>NW_026555343.1:24058498-24658498 GCF_029017545.1 Prosopis cineraria | reverse complement strand
CGTTGAAGGTGACATTGAATTTTTGCTTTCCTAAAGTTAACCAATTTTTAATTAATTAAACTTTAGCCATCCAACCACATAAAAATAAATGACACAATCATTGACATTGAGATTTTTGTAATAAAGGATAATATAGTTTTTAATTCCTAAACTTTCTTTCAATTACTAAATTAGTCATTTAACTTTGATTCAGTATAAAGTAATACTTAATTAAGGAATTATAGAAATTGAGTTGTATTGATTTAAGAAACTATAAAAACTTAGTTGTTTGAAGTACAAAAATTAAAAAAAAATAAATTTTTATGAATTAAAGTTCAGTGATTGAATCAATAATTGATCAAAAAATTCAAGGATCAAAAGTTATATTTTTTTCTTTTGTAAACAGAGTAATAGAAATTTCACCTTCCACATATAAAGAGCGAACACACACATTCAACACTTTAAAAAAAAAAATCAAGTAACTATAGAGTAAAAGATATAAAAAGTTACGTTTGATGACTATTTCAAATCTGATGCAATGTTTGAATAAGATATTGTTACTACTTTAATGCATATTTCTTACCAACTTACGTAATCGTTGGAGGTAGGCCTTTTATATAATTAATGAATTAAGCAAGCCGTAGAAATTATGAAGAAGACAATAATGTAGATTAAAGTTTCATGAATATTACACATCAGAAGATTGGTATATATAGATGCAAAGAAGATCAATGAATGTAGGGTCAAGGTGTAATTTTGCTCTTAAATTATTCTCAAAAGAATAATGTTGTCTTTAAACTATTCATCGTTGCAATATTACTCTTAAACTAATTAAATTAGAGTAATTTTGCTGCTGCTGTTTTAACATCCGTTACTATAGTTAGTGGAACTCATTTTTCATGAGTTAAGATGTAATCTTACCTCTAAACTATTCTCAGAGAAGCAATGTTGTCCTTACCATTTAAAAATCCTAAAATTAAATTAAAATAAAATTATAATAATATTAAATAAAATAATATTAAATGTATATATAAAACAAATATAAAAAAAATTTTATAATATGTTAATAAAATGTCATAAATTAATAATATTATAATTTAATAACTTGTCAAATATAAGTGGATCTTAGTTAAATTAGATATGAGTAGATTCAAAAGTATCTGCATTTGCACCTATAACTATCGACCAGAGCCATCATTAACTACTTGATTTAGATCAAAAGACTATTTTCATGATTGAGTTAAATTGGATAAGAGTTAAGCCACTATTTAGCTAAAAACTAGAGTTAAATTGGGAACTGGAGTGGACGGTTTTAAACATAATATTTTAAAAAATTTTAAAAATAGAAAAATTCAAAAATTAGGTACTACTAAAAGCCATATTTTTGAATAAATCACATGTATAAAATATGATTTGAGATCATTTTTTTATAATGATGTTGATAGTTATAGTTGCAAATAAAAATACTTTTGATTCTATTCATATTTAATTTAACCAAGATTCACTTATATTTGATATGTTATAAAATTATAATTTATATTTTTTCTTATATTTATTTTATATATACATTTAGTATTATTTTTATTTAATATTATTATAATTATATATATACAAATTTAATGTTATTTTATTTAATGCTATTATAATTTTATGATTTTTAAACAGTGAGGGCAAAATTGCACCTTAACTCATGAAAGTAGGTCCCATTGGCTATATCAACGGACGTTTAAATGGTGAGGGTAATACTACTCTGATTTAATTAGTTTAAGGCCAATTGCTATAATGAGTAGTTTAGAGGCAACATTGGCTACATTGTTTACCTAAGAATAGTTTAGGGCCAAAATTATACCTTAACCCATGAATGTATATAAGTATGGGAGTGTTCCAAAGGGCGATGTTATATTATTAAATCTAGAATTTGTTTCCATGTTCTATATTTCATAATAATAATTCTGTTATATATGCTTAAATTGTCATGCATGATCATGCATGCGACCGCATATTCTTTTTGAAGACTGAGCGCAACTTAAAATCAAGTGCTTAATTTTAATGCATGATTATACTTTCCCTCTTCTGGGTTCTGTTTGAGATCAGTCCACTCAAGGACAGAAATAGATAATAAATAATGAAATTGAGTATAAGGCTATTAGAAAATGCGACGGGATATTACAGTTAAGAATCAACGAAATTCAGCAATAAAAAATAAAGAAATTAACTCTTGACATTTTTTTTATTAATTATTTTTTCATTAAGTATTTTTTACAATTATCCTACAATCAATTTAAATTTACTCTCTTAGTATTATTAATTTCGCTCACCAGGTTCACCCATAAAATGTTGCTCAAGAGATGTTACTTCTATTTCACCCCATTCGCGACCTTAATGTAATTCATTGAGTTCTTTTTCTTTTTTTTTTTCATTAATTTATTTGGCCAGACATTGATGACCTTCTGATTTTTTTTTTCTTTTTTATATACATGATCTTCTAAATAGAATTTACAGTATTATGCGGTGTGTAATAGATGGAATCCAAAGAACTATCCGTCCAATAATTGATTTACTCACAACAGGTCAAATCTATAACATAACCCATGTTGGTCCTAAAAATATGTATGTATGTGTGTGTGTGTTTATGTATGTATGTATGTATATCTCTTACTTGTTCGCAAGGTGAAATGATCACAAGTTAATTTTCTCTTTTCAATATATAATTTTTATCTAATTACAAGTCAATTCTAAAAAATATATTTCGCAAATGTTATGATAAAAGTAATATATATCTAATTACAAGTCAATTCTAAAAAAATAATATGAAAATTTCAATCAAGACCCTCTGACTGCACTTAATAAAAAAAGACCCCAAAAATACTGATATATCACTACAAAGCAAGGGCACTGATCTAACATTAAATTTCATAGCCAAATGACAATATTGCCCCTTATTAAAAGAAAAAAGAGGAACGTAGATCAAGAAAACGGATGATGCATGCAATGATACTGAAGATGACAAACACCTCCATTATTAGAGATGAATCTCTCCAGGATGTGAACTAGGTCATCTGAAGATTAGCGAGACCTTCATCGACTTCCATGACTTAAACTCAAGGATCAACTCTTATATATAATTAATTACAAGTGAGGATTATTTATCATAATTACAAATCTTAAAATACAAAAAATATGAATAGAGATCTGAATCTCTTTAGGACTTGAACTAGAGCATTTAAAGATCAGCAACATCTCCATCACTAGAGTTCCTGCATAAGAATCATTTGATGGAAGAAGAATTATAGGTAACATGCATAAAAATGACAGAGAAAACATACATGTCATACCGATATATCCCTGATATACTGATATGATTTCATGCTTAGATGACTTGTTCATTGCCTTAGTGTGAGTGACTAATTACCTTTATAATAGTTGTTAATTTCCTTACCGTACTTGTTTGTTACAACATAAAAGAATTCCAAGCAAAACATATCGATAAGTTTATGATGTACAGTATATTTATAATATACCGATATGTGTTTGAAAGAATTTCAAGTAAAACATATTGGTAAAACATGATCATATGTAACATCCCAGGTCTTCAACTTAGGAATTTTTAAGTGTTTATAAAGATAGAATAGTAATTTCAAGTAAATTTTTGATTAATGACATTTATGAGAGACTAATATAGTTTTTGAATCCTTAAATAGCCTTAGAAGGAGGCTGGATTGAAGCTTAAGCTGGCCATGGCATGGAGGGAAGTTTAAATTATGGTGAGGTTCTTTGTGCCATGCGCCACGATGGACACGTCAATATGTCACAACGCATGTACAAAATTAGCATTTATCAATTCGTAAAATCAAATCGAAAATCACAAGTGGGATAACTGAAATCATGAGGTGATGGGAAATGATCCATGACTGCTAAGGCATGACATCTAGACTATTTTGAACACATTTAGAGCTTGAAACTTCATTGGGTAAGTTCTATTTCCCCTTTCCTCCCTCGTTATGTGAAACTTCTAACTTTAGGGCATTTAGGGGCTTGCTTTCAATTGTGGTTGAGTAATAGACAAACCCATTGACTTGTTTAAAATCTTGGAGAGTTAAATCAAGTCTCTAACCCTAGGTTTATGAGTTTTATGGTGATTTGAAATTTTTGTTGAAGGTTGGACGAACCCTACACATAATTTGAAAGTTTTTGAACAATGTGAATGGTTGGATGATGATTTTGATATATTTGGATGTTAAATAGGATTGTCATAGTGTTTTGAAATGGTTGATTTTTTAGATAAGGAATTTGAGAGTTATGGTACTTGGAACCTAGTGAACTTAGGATTTATCAGAGTGATAATTGTCACTTAATTATGTAGATTAAGGGTTGTTTGAGTGTCATTGTGCGAGTAAGAATGTGTGGAGCTAATGTTAAACCATGTTAACCCTTTTATGAACAAAGAGTTAAGGTAACAGAATAATTTACACCATTTGATTATATTGCTCAACTATTTGTGAGTAGATATGTTAAATTTATTACTTGAGATTTGATAACCTTGGATATTATGAAATGTGATTTTGTACATGTAAAACTATTTGCAAAATGATGGGAATGATGAAAGTTTTATATGGATTAGTTGAGAAATTGGAAATGTCTATGTGTTACATATGATGAGTATGAGCATGATCATGTTAAGGGTAGAAGTTCACTTATAAGAAAGAGTAGTGAAAGTTCATATGGCATGTATCTCTTTAGTATCTAGTGAGGCATGGTTTTGGAGATTTTCTCCTTAGTATCCATGCAGGATATGTGATAGGAAATTAGTCGCTTATCCTCAAAATTACACTAAAGCTAACCCTAATGCAATATAGGGCCAACCCTAGGTCATCTCCCAAGGAATGGTTTTAAGTCTAATTGAAAGTTATCTAGTGAAATAAATCAACCAAAGTTTGTAGGAATTTAGTTACCTAGCTAATTACCTAATATGCAAGTAATTAAAATGCTAGTGAAAGTGAGTGAAATGAACTTCCCTTTTCACAATAATGGAACCCTAGAGATTAGTTGATTTTGGACTCATTATCTTCTCATGATTAGACTAAGTTTAGCTTCCCTTTCCTCTTGACTAAAGCTGTCATGACTTAAGAAAATTATCCTAAGCCAATTAACCTAATTAGCTAACCTCCCTAGGTCTTAGATTAAAGTCCCTAGTTCAATTAACCAATTGGTGAAGACATTAGCCAAGTGATTCACTCAAAATCCTCTCTCAACAGCCATGGTCAAACACATAAATTGAGCAACCACAAGATTATGTCAAGCTACTCAACAACACAAGCATTAACACCACAAGATTATGCAATATTAACACAAGAAATTCACTAATTGAAAAACAAAGATTATGTGCCAAACAAAGAGTGGCAAAATTCAGTCATGGCTGTCCAAGGAAGAAATAAAATGAAACAATCCTCTCTCTTTACATCAACATCAAATTCAAATTAGAATTTATAAGCTAAGATGATTAAACCCTAGATTAAGGAATCTAACCATCTAGTAAAAAGAGAAGAGGATAGGAAACAAAAGAACTTAGCCAATTTGAAGCTCAAGACTCATCCTCCATCTTCATCTCTCTAGGATTCCACAAAGAAACTTAGCCAATCTTCATCTTCAAGAACCCTAGTGATTGCTTGTGAAGGCCAAACTCCATAGCTCTTGAATGATGGAAATGAGCTTCAATCCTTGTGAAAATGGAAGGGATGGAACGAAAATGAAGAGAGGAGAAGAATGGTATGAGTTTTGTGGAGGTTTGGTGGCTGAAAATGGAGGTTAGGGTGCTGGAAAATGAAGAACAAAAGAGAGAAAATGAAGAACACTATGAACAAGAGAGAGAGAATGTGGAAGATGAATGAGATATGTGTTGGATCCCATTTGGGCTTAAAATGGCGTGCTCCTTGGTGTCTCCCATCAGCTGAAGCTTAATTAAAATAAGGAAAAAGAAATTAAAATGTAAATGGGAGCCTTGTCACACTTGCAAGGTGGCAACTTCCTATTGGTTTGTAGATGATTCCAATGTGTGCCTAATTTCCCATGTGTCATCCACATCATTTTAGCTGATTTAATCCCTCAAAATAATCATAATTCACGTGCAAACCATCAGCCATTGACCTCAAGGAGTGTTGACCTCAATTGCCAATTGATGCACAAGTCACATGCCACCTATGTCACATAAATCACATAATTCAATTAAATAGCATATGATATAATAAAATCTAATTCATGTCCAGAATTAAATTCATATTAGAAGGGAGAATTTATTAAATTAACCAAGTTTCAGGCTGCACAAAATTATATAAAAATTTTCACACAAAGGCAAACCAAAAACTAGGACAAACTAAGACACTTAAGAAAGTGTTGACTTTTTTATTTAATTACTCCCAAACTAAAATGAATTTTAAAAATATAATTTCACCATTCATCAACTGGACATAAAATGCACTTTGTCAATTTTTCTTGTACATTTTCTCAAAAGTTCATTTTTTGGACCAAAATGCCCCTAGTGCACTGATCTTAGAAACTTAGGCAAAGTTCCAAATCTAATGCAATGTGTGCACTTGAAGGTGATAAATCATTAATAAAATGGTCCTAATTGACAAATAAAAGTGGGTAACAAATGTGTTCTATCAATTCCCCCACACTTAGCTTTTGCACTCCGGGCAAAATCAAGTGAAAAAGGTCCCAAAAGAAACTATAAGACAAAGAAATAAGAGAAAAACATTGTTTCAAGTCACTAAAATACTAGCTCATGAACTTCTACAAATTATCAATCAATGTGGCAATAATTACGAAAGAATTATGCACATCACAAACAAACCCTTACCAAGAATCAATGTCAAAGAGTAAGCCTCTCTAGGTTAAGTGTTTGCTCTCATCACTCAAAGTGTATAAGGTATTAAATTTCACTCAAAATTTCTTAGGATAAACCCTACTATGAATTTGTAACCCTTCTACATCTCCATCACTAAATAGCACTTGCAATCAAGAATCAAATGGACTTTATTAGGTTGTGATATAGGTAATGAAAGGATGTCTAAGAAATGCATGTATATAAAAAAAAATAGGGTTAGCATCAAAATAATGCTAAATCAAGATATATCCCCTTAATATGCAAAGCATAACCTAACTCAATTGAGTGAACACCTTAACACAATGAGGATGGAAAGAAATGATAAGAAATAATAAAACAAATGGAATGGATGAGCTAGGCAACTTTTTATTTTTATTTTTATTTTTTTTCTTTCTTTTCTTTTTTTTTCTTCTCTTTTTTTTCTTTTTCTAGCAACTTTATTTCTTTTCTTTTTGACTATATTTTTTTTTCAAATCTATCTTTGTTTTTTTTTTTTGGTTGCCCCTAACTCTTTGAAAACAATGGAAGTAATGGATAGAGAAATGATAATAGGCATCCACTCATTTGATCTAGGACATGCAATGAATATTAAAAAGACATATAAAAGTGTAACATGCATTCCTTGGGGAAAAATAGGGTGAATATTTTTTTTTAAGAATCAAACCAAAGGCTCAAAGTGGCTAACAAAGGATAATAAATAATAATAGGTTGGCTATTTGGCTCTTGGCTATTTTTTATGAATGCCATCTCTCATCTCCTATCAAACAAGTGCAAGATATATGGTCTTAATTAAGAAGTGAAACAAATTCTAGAGGGTAACATCACTAAGGAATTAATCACACATGAGTGTTTAGCCTCTTCCATGAAAGGGTAATATGCCACTCTAATCCATTAATTCAAGGTAAAAGAATGTTCACTTCACACCTATTCAATCCTAAAAATTACCACATCTCAAGAATCAAAATATCCATTCAAGAGCTAGGTAATTAAGTAACCTCAAACAAAACAAAACAAAGAAATTTTTTTTTGAATTTTTTTTTGCAAAACCAAACAAAACCAAACAAACAAAACAAAATGTTTATTTCTCTCCCCCACACTTAAATCATGCATTGTCCTCAATGTATGTATAGACTAGTGATAAAATAAGGTGAGATCAATAATGAATGCATAACAAAAGTGTGGTGCAGATATTTTTTTTTTCAAACTAAAACACAAAACAAAGAAGTCAAATAAAGCAAATAAACTCTAATTTTCCTACTAGGTTCATCTCCCCCACACTTGAACTATACCTATCATTAAATATATCAATTAAAGGAAGGTAAAAGCTCAAGGTTAGAGAGATACAACCTTATCATGGTGGTTCAAAAACATGTTGAGAGAAGTCCTCCTCCTTTTGAAGTGATTTGGCATCTTTGTAGAGCTTGCATAGGTGACCATTGATTTGCATAGTGGAACCCGTGGCTTTATTCAAGAGTTGCAAAACCCCATAGGGAAAACACCTTGGTCACTAGATATGGTCCCTCCCACTTAGACTTCAACTTGGCATGCTTATGAATAAACCTTGTTTGGAACAAGAGGACTTGATCTCCTTCTTGGAACTTTTTCCTCAAGATTAGCTTGTCATGAAGGATCCTTGTTTTCTCCTTATAGATTCTAGAAGACTCATAGGCATCCAACCTAAGCTCCTCAAGTTCTTGCATTTGAAGAAATCTCTCCTTAGCCGAAAGATGGAAATCCAAGTTTAGTTTCTTGATGGCCCAATAGGCCCTATGCTCTATCTCCACAGGGAGGTGGCAAGCCTTTCCATACACCAATCGAAAAGGAGACATGCCAATGGGAGTCTTATAAGCGGTCCGATAAGCCCACAAAGCATCCCAAGTGTAAAGACCAATCCTTCCTATTTGTGTTCACCACCTTGGTTAGGATCTTCTTGACTTCTCTATTTGATACTTCGGCTTGGCCATTAGTTTGGGGATGATATGGTGTAGAGATTTTGTGATGCACCCCATATTTAGCCAAGAGAGCCTTCATCATCTTATTGCAAAAGTGGGATCCTTGGTCACTTACCAAGGCCTTAGGAACTCCATACCTACAAAAAATATTAGATTTGAGAAACTTCAAAACAATCTTAGCATCACAAGTTCTAGTAGGAATGGCTTCAATCCACTTTGAAACATAATCAACACCAAGTAATATGTACTCAAAACTAAAGGATGGTGGAAAGGGACCCATGAAGTCAATGCCCCAAACATCAAAAATCTCACAAAATAAAATGGGTTGTTGAGGCATTTCATGTCTCTTACCCCAACTACTAACCTTTTGACATTTCAAGCATGCTTTACAAAATTCATAAGAGTCTTTAAACAAGCTAGGCCAATACAATCCACAATCTAAAACCTTCCTAGCTGTCTTATTTGAGCTAAAATGACCACCACATGCATGAGAGTGACAAAATTCAAGAACAGAAGGCACATCAACATCATCAACACACCTCCTAATCACTTTATCACTACAAATCTTCCACATCAAAGGTGGTTCCCAAATGTAAAATCTAGACTCTCTTTTCAATTTTTCAATGGCAAAACGTGAAGCACAAGGAGGCAAGACTCCACACTCAATATAGTTAGCAAAAGAGGCATACCATGGAGGCTTAGATGAAATGGCACACAATGCCTCATCAGGAAATGAATCACAAGGAATAGTAGGGTTAGAGTTTACCATAGTAGCTTTTAAATGAGGTAGTCTAGACAAATGATCCGCTACTTGATTGGTAGAACCACTCCTATCCCTTATCTCCACATCAAATTCTTGCATCAAGATCACCCATCGAATCAAGCGAGGCTTAGAATCTGTCTTCTTAAACAAGTACCTCACAGCAGCATGGTCAGTGTACACAACAACTTTAGAGTTAAGAAGATATGATCTAAATTTATCAAGTGCAAAAACAATAGCAAACAACTCTTTCTCAGTTGTGGTGTAATTAACCTGAGCTGAATCTAGGGTCCTAGATGCATAAGCAATCACATATGATAACTTGCCCTCTCTTTGACCAAGCATAGCTCCCACAGCAAAATTAGAAGCATCACATGACAACTCAAAAGGCAAAGACCAATTTGGGGCTTTAAGAATGGGAGGGGAAATGAGCATGCTTTTCAAAGTGTCAAAACTCCTTTTGCAAGCATCATCAAAAACAAAATCAACATCTTTTTGTAAGAGTTTAGACATAGGCAAAGCAATTTCACTAAACCCCTTTATAAATCTCCTATAAAAGCCTGCATGTCCCAAAAATGATCTCAAATCTTTCAAACAAACAGGATATGGCAAAGAAGCAATCACATCTACTTTGGCCTTATCCACCTCTATGCCATTGGAAGAAATCAAATGGCCTAAAACAATTCCTTTATCTACCATGAAATGGCATTTTTCAAAGTTAAGCACAAGCTTCTTTTCAATGCACCTACCAAGCACTTTATCTAAAGAATGCAAGCATGAATCAAAGGACTCACCATACACAGTAAAATCATCCATAAAGACTTCCATGCAATGTTCAATAAAATCACAAAATATGGACATCATGCATCTTTGAAAAGTACCAGGTGCATTGCAAAGACCAAAAGGCATCCTCCTATAGGCAAATGTACCAAAGGGGCATGTAAAGGTAGTCTTATCTTGGTCACTAGGAGCTATAGGAATCTGAAAATACCCACTAAACCCATCTAGGAAGCAATAATGGGACTTGGAAGCCAATCTCTCAAGCATTTGATCAATAAAAGGCAAAGGAAAATGGTCCTTCCTAGTCACATTATTGAGCTTCCTATAGTCTATGCACACTCTCCAAGCATTTTGAACTCTAGTTGGAACAAGCTCTCCTTTCTCATTTTTTACCACAGTAATCCCCCCTTTCTTAGGTACAACTTGGGTTGGAGACACCCACTCACTGTCAGCTATAGGATAGATGATCCCAGCACTAAGTAGCTTAACAACCTCTTTCTTTACCACATCTAAAATCAATGGGTTAAGTCTCCTTTGTGGTTGCCTAATGGGCTTAGCATTGTCCTCAAGAAAAATTTTATGTGTGCACACAATAGGGTCAATACCAGGAATGTCAGCCAAAGTCCAACCAATAGCATGTATGTTCTTTCTCAACACATCAAGTAATGCATTTTCTTCCTCAAGAGATAAAGAGTTAGAAATTATTACCGGAAGCTTCTCATTCTCAATGAGATATGCATACTTGAGATTGGATGGTAAAGGCTTCAACTCCAAGGTAGGTGGCTCTACACAAGAGGGAATGAGCTTCTTCAAGTCTAATTTGGTGGAATATTCCATGGTACTATCTTGTCTTTTAGGCTTCTCACTTTTTTTGATTTCTCCTCTTCTTTCTTTACAGCCTCCCCCTTTTCTTGCAACTTGTCCTCAAGTGCTTGGACTTGAGCCACGGCCTCGACATGTGAAAGTGTAGAATTTTCCTCCAATAGCTTGGGAATCCTAAGAACATCAAGCTCGAGTGGAGAAAAACTCATAGATTCGGCCTTAATGGCTTTAGTACCTACAACACAAGAAGATATACCCTTCTCAAGCATTTCAAGATCAAGCATAGGAGATATTTTAAACAAATCATGAGAAGAAGTAGTTGCATCATTCAAGCATGCATCAATCTCTAAACAAATAGGACAACTACATCCATCAATACATGTAGTAGTAACAAGAGACAAATCATCATCAACATGTGAGAAAGAATCAAGCATGTGAGACTCACAAGCATCATGAAGCAATAACTCAATGGAACTTACACCTAACAAAGAATAATCCTCAAAAGGATGTTTCATTGCTTCATATATATTAAAAATAACATGATCCTCTCCACATTTCAAAATCAAACTACCTTTTTCCATGTCAATCAATGTACGGGCAGTCCTCATAAATGGCCTTCCTAAAATCAAAATATCATCCCCACTCCCTTCTTTTGACATATCAAGCACATAGAAATCCACAGGAAATAATAGACCTTTAACACAAACCAACAAGTCTTCTACTACTCCATGTGGTCTTCTAACACTTCTATCCGCTAATTGGCATATCATAGGTGTCTTATGCATGCAATCAAGACTCAAGGCATGATAAATTGAAAGAGGCATAACATTAATGGCTGCACCTAAGTCTATCAATGCATGAGAAAAATGTGTGTTGCCAATCTTGCATGGAATTGTGAAGGAACCGGGGTCCTCACATTTTATAGGGAGTTGAGGCTTCATGATAGCACTCACAGATGAGGGTAATTGTACCCTTGCATTAGGCCTAAATTTTCTTTTATTTGTACAACAATCTTTCAAAAATTTGGCATACTTAGGAAAGTTCTTAACTACATCCATCAAGGGTACATTAACATGAATCTTGTGGAAGAAATCATATACCTCTTGATCAAATTGTCCCTTCACTTGCTTAGGGACCACTTGTGCTTGTGGAAAAGGAAGCTTCTTCATAATCTCTTGACTTTGCTTTCCTTCTTCCTTCCTTGAACTCTCCTTTCTTGTTTCACTTTGCTCGGCCTCTCCCTCTTTTTCCTTACTAAACAACTCGGCCATAGTCCCCTTTTCCACCTTAGATGGTGGTTGCTCACATATGATCTCCTCAATGTTTTCATCCTCATCATCTCTACAAAAAGATGCATCATTAGGAGCAAAAGAAGAACTAGAAACATTAACATCAATTGAAGAATTTAAAGAGGCTTCTCGGCCTTCCCTTGTCTTTTGTCTTCTTGTACTCTTTCTCCCAACTCCTTGCCACTCCTCAATGTGATAGCATTAAGATTAGCTTTAGGATTAGCAACGGTGTTGGATGGTAATGTAGAGGCTTGAGCATTGGCTGCACTTAATTGGTTAGCAAGCATATTCATTTGAGAAGTAAGGGTATCAATTTTAGAGTTCATGTTCTCACACTTGTTACCCATACTCTCTACCTTGTTCCCTAAGCCATCATACATGTTTTTATACAAAGAGTTCATTTCAATCAACTGCTTACGTAACACATTCACATCATTAGAAGAGTTCGAATTAGAAGAACTCTCAATTGGAACAAGCCTCCTATCACTATAAGAATTAGAAAAGGTGCAAGAGAATTACCACTTGGACTGTAGCTTTGAGAAGAGCTACCTTGAGACAAATGAGGTGGAGGGTCACGGCCAAAGGTGTTTTGATAGGATCCTCTTTGTTGATTGTCTTGTAAAGCCACATTTGGATTTGAATAGGAGAAATTAGGATGGTCTCTCCATGAAGGGTTGTAAGTATTAGAATAAGCTCCTTGCCCTTGCCTCCCACCATAGGATTGTTTTCCATTGTAGATAGCATTTACTTGTTCAAACTTAATAGGACAATTGCTTTCTACATGCATAGGTGAGTCACAAAAAGTACAAGAATAAGGGACAAGTGCTTGAGAAGTACTTACATTGCTCACTTGAGATATTTGTGGAGCCAACATTCTCCCAATCTTGGCAGCTAGCAAGTCCACATATGAATCATTAAGAATTGAGGAACCTACCATATTCACATTTCTCTTTTCCCTTGTAGAGTATTGAGCACCACTTGAAGCCATCTTGTCAATTAGTTCCCAAGCCTTTAAGGAAGTGAGGTCAATCAAGCATCCACCACTAGCGGCATCAATGTTAACTTTATCTCTTGGAATCAAGCCCTCATAGAAATATTGGACTAAATTCTCACTAGAAATTTGATGGTGTGGGCATTTAGCCAAAAGGCCTTGGAATCTAGTCCAATACTCATAGAGACTCTCATCTCTCCTTGTTAGACCCCATAGATTTGCTTTCTCAAATTGGTGACCTTGGAATTTGGAAAGAATTTATCTAAGAAGAGTCTTCTTAGCTCAGCCCATGTGCTCACTTTCACATAAGAAGGGTAGTTGAAATACCATTCCTTTGCTAAACCTTCAAGAGAAAATACAAAAGCCTTAGCTTGAACATCATCAACATTTACATGCATAGGCTTCATAGTATCACAAACCAATAGGAAAGTATGCAAAAACCTATGACAATCCTCTCCTGGTAACCCATGAAATTTAGGCAATGCATTAATCAAGGAGGATTTAATTTCAAATTGAACATTAGTAGGAGGAACATATAAGCCATAAGGATTATCATGCCAATCAGGTTGAGTTAATTGCCTAATGCTCCTCTCCTCTCTAGGTTATGCAAGCCTTCAAATTCATTATTAACATGGCCATCATCATGCAAATTCTCATTCCCATTCCCATGGCCCTCATTATGCACATGCTTATGTCCTAAGATACCTTCCATTGTTGAATTACAAACCAAATGAGAATCAAGAATAGGTTGTGATCTTCTCAATCTAGAAATAGTTCTTTCAATTTCTGGATCTAATTCAACAAAAGAGTTATGTTTTCTTCGGGTCATGCACTAATCAAGCTCAAGAAAATTAAGAACAAAGAACAAACTAAACTAAAATACAATCAACACGAAACAATTCAAAACACAGAAAAGCAAGAGAAATAATTTTTTTTATTTTTTTTTAATATACTCAATAGCAACAAAATGAAAAAAAAATAACACCAAACAAGTAGAAAGAGAGTTAGAAATGCTCAATCAAGAAGCTTTGGCAATTCTGGAATTTGCACAGTAGGCTCTCTGGAGACAGTGAACTTGTGAATTTTCTATCAGCAAATCCACATGATAAATTCCCCTGAAACTTTTATGAGAAACACAAGATATATACAGGAATATTATATAAAACTTTTAGATTAAAAATCCTTCCCAATCGTTCCCAGAATTTTTCACAAGTTGGTCCTTAAGTCTGGAGAAACAGGATTTCGTCTAGAAGACCTTCAGAGCTTCTAACAAACTTTCAAATAGGAAAATGGAAAAATTGAAGAAAATCCTAAACACAAGAAACAAAGATAAGACAGCGATAAGAAAAATGAAACTGGAATCAATCAATTTGAACGCACAAAGAGGAAGATATGCTAACTCAAAATTGAAACAGGGTTTTGGGAATCCTCTGTAATGGCTCCCTGGACCTTGTTAGATTGTAAAATTTCCACAGGACACTTCCCACGTCCAAAATTGACCAAACCAATTTTAAAGTGAAGCTAGGATATAGATATTTCAATGAAATAAATTCCACATTCAAATTCCCCCAGACTCATTCCCAGTTAATTTTTCAATTTCAGACAGAGACACTAGAAACAGAGTATTTTCAGCTCTACACCAAACCAACGAAAATTACACTAATTTTTTTTTTCTTTTTCAAAACAGAATAAAAACACTCAAAACACACAAAAAACACTAAACAAAACACAAAAAACAAATTTTTATAATTTTTCAAAAAATTTTTCAGGAACACTAAAAATGTAAATTAAGTACTAAACAACCTTAGAATTAAACTTAAACCATTCCCCGGCAACGGTGCCAAAATTTTGATAGGAAATTAGTCGCTTATCCTCAAAATTACACTAAAGCTAACCCTAATGCAATATAGGGCCAACCTAGGTCATCTCCCAAGGAATGGTTTTAAGTCTAATTGAAAGTTATCTAGTGAAATAAATCAACCAAAATTTGTAGGAATTTAGTTACCTAGCTAATTACCTAATATGCAAGTAATTAAAATGCTAGTGAAAGTGAGTGAAATGAACTTCCCTTTTCACAATAATGGAACCCTAGAGATTAGTTGATTTTGGACTCATTATCTTCTCATGATTAGGCTAAGTTTAGCTTCCCTTTCCTCTTGACTAAAGCTGTCATGACTTAAGAAAATTATCCTAAGCCAATTAACCTAATTAGCTAACCTCCCTAGGTCTTAGATTAAAGTCCCTAGTTCAATAAACCAATTGGTGAAGACATTAGCCAAGCGATTCACTCAAAATCCTCTCTCAACAGCCATGGTCAAACAAATAAATTGAGCAACCACAAGATTATGTCAAGCTACTCAACAACACAAGCATTAACACCACAAGATTATGCAATATTAACACAAGAAATTCACTAATTGAAAAACACAAGATTATGTGCCAAACAAAGAGTGGCAAAATTCAGTCATGGCTGTCCAAGGGAGAAATAAAATGAAACAATCCTCTCTCTTTACATCAACATCAAATTCAAATTAGAATTTATAAGCTAAGATGATTAAACCCTATATTAAGAAATCTAACCATCTAGTAAAAAGAGAAGAGGATAGGAAACAAAAGAACTTAGCCAATTTGAAGCTCAAGACTCATCCTCCATCTTCATCTCTCTAGGATTCCACAAAGAAACTTAGCCAATCTTCATCTTCAAGAACCCTAGTGATTGCTTGTGAAGGCCAAACTCCATAGCTCTTGAATGATGGAAATGAGCTTCAATCCTTGTGAAAATGGAAGGGATGGAACGAAAATGAAGAGAGGAGAAGAATGGTATGAGTTTTGTGGAGGTTTGGTGGCTGAAAATGGAGGTTAGGGTCCTGGAAAATGAAGAACAAAAGAGAGAAAATGAAGAACACTATGAACAAGAGAGAGAGAATGTGGAAGATGAATGAGATATGTGTTGGATCCCATTTGAGGCTTAAAATGGCGTGCTCCTTGGTGTCTCCCATCAGCTGAAGCTTAATTAAAATAAGGAAAAAGAAATTAAAATGTAAATGGGAGCCTTGTCACACTTGCAAGGTGGCAACTTCCTATTGGTTTGTAGATGATTCCAATGTGTGCCTAATTTCCCATGTGTCATCCACATCATTTTAGCTGATTTAATCCCTCAAAATAATCATAATTCACGTGCAAACCATCAGCCATTGACCTCAAGGAGTGTTGACCTCAATTGCCCAATTGATGCACAAGTCACATGCCACCTATGTCACATAAATCACATAATTCAATTAAATAGCATATGATATAATAAAATCTAATTCATGTCCAGAATTAAATTCATATTTAGAAGGGAGAATTTATTAAATTAACCAAGTTTCAAGCTGCACAAAATTATATAAAAATTTTCACACAAAGGCAAACCAAAAACTAGGACAAACTAAGACACTTAAGAAAGTGTTAACTTTTTTATTTAATTACTCCCAAACTAAAATGAATTTTAAAAATATAATTTCACCATTCATCAACTGGACATAAAATGCACTTTGTCAATTTTTCTTGTACATTTTCTCAAAAGTTCATTTTTTGGACCAAAATGCCCCTAGTGCACTGATCTTAGAAACTTAGGCAAAGTTCCAAATCTAATGCAATGTGTGCACTTGAAGGTGATAAATCATTAATAAAATGGTCCTAATTGACAAATAAAAGTGGGTAACAAATGTGTTCTATCAATATGGCATTAGAGAGTGATGCTCCTTAACATCAGTGATATGGTGTTGGAGTAACAACACCCTGATTTGTATGCGATAGGGGGAGACCATAGTTCGAAAGTGGGATAGGACACCTTTGGCTGGGTGATCTTACCACTGAAGGTGATCTCGGACCATTATGAATGTGCACTTGGTTCAAGAGCCTATGGTTTCAAATTGGGGTGCTTTGGAGGTTCAGATAGTAGAATGATCATGCTAGTGGTAAATGACTTGTGTTTATGGAAAGAATTTGTTGAATATGCTAAAGCGGAAATAAAAATTTACTATAGAAAAAGTTATGTTGTAATACGCTAAAAGTGTATTTTGGTGCATAATAGCTTTATTTATATATGGTTGTGCATGTTAATTAATAGTAGTGAATTATTTTGTTACTGAGATGCTTATCTCACTATAGTTATATTTTATAGGTGAGGGATCTAATAGGGGCAAAGGGAAGGAAGGGACAACCGAAGAGTGAAAAGCTCATTTGTATAGCTCTTCTCCTTGTCATTTTGATTTGTAATGAATATGCCATAATATTATGCCAAATTAGGAGCATTTTCATGATTTTGTAACCACTTGTATTAGAATATGTGAAATGTATGTGTATCTTGTGATCAAATGTGTGTGAGAGGCCAAGATACTAATACAAGTGATGTGATTGAGATGTTGAATTTTATCCACCCCATTACATTGATAAGAATAGGGGGTTTGGTGCTCATTTTGCATGTGAAAGGTTATTTGTGTGATATGATTAGCTTGATATGTTGTATGTGGTTCATTTGATGTGGTCAAAGTGATTCCAAAGCTAATGACATTTGGTAGTGTGTTTTAGACACCTTTGATGTGTTTTAAGGTGAAAACAAACCATTTCAGGTTTGAGTGTCCATCTTTTTAATGAATAATTATTTGAGTGTGATACTAGTGCCATTAGTTGGAAGGCTTGAAGAGCTTCATGTGGACACTTAAATCGCTCAAATTAGATATCGGATGGCTAATGGGCACACTCTAAAAGTTGGTCTAAGGTGCTGTCATGATAGTAGGAGTGCACCACGACATATGGCAATCATGCCGTGGTGAATGAGTCTATGAAGGCATGGCTCTCTGTGCCATCCATTGTAATGCCCTCATTGATATTACCATACGCTCTACTATAATCAATCATAATCAATCTAAAATCCTTTAATTTGAAAACTTTAAAACCTTAAGATCCCAATATAAAATATTTTCAGAATCATCTAGTGATATATTCAAGTTGTAAAATAATACACAGCAAAAATATCTTTAAATCTACATGAAAACATGTGCATTTCAATAAAATAAAGTCAAATTTAGGATTGTGACTCTCTATGTAGTGTGCCACGGCATGCAGATATATAAGCTGCGATGCACACACTTAATTTTGCTATCATTTAATAGTTTTTGATGCGAACTTCAGATGTATGCCATTTTCGCATCTAATATCTGATTGGGATGGTTCAAGCACCTACGTGAAACTTAATTTGAAATCTAATTAATGACATTAGTTTCATTTCAATCTAATATTTCTTTCAAAAATAGACACCTAAGTGCATTTTGCTGTTTTATGCCAAAATTTTTATCACTCAAGCGTCTTAATTCAAAACCAAATGGCAATAGCCAATTTTTAGGCCTTGACCACATCGAAATAGGCAATACACACCTAATTGATCATACATATGCATAATATAACATACATACGCATATTTGGCCTATAAACTACCTATGTCACACTTTTGGGCAAAATCACACTTCTTCTTTCTTAATCTCATACAAGGCCAAATCACCACACATACACTTCAAACATCCCATATTCACACATATACACATTTGTCCACTAGCACATCTAATCATTTCACCATTCATGCACATACAAAGGGCTAGGGAGCTCAAAATCAACCAAATACAACATTCCATGCCATGTACATATTTTGATTCCTAAGCACTACTATAAAAATGACTTTTTACAACAGTTAAAAATGACTTTTTATAGCGGTTAAATAAGCAATTTTGTTATAGGGGATATAGAACTTTCTGCATCGATCATACGACCGTTGTAAAAAAATATATATTCTACATCGACTAACCATAACTGATGTAGAAAATGGATCAACAATTCAAAAATTAAAAACTGCAGCACTTTCTATAGCAGTTAGGGCTGTAATTGCTATAGAAAGTGTATTTCTACAGTGGTTGTGCACTTTCTACAGTAGTTGTGTTCCAATCCCTTTAGAAAATTTAATATTTTACACTGATTTTTACATTAACTGATGTAGAATAGTAATTTCTAAACTGGTTATGGTAATAACCGCTGTAAAAAGTATATTTTATTTTTAAAATAAACATCCATATTTTTAAATTTACCCTACTCTGTATACAAAAATTACCACAGCAAAATCAGATAGCACAATTTATTTACAATTTTTAATATAAAATTAAATTAACAACTATCCAAAATTAAAAGTTATCTAAAAACTATTGAGCTATCCAAAACTAACCATTGTGTCAACAAATGCTTTTAAAAGTTATTTACAACTAACAAACTTCTTAAATTATATGAAACTTTCTACAAAACTCACAAATTCTCTTCAAAATAAGTTGCCCAACGTATGTGAATGTCTTCAATTTCAGCTTCGGGGAATGGATATGAATTGTCAAACATTTAAAATATAATTTGTAAAAGAGGCTTATTATGTACTCTCAAATAGCATAATAAAATAAAACTTTTAAAAATATATTTACCTCTTTTATAAATTCAGTCATGCCCAATGTGATAATGTTGAGCATATGTCTCATCACATATAGGCCGTACACATTCGTCTTTACTGGTTGTCTATGGCTCTGTATAAGAACACATCATAAGAAATCAATAAAAAATCTCAGTAATTGAACATATTCATAAAGTATAGCATTACCTTTGGCTCGATCCATGTAGGATCCTTTAGCTCATGTCCGTGCTTTTGCAAGATCACATTTTGATATGTTTGCATTGCTCTATGATCAAGATCACCAAGTTAGTAACTAAATTATTCAATGTAAATTATATTAAATATTTTTGCACAAATATACTTATGAGTCTATTGTCTTCTTCATTTCCTTCCCAAGTTTGTAATGGAGAGAACATAAGAAGACAATAGTATTGCTCTTCATTAAAAGAACAAACAACTACCAATAGTCCTTGCAAAATATGATAAGTTAAAGTAAATCTACATTGAAAAAACTATTAATTACAAATTAATCCTTATGAGTGCACATATGGAGCGATAAAAACATCCTTCTTGACATCACATATTCTTTGTTGGAGATACTGGGCCCTTAACTCCAGAGTATTCCCTTTCTCTATCATGTGATGTAGGCAAAGGAATTTGAACTTATTACCTTTGCCCGATGTGATGCAAAAATGATGAAGGTACCTACAATAATGCAATTGTGTTAGATCACTAGACTTGATAATTAAGTTAATTGCATTAAAAAACACAAACTTACATCATAAACAGTTCAATGTGTGGTGTGGTAAGTTGACTATTTGACAAAAGTCAAAGCAAATCTTCCCATTCAATTGTTACTATTATGTCTTTCTTACCCACAACCTCCGGATCTATTTCTAAATCTTTGAGTTTGAATGATGGATCATACACCATTAAGATCATTCATTGGTGTGGAGTTAACGAGGGTTTTGAAAGTTTTGGAAGATTCGACGAGCGAAGCTATTATGCATAATAAAAAAATAAAGAAATAGTTAGTAAGAAAACATTTTTGCAAAGTTGCCACATAATAAAAATGCAAGCTGTGTAATAAAATTACATACCACAGCTTGAACTATATTCACAAGTTCTTGGCCATAAGATAAAATTGCCAATAACTTTTGCTACATTCTTCACCTTATTAATAGGGAACGGAACCAATGCGTTTGGCACTTTTGGATCTTCAACCACTACTCTTACTTGATAATCTTGAATTTGCTTATAGTGGATGGTTGACCCCAAGTTATAAATACTATCAAGAATAACCAAGCATCTATCAGGATCTTCTAGAAGCATCTCGCATGGTTCACCAATGTTGTAACCAAAAGGACCCTCTGACACATGCTCAAGAACATTACTCCCTTTTGTGCTATAAAATCTAGGAGATGTATGAACTAGTTCAATAGGCATCTGTCGTGAGCTCATCATGCTCATCATCTCCTTCTTCATTTGCTCCTTCATTTGTAAAAGTTGAGCTGCAAATGAAGCTTCAAACTTTTCTTTAGTCTACTGCCTCATAGTAGATATCACTGTTTCAAGCTCTTCTCTAGTTACTACACCTCCTAAGTTGGGGCGTAAAGGTGCTCCAAAGTAGTCTCTTATACCCACACAATGTCTAACGCCCCTCACATGACTCGGATGCTCTAGTTTTCTTGTCACAACTTTCAAGATATCATTTCTACCCTCTAGAATGAAACTTCCTTGAGCTTGTTGCTCTTTAAGAGCATCCTGTAACATAAAAATAACAATCTTAATTAATATTAAATATAATTGTATAGAAATTTAAAGGGACAATAAATAATAATATTACTTACAATCCTCTTAGCTATCTCACGTGCTATCTCGCTTATATAACCTTTTTTGCCTCCTTTTTTGTATTGGTATCCATATCTTCATTTCTCCTCTCGGGAGACAGGAGATGGTGGAGAAAGGAGTATGGAAGGATTAGACTTAACCTTTTCTTGTCTCTTCTTCTATTTCTCCACCATCAACATATTATCAGCCCTAGCATAACCCCCACAAGATAGTGTGTGGGGGGGCATTGATTCTGTTGAGCAATTTTTTGTCCCTTAGCTCATTTTTCTTGTTAAAAAATGAATTTTAAATTTTATAGTTGAAGTAAAACTAAAAAAACTTAAATCAATTAGAAATCAATAGACCAAAGCTTTTTTAGAAGTTTGAATCTAGACAAATTATTGCCAAGTATCTTCATCAAGGAATTGGTATGTCTCGAGATGATAAGGATGAGCTTGACCCTCTGGCACCTTAATATGGATATATCTCCTAGCAAGATCAATCTTGAAATTTCTCCAAATAGTAAGAAATCAACTTGTGCTGGCAATCTTAATTAGAAGGAATATCGTATGTGAGCTACAATTGAAACACAAGATGATAATCAGTAATTTAACAATGATATATAACTATATGCATAAATTTATTACGTACCTAAATACTTTCCCATATCTAGTCCTTCACACATTCTGGCATATCAGGCTAGTCCTCAAATATAATAGGGGGCTTGGTACGAGATAGGAGGCTAAGAAAACTAACAAACTTAGCCTTGTGTTCCCCTATCAGATTCCATCTTTGATCAAATTGGATTGGTAATCTATGCCCAGCACTCTTACTTAATGTTAGATCTCTCAATCGTGTGCCACATCTACTTCTCCTCATAGACTAGCTCTCATTAGGGGTGCCCTGACTCAACTCATTACCAAGTGGCTAGCCAGTAGTGGGCTGGCTCTAAGTGTCATCACCATGTTCACTCTGATTCTTCATGTTCCTATTAATTCATATAAATTAAATTAATTAGAAAAATAAACAAATATAAGATAATTAGAAAACATAATATAAATTTAATTGAACTTAGAAAACATATTTTAATTTTATACTTTCATTTAAAAACTAAATTCATATAGGGATATTCTCCCACATTCATTCATGGTGATCACTTCTTGTGGCATGTTTGTCGTCTACTTCATCTACTACATTCAAAATTGGTAGCCCCGATGAGAAAGTAAGGGTTTTAGAAATATCAAAGATTGATTCTTGATTATCATCACTATCAATCACCATTTTTCCTTTGAGTGCTATTGACCAATTTTTATTTTTCAAATCCATCATATAGAAAACTTGTTTAGCTTGGTCTGCCATGATAAATGGCTCATCCCCATAAGTTAGTTTTTTAAGATCAACTATTGTAAATCCTAACTTATCATCAAGAACACTGTTGATATCAACTCATTTGCATTTGAAAATAAGAACTCTAAATTTTGTATAATCGACCTCCCAAATCCCTTCAATAACCCCGAAATAAGTCCTTGCTACTAGTTTAGGTTTCTTATCTTTTGAGCTAGAGAAGTGAGCAGCTTTAGCCACTATCAAAACCCTACTATTTTACACTGTACTCTTTTCATCCAAGGACTTTGTATAGAAAGCATACCTATTAATATCATAGCACTCCAACATATAATATCAAAGTTAAGACCTCCTACCAACCTTTTAATTGTATCAAAAATGCTACTTTCATTCAAAACTTTTTGGTTGAACCAATACACAAAAGTCCTATTATGCTCTTTTAATAACTTTTGTTCAGTCATTCTCATTCAATAATTTTCTGCCTTTAGAAGTTCTTTGTGAGAAGAAATATAATCTTTAACTTCATTAATATTATTCAAAATATATAAATGTACTTCTTGTAATTCATCATGACTCATGCTCTTTACTAATACTCCACGTGTGCCTTGACCAAATTGCCTCTTCTCATGATGAGATTTAAGAAGTCCAATTGATTCTGTACTAGACAAGTAATCATAACAAAATTCTATGGCTTCTTTGGTAATATATTTTTCAACTATCGATGCTTTGGGTCGATATAGATTCTTGACAAACCTTTTTAGTATTTTTATATATCTCTCAACTGGGTACATCTATCGTAAATAAATAAGGCCACACAATTTTACCTTCCTTAATAGATGCACTATTAGCTGAACTATAATATCAAAAAATGTAAGAAGAAAGTACATCTCAAGTTGGCACAAGATTATATAAGCTTCTTATCCTAACTCTTCCAGTTTACAGGGATCAATAACTTTACTACATAAAGCATTAAAAAAGAAATAGAGTCTAGTTATTGTGAGTCTTAAATCTTCTTTCAATATGCCACGAATAACTAAAGGTAATAGTTGTTGCATCAATTTCAACTCTTTCACAAATACAAGCTTCCTAATATTTGAAGAATACCCTGAAGGAACTTTAATTCCACGTAAACACTGACAAAAACTTATTTTCTCAGACTTGCACAATGTATGAGAGGCTGGGAGACAATAAGTTCGCTTACCTTCTGGTCTTGGGTGTAAATCCTCCTGTATTCCCATTTCTTTCAAATCCAATCTTGCGTTCACACCGTCCTTAGTCTTACCTGGTATGTTCAGAAGCATTCCAATAAAAATATCATACACGTTTTTCTCCATGTGCATAAC
This sequence comes from Prosopis cineraria, assembly GCF_029017545.1. NCBI lineage: Eukaryota > Viridiplantae > Streptophyta > Magnoliopsida > Fabales > Fabaceae > Prosopis > Prosopis cineraria. The sequence continues at coordinate 24,634,062 of NW_026555343.1, read as the reverse complement.
ATTAATACAGTGCCTCATTTCAAGATTGTGCCAATAACATCCTAAATTTCTTAATCCTAAGTTTAGAGGTTAATTGAGGGTGAAGTGGAAGTTAGTATAGGATTAGAGATTCAAATGATTAATTGATATTTTGACTTGTTTTTATGTTGTATGAATAGTTATGGGTGATAGGAGTGCATTTTGGGTCGAAGCAAGTGTGCATGGTAAGAATAAATCTCACTATGCCATGCATCACGGCTTGTGCTGCATGTGCCATGGCATATAGACTAGAAAATCACTTCTTAAGTCATGAAATGGGTGATTTTTAGAAGTAAAAATTTGAAAACACATCGGATAGAGAGAGGAGAAGGGCTGAGAAGCTAATATAAGTTATTGTGAAATGGTAGAAGGTGATTTGGATTGATAACTTACCAAGTAAGCTATGTATAACTCTTACCTACCATTCTACACAAATTTCTCTGAAAATAAGTTATAGGGAAATTGAATCAGTGGAATTTAAGGGGTTTGATTCTTACCCAATAGTAATAAAAAGGTTATTGGAAGTTAAATTAGAGCTTTGCAACTGGTTTAAAGCTGAATGATAGAGCTTTGAACCCGTAGACTTAATTCTAGCCTTTAGAGAGAGAACGTTAAGGCAAAAATTTGATCTAAGTAAAACAAGATTAGTTGAGGTGATGTAAAGTAGTAAGTGGGTAGTCAGGACTTAGAATGGATAAATGAAAAAGAGTTTACAGATGAATATAACCTTAAGTACTAAAAATGAGTTTTTAGTCAAAATGGACCAAATGACTAAAAGGTGCTAAATGTATTCAGATTGGCATATCAATTGTGCAAGTAGAGAAAGGAAGCTTGAGATAAGCTTGTGTGATAGTTGAAATCCACGGGTAACCTTTCTAGTGATAAAAGGGTTGAGGTAATCAAATAACTTCCTTTGCTTGACTGTTTATTGTAAATGTATGTTAGTATGCTATATGGTGTATGGAATGGTTTTGAACTAAGCATATTTTATTACATTGAGTGATTATTACGTGTGAAATGACTTTTAGTTTGAAATGAGCATTGAAATGTGTGTTTTGTAATGAAAAATATTATTTGTTTATATAATGTGAAAGAAAGTGTGATATGGTAAATGGAAACCTTAAATGGTTTGGGAAAACATGATCATAAGGGTGAGAGTTGAGCTGAGAAAAGGGGATGATAAAGACCATATGGCAAGGTTTTCTTAATAACCTATCAGGGTGTAGTGTTGAAAATAATTCTCCTTAATGCCTTGAAAGGTATGGTGTTGGAGATCTCCTTAGTGCCTATTGAGATATGATGTTGGAGATGAGAGACTCCTTTGTATCCTTATGATATGGTGTTGGAGTCAACAATGCCCCATTGTGTATATTAAGGGAACCATAAGTTGTATTGTACGTTAGAACATCTTTAGTTGGGTGACCTTACCACTACAGGTGAGCTCAAGACTAATGAGAGTGTACATTAGTCTAATATGAGCCTATGGTTTTGTATTTAGGTGATTTGGAGGTTCGATTGGTAGAAATTATGCTAGTATATTATGTGATACAATGAAATATCTTGAGATAACATAGAATCATTAGTGATTTGATGAAAAGTTGAGAATGAAATGAGATATGTGATATAAATGTGATTTTATGAGGTTTTAATGATATACTATGTTTACTTTCATATTGTTACATGTGATAGTTAATAGGAGTGAGTTGTTCTATTACTAAGATTTTTGTCTTACCCCCGTGGTTACATGTTTAAAAGAGCGGGAAGTGATTAGGGCAAGGAAAGAGAGTCTGGACTGGCTTGAATGTGAAGCTATGTACTGAGGTTGTGTAATGAACTAAATTGAGATTGTATATATATAAGTGTATATAAGTTGCCACAAGGTTGCATGCATGAATTGAATTAAGATGTTGTGAAGTCTAGCCTAATTGATTGTATATTGTGTTGAAATGAAATAAAGGGGCTAAGACTTAGAGTATATTGTGTGGAAATGATTTGGTGTTAGTGAATCTTAAGGCTAGGGACAAATTATGATGAAATAAGTAATTTGGAGGCTAAGATTGTATTGCGAATATGATTGTGTATGTATGAGTTGAGAAATAGCCAATTGGGCTAAGTTTTGCTAAGAAATGGCAAAGTATGTGAAGTTAATGAATTGTGAAAATTGGCTGTAGAAAGGTCAAATTTTGATATATGAGTATAATTGTGATTGATTGTGGTCAATTAAGTGTATTAGATCCTTTTGGACATGGTACAAGTCCTAGTATGGTTTAATGAGAGAAAAGGATTGATTTGAGCACTTGGGTGCGCAAAATTTTCAAAAAAAGTGACTTTTTGCACTTGGGTATTCAAATTTTGATTGGATCATTAGATCATGTTCAAACCTATCTCATTAGTTAGTATACAAGCTAAGCTTCATGTGGGTGCTTGAATCACTCCAATCGGATGTCGTATGAGAAATCAGCACATGCCAAAAATTTATCATTTTTGTTGTCAAAATGATAGTAGAAATTCAGACAGGCGCACCGCAATGCATGGTGACACATGCCATGGTACACAGCATAGAAAGGGTAAATTTGTGGCTCTATGCCACATGCCGTGGCACATGAACCAAAATTTAGTTTATTTTTGTGTTGAAATGCATGTAATTAGGATAGGAATACTGGTAGGTTATGTTCACTATATAATTGAGGTGTGTATGATTTACTTCTACAGTGTTTTTCTCTGATTATGTTGTGAATTAATCAATTTTATAAAATAAGTCTTTGGCTAAAGCTTTTGAAATGAAAATTGATTATTGTAATTGATGTGGGGTAGTAGTAACATCATAATTTTCTTCTATGTTGAGTGGATATATAAGAGGAGGTTACAGCGCCAATATGGAAGGTCAAATAAGATAGACCTTTTTTTCCTTATGTTTTTGCACCAATATTCTTTTTAGTCTTACCGAAGACAATATTGATGTCTTTTACCTGTTCAAACACTTGATCCTTAGTCAAAGCATCTGGAGCATGATTGTGCTCTTAGTGACCATGAAAAGCTTTCTTTAATTTACGATAAGGGTGATCTCATTTGAGAAACCTCCAATGGCCAAGGTAGATTATTTTCCTTCCATATTGAACTTGATGGTAGTTTCTGCTTTCTTCACTAGTTGGATAAGCTTTATGACCTTTCATACTATAGCCAGACAAATTCTCATATGTAGGAAAATCATTTATAGTACAAAAGATCATAGCATGTAACTTAAAATTTTCCTTCCGATTTGCATCAAACACTTCTACACTTACCTCCCACAACACTTTCAAATCTTCAATTATAAGTTTTCGGTAAATATCAATATCATTTCCAGGTTGTTTTGGTCTAAAATTAATATGGATAGCATTATGTACTTCCGTTTCATGTATGGCTAAGGTGATTGGTTGTAAATCACCAAAAGAACAAGCCATGAACTATGTATACTACTAAGACTACCATAAGGATTCATTCCATTAGTAGAAAGTCCAAGCCTCAGGTTTCTTGGCTCATTTCCAAATTCAGAAAACAATTGATCAATTTTCTTCTATTGAGGAGAATCAACTGGATGTCAAAGTTTTCCATTAGATATCCTCTCATTTGCATGCCATATCAAGTTCTTCGCATTATTAGTATTTGTAAACAAGCGCTTGAACCTTAGTATAATTGGAAGATACCATAAGACCTTTGAAGGAGCCCCTTTCTCTTTGTATTGTGGTGCCTCAGTTTCAGACACTTCTCCTCCCCTTCAAGCTCTTTTCTATACAACACACAATCATTAGGGCATGTATGTATTTTTTTATACTTCATACCTATTGGACATAAGATCTTGGCATCATAATAATGATTTGGTAGTACATTGCCTTTCGGCAACATTATTTGAAGTAACTCTAGCAACCAAGTGAAACTCTTGTCACTCTACCCTGCTCTTGCCTTTAAGGTAACTAGTTTTAACACCCCAAATAATGAACTAAAATCAGTGCACCCTGGGTATAGAGACTTCTTTGCGTCAGTGCACAAGTTATCATACACATGTGCTTGTTCAAAAGCTTCTTCCCTAGCATTATAGATCATATCCTCTAACTAATCTTCATTCATATCTATTTCATCATCCAGATTATCAACCTTCACATATTGGGATGTGTTACTATCATTTTCCAATCATTCACTATGCCAAATCCATGCCGTATAATTCTTGCAAATCTCATCACAAATTAAATGCTCTCTTATTTTGGCAGCAATTAATCTCCTGTCATTCAAGCAATTAACACAAGGATAATAGAACCTTGCACTACTATCAATAGCATTTTTCTTAGCAAATTCTAAAAATTCCTTCATCTCATTATCATACTCATCACTCATTCATCTAGCATTCATCCAACTACGATCCATATGTCAACTCTTAAAGAATATAACTAATGTTATTATCTTCAAACTATAATCCATATGAGAACCTTTCTATTACTATAAGGTAAGAGATCAACTCCTTGAAACTCTTAAATTCAATTTCTCACTAATTAAAACTAATTTAAAACATGGTACAATTGGAGGTTAAGGCAGTATAAGACTTACTTGACAAGTAACAAGTTAAAAACATCGTTCTAGCTCCCAAAAATCAAAGCCCTAGCATAGGATGGACTCTTCTCCTCAGCGGACCCTCTTCTACTTGATTTCCCTTCTATTTCATGAGCTGGACACATCCTTATTAACTTGATTTTTGTGCCATGCACTATGGCACATATATCCTGTAATGTCCACCTTGACATTACCAAAATTCACCACATAATCACAACAACCAATCATAATTAGGAGCAAGGATTTGCTCCTAATCTCACATTATATATAAAAGGGTTAAAACTAATAATCTTTTAAAAATAATTGAGAAATATTTGGGATCCCATAAAAACCCTTTAAATTGATAGTTTGAGCTCAAACTTAATGATTTATATAGGTATTGGAAGTATGGAAAAGTTTTGGGAATCAAACCACTTCAAAATAGGGCCAAAAATGTCATTTTTGAGTGTTTTGGTCCATGCACCGTAGCTCGTGGTGCGACATAGCATGTGGCATAGAATGTCAAATTTTCTTACTATACCGTGTACCGCGGCTTGCGCAAAATGAGCCACGGCGCACCTGTCCATGACAGCAATGTTGTCATGACAACTTTTCTAGACAAACTTCGAACGCGCACCATTTTCACATCTGATGTCTGATTGGAGTGATTCAAGAACCTATGCGAAGCTTGTTCAATAAGCTAACTAATGGTTTAAGTTGTGTTATGATCTGATACCATATGAGAATTTTAGATACGTGGATGTAAAAGTCAGTTTTTCAAAGAAATTTTCAACCATCCAAGTACCAAAACTCATAACTTATACCATTAACCCATTGTAAGGCTTGAACCAAGTCCAATAGACCAAAATACACTTGAGTGACCAATTAAACACACAAAAATATACTGAACACAAAATTTGACCACTCAATGGCCATTTTGCCCAATATGGCCAATATGCATAATTAGCACTACAAGCACTATTTAGCCTCTATTGCAACATAATACACTACCAATACATTATCACCACTTAGATAAAACATTCCTTGCACTTGTATTAGTATTTTAGCCCATCACCACAAAAATTACCACATATTCACCTCAATACAATATTGGGCTAAAATACAAAACAACATAATATGAAACATGTGCAACCAATCAAAATGATATGCATTCCTAGTTGGCAACATAAATATCATAACAAGTTTATGTACACCACTCAAACCAAAATCAGGCTTTAGAAAGAGTGTAGTAGATATACTAGCCCCTGCCCAATTCTCTCCTTAGCTTAGTCTCACTGATAGCACCTGTAAAATGATAATACACAGGGTGAGATAAAAATCTCAATAACTAAGATAATCTACATTATTGATTAACAAGCCAAGTTATAAACAAGCATTAAAATAAGTGACATAATCACATCATATAAGATCACCACAAATTGCATGCATGATCCCTAACCATCCGGTCCTCCAATATTCTCGATCGAACCAGTAGGCTATTTCACAGAACCAAACCACATGTATGGTCCCCAAGCTCACCATCCATGATAGGACTACTCAGACAAGGTGTCCTAAACCACTTCTGGACTATTGTTTCCCCCTATTACAAGTAATTGGGGTGTCGTTACTCCAACACCGCATCCTACGGATGTTAAGGAGCATAGTCTCCAACTCCACACCCTTTTGGGTATTAAGGAGAGTAAGTCTCCAACACCGCACCTATTTTCAGGCACTAAGGAGAGTAAATGCTACACCTGGCATCCTGAGGTGCTAGAAATACCATATGGACTTAATCTTCACTATCGCCACTAGGGTGACCTCCCAGCCTCTAATATGCCACATTTCACTATATATCTCCACTTGACCATGCATAAACAACTTTTCAAACAAGTATAACAAAATCTTTGCATTTACTTCAAAAATATAGAATTTTACAAACCAATACTCCACTTTTTCTAAAATAGTTAACCTTTAAAGAATTTATACATATATGCTCAACAAATCATAGAAAAGAACTTGAGAATAACTTATACAAGGTAATAAACAATACAAATTATCTAGTTACCTCAACCCTTTTGTTACTAAAAGGGTTACCCGTGGTACAAAATTCTCTTCTTGTGTCAAGGTAAGTCTTCCCACACCACAATCTACATCAACAAGTACTATATGTTAATTTTTAATTAACACAAGCATTATTAGCTAATAATAACCTCCCAATTCTCCTACTTCTTACTCAAATTCTCAAAAAATAGACTTGTTAAGGTTAGAATTTGTTCACACCACCCCTTTAAGTCTCTTTCTAACTCTATTACAACATAAAACTCAATATCTCAACTTATCACATTTCAACACCCTATGATCAAGATAAAGCTTGATCCAACTTCCACTAAACAACAAAGTAGCTTCATATTACCACATATCTAAGATTAATAAATCTAAATTAAACCTTTAGAGTCAATAGAAACCTTTAAAATATTGACTCATGGCTTAATCCCATCAGACCAAATTCTCACTCTTCCAAATCCCATGAAAAATGAGATGAAAAGGAAGAGGAGAAGGGTAGAAAACTTACCCAAGAGTTTGAAGTCTCAAATAGTCTTCAAAATCCTTCCAAATTGATGCCCTAGCAGTGCCTAAAGTTTCCCCCTTCGTGCTCTAGGTTTTTTACCATAAAATTTGATTTTTTTCTACTGATTCCTGAAAATTCATGCCACGCAAGCTGCGGCTCACGGTGCAGAAAGCAACAACTTGATTTTTCTCCCCCCGATGCCTCCCCACTTGATCCAACTTTTATCCTGTCTCAATTTAGAGCTAAATATGACCTAAAAATCCAATTAGCCACCCAAAAACATAATTAAATTAATCAATCATATTTTTAACTAATTTATTTCTTAATTAATCCATTTTTTTAGATTTGAAGTTTTAGGATGTTACATATCCCCTATTGTGGCACGTGGTATAGTGAGGAAAATCCTCATTGCAATCACACGCTCTGCTTCGGGACTCCACTCTCCTACTCAAACTTGTTCACATAGCATCCCAATGGATGAAGACAACCTCTTGTTGCAGAACCCTAATCCCATATTAAATCACTAATTCATCCACCAATTAGTCATTAATGCAGAATTAGAAATTCAAGAAGTTACATCCATTGTGGTAGATGGTTAAATTTTAGATTTTTTTGTTTTGCTCTAAGTGTACTTTTAAGTGCAAATTATATTTCCATGCTTTTATTATCATATTTGATTGATTTTAAACATTAGTTTGAGCTCAAGCAATATTTTAGAAAAGTTTTCTGGGGATTCTAATTTTGTGAATTATTTACTTTAAAACCTTTAGGTTGTGATAACTTTTACTTGAGATTTTAATTAATCTTGGTTATCATAATGGCATGTTAGTGTGTTGTCCTAGTAATGTCAAGGTAGACATTACATCATACATATGATTTGATGTTTGAATGACTTGTTTGTCACCTTAGTGTATGTGGTTAATTATCTTACGACAGTTATTAATTTCCTTATTGTACTTGTTTATTATGACATGAAAGAATTCTGAGTAACACATACTAATAAAACATGATCATACTAGTACGATTTCATGTTTAAATGACTTGCTCATAATCTTAGTGTGTGTGGTTAATTAACTTATGACAATTGTTAATTTTCTTATCACACTTATTTGTTACAATATTGACTACTTTTCAAGTATTAGTTAAATGTTTAACTGAGGGAAGAACAATGCCAACCAAAAGAAGCTACAACATCAGAAGTAGTTCACTTCAATCAAGGGAGATTCTTGGGTAGAAATTTTGATAATGAAGTTGTCACTAATCTTTAGACTTGAGAGTTTAGAAAGCTTAAGTGTGTCATCGTGCTTACTAAAGATGTGTGCGATGATAGGTGAGATGAGAATTTCCTACAGTGAAATTTTCCTACTCGCTTAAGGGAGATTTTATTAGTTCAAGTCTGAAATGGAGATGTTAGTTTAAGTCTAAAATGGAGGTGTCACTGATCTTTTATGTATTTACAACACGTGGACATTGTGGTCAAGCTAACGAAACTTTTTTTTCTTTATTCTTATAGTAAGGGGCAATATTGTCATTTGGTTATGAAATCTAATCTCAAATCAGTGCCATTGCCATGTAGTAATATATCAATATTTTTAGGGTCTTCTTTTTTATTAAGTGCGGTTAGAGGGTCCTTAGTGAAATTTTCCCTTTTCTTTTTCTACTTTTGGCAAGTATTAAACTATAATATCCCTTTTCATATTCAATACTAATGTTTTTTCATTCTCAATTTTCTTCAACTTATGTATGCTTTCATTTTATTATATATTACGTATTAATTTTAATTTTATTAAGGTGAAACTTTTCATATTAACTTAAGTTCACTTGTACTTGAATAACCTAATAATACCCCTCCCAGTGTGAGTTTGCAAACTTTTCATATAAAAAACATCTCAAATATCAAGTCCTTGTTTTTGTCCAAGTATAAGTAAATTTAATTCAATGAGGAAAGTCTCACATAGAATATAATTAAACTCCATAACTAATAATGTAAAAGAACTTATAAACTTAAGTTTGATCTTGAAGTTTTAAGTTAAGATAGAATGTGTATCTTTTACTCTTGCCCATTTATTCTTTCTCCTCATTTTTGAACAGTTGCTCTTCATTCCTAACATTTATACTTAATACACAAGGGCATATGTGTATAAAATACATGCATATCTATATAAAATATAGGGAAAAGGGGAAAAAATACCCACAAAGTTGTCGACCAGGAACATCCAGTATCTTAAAGTAAGGAAAGGTGCATGAGTGCCCTTAATGTAATATCCTAAATTTCTTAATCTCGTGACTAGCTGCTCATTAAGGGTAAAATGGTAATTAGTGTAAGATTAGAGAATTGGATAGTTAGATGATGATTTGTGTCTTTGGGATGTTGCATGAATAGATATGGGTGGAAGGATTATCTTTTGCATCGAAGTAAGTGCATGTGGTGAGAATTATTCTCACTGCACCATGTGTCGTGGCTTGTGCTGTATGCACCGCAATGTATAGACTAAAAAGTGACTTCTTAAGTTATGAAATTTCATGAATTTTAGAAGGGACAAATCTAAAACATATGAAAGGAGAAGAAAATGAGGGCTGGTGTGCTAGGGCAAGGGATTTCAGAGTGGTGGAAGGTGCTTCTGATTAGTAACTTATTGAGTAAGCTACATATAACCATTACCTTTCATTCTACCTAAATTTCTATGAATATGAGTTATAAATAAATTAAATCGGTGAAATTTTAGGTGTTTGATTCTTACCTAATATTAATAAAATGGAATTAGAGTTTTGTAACTAGTTTAGAGCTTAACAATAGAGCTTTAAACCCATAGGCTTGATTTGGCACTAATTCAAAGAGATTTTAGGGTGAAAATCTTGTTTAACTAAAATGAGATTGGTTGAGATGATGCAAAGTGGTAATCGAGTAGTAATGAACTTATAACGGACTAATGTAAAAGAATATGTGGCTAAATATAACCATAATAGTAATTATGTACTTTTGGTCTAAATGAATCAAATGACTAAATTGTGCCAAATGTGTTCAGATTGGCATATTGAGTGAGTGAGCTAAGAAAGGAAGCTTGTGATAAGCTATAGTGGTAGTTGAAATTCACAAGTAACCTTTCTAGTGACAAAGGGTTGAGATAACTGAATAACTTCCTTTATTTGACTATTTTTGTAACTGTGTGTGGGTATGCTGTGGAGTATATGAAATTGTTTTGAATTGAGAATGTTTTATAGCATTGCATGAATGATGGATGAAAATGGCTTTTAAGTAAAGAAATGAGTAAGAACATGTGATTTCATACTTTACATAAATATGTTATGTAATGAGGATATATGTACGAATGAGGAATCTTTGAATGGTTCGGGAAGCATGATCATAGGAGTAAGAATTTACCTGAGTAGAGAGGTGGTGATAAGAACATATGGCATTTCTCCTTAGTGCACGACGAGGTACAGTATTAGAGAATCATACTTCCTTAGTGCCTTTTAATGTGCCATATTGAAGATGATCTCCTTAGTGCTTATTAAGGTGCAGTATTGGAGATTTAGACTTCTTAGTATTTGTGTGATACGATCTTGGAGACAACAATACCCTATTGTGTATATTGAGGGAAACCATAGTCTGGAAGTAAGATAGAATATCTTTAGCTGGGTGATTCTACTATTAAAGGTGAGCTCAGAATCAATAAGAGTGATCATTGGTTTGAGGTGAGCCTATGGTTTTGTGCTGGGGTGATTTGGAGGTTCAGATGGTAGTGATCATGCTATATGTTTCTATATACTAGATTAGTGAAAAAGTGGAGAAAGGTGGTGAAACAAGTGTAAAAGTGGTGAAATGATTGATATAAATGATATTTGAAATGAAACATTTGATTATGTTATGATTAAGGGTATATTATGCCTTACTTTCATATAGCTGCATGTGATAGTCAATAGGAGTGAGTTATTGTATTACTAAGATTTTTGTCTCACCCTTGTGATTATACTTTTATAAGATAAAGCAGTGACTAAGGCAATGGAAAAGAGTCAGGATCGGCTTAGAGTTGTTGAAGTCATGTGAACTTGAAGTTTGTGTAATGAACTAATCTAGTGTGAATTTTGTGTATATGAGTTGCCATATAAGTTTGCATGCATGTTTTGAAATGAGTTTTTAGTTAAAAGTGTAAAGATTTGTGGTGAATCTTAGCCCATGTGTAAAATTATGATAAAATGAGTAATTTAAAGCTAAGATTGAATAGTAAATATAATGTTTGTGGATATGTGATAAAGAAAAAAGGCCAAGTGGGTCAAAGTGTGTTGAATTGTCAAAAGTTGAGAAATGTGAAAACTGGTCATAGAGGGGTCAAATTTTGATACAAGTCTATATATGTGTTATATTGTGGTCAATCAAGTGTGTTAGGTCCTTTTAGACTTGGTTCAAGGCCTTACGTGGTCTAATAAGAGAAAAGGATTGATTTAAGTGCTTGGGTACGTGAAATATTTGTAAAAAGTAACTTTTTGCACCCAAGTGTCTAAATTTTGATTGGACCATTATATTATGTCTAAACTTTCTCATTTGCTAGCTTATGAGATAAGCTTCATGTGGGAGCTTGAATCACTCTAATCAGACTTGTATGTGGAAACGTTACATGTTAAAATTTTGTCATTTTTACTATTAAATGATAGCAGAAAATTCAGACTAATGTGCCTCAGCGCATGGCTTCTCACGCTACAATGCATGACATAGAGAGTTTAGGCGTGTAGCTCTGTGCCATATGCTGCGGTGCATAGCCCATTTTCCAACTTGATTTTATGGGTTTTAATGCATGCAAATGATTAAGATGAATGTATATAATTTATTTTCACTGCATAATGCCCTGATGCATTGTGATTTTATTGGTTTTGCAAAACAAGTCTTTAGCCAAAGGTTTTCAAACAAAATATTAGATTATTGATGTGGTGATTTGGTTAGTATTCTCTTATATCGACCGGATATGGGAGGAGATCACACATAATATTATTGCAAGAGTGGCCAATTCGTGAAATTTAACTAACTTTCATTAATTTGCCCCACAATTCTTGCTAGGTGGCTTTTATCCATCTGCCATGTTGCCATCTCATTCAACACTCATTAAAGTTCATGGCTTCAACTTCCCTATTTTCAAATGATGCCAATAAAGAAAGGAGAGAAAGATCTTTAGTGCTGCTACTACAATTGGAGAGGGAAGGAGTGGAAAGGGCAATGACGTGTACAGGAAAGAGATTTAAGTAACATTGCTCCTTAAATAGAAAAGAAGAAGGAACACGATGGGGACACAACCCAAGGAAGGAGATTCAATGTTGCCGAGCACAAAGAGGAAGAGGATGAGGAACAAATGGGAAGCAAGGGAGAAGGAGAAATTTTAATTTAGACCTCTTATAACAATAGATGAAGCTCTCATGAACACCTATGCTGGTGATGGTTGTAGATGGTGAAGAAAGGCAAAGAAGATAGAGGGGTAAGCTTTTGAAGCTCTCTTACTCTCTTGATCATATAACAAATTAAGGGAAATTGAGGGAGGAAGCTTGACTTACTTTTAATCTCTTATCCTCTTCTTTCTATATACATACTATCTTTTACCATCTCAAGAGAAATCGAATAGCTAATAATTAAATGGGTTGATGGGCATATACTAAAGCTTCATACTCTATGGCTTTTTTTAATTTTTAATTTTGATTTTTTTGAAATGTGGATTTGAATTTTCTTTCTCAAGAGTGTTAATTGTGGATGTGGATCTAAATTATTTTTTATCTATGGATTTGAATTTTTCTTTTATTGGATCTGAAATGTTAAAAGATGAAGAGGAAGAGGAAGGTGAAAAAATGAGGGATTGGATGATAGAGGAAGGTAGATTGTGTTTGAGAAAGATTTAGAAGGATGGAGAAGGGAAACGTGTGTAATCCACATCATCTCAAATTGGTCAACATTTGCCTAGGTGGACAACATAACGATCAACATCTTTTACTATTTAATAGTTTGGCCACAAATGCACCAATTAAAATAATTTTATGGGCACTCGTGACTTTTCCATAGTTTAAGATACTCGATACTTCCAGCGGAAAACTCTGTGCCCTAAAATACACAAATTGATTGATAGTATTACTAAAAAAATATGGTATATATAACACCTTATATTCACCAGTTATCTAAAAAAATGTTGAATAAAATAAGGCGAGATTTTGGAAAACAATTATTCAGTGGTTAAAAATATAATCTTTGAATGAATATTAATATACTTAGTGGTTAAATAAAATAACCATTAAGTAAACACTTCAGGTTACCAAGTGTTGGCATCACGAGTTTATTCCATGGTTGGCTTCAGGTAACTATTGAATAAATGTTAAATTTATTTAACATTTTCTATTAAATAATGAGGGAATTTGGATTTCTAAGAGGGGGAAATCAATTCAATAGAAGAATAAAACTATTAAATTCAAGAACAAAATAGTTAAAAAAGTAGTTAAAATAAGAAAAAAAAACAAAATAAATAGGTAGTTATATTATTTTTTGACTTATTGTTTTTTAGCCATATATTTTTTGACTTATTAAAGAAAGTAGTTATATTGTTGCCCTTGTTTGAATTATTATTATTTATTTATTTAATATTGATTATTATTGCTTTCATAGATAAATGGCTACTGAGCATGATCATTCAAACACTGGCTCTAGATTTAGAAGTCCTAGTAGGCAAAATGATGACGCGACTAAGAAGAAGGCTAGCCTTGATAAGGAGGAAGAACAATTGAAGAGGGGGTTAGTTGTAATGGAGGAAGTTACTAAAGCAAGAAATGAAAGAAGAAAGTTTATTGTGAAGTGGAACCATAAGAATCAAGTGGTTAACATTCATAACTTCATTAGTTATATTCAGGTATAGTAGTATTGAAGTCCTCTGTGACTATTACTTTGAAATCTTGAAAGAATGCAACTCCTGCAATAAGAGATGCAGTGTGGAGAACTTTAACAGTAAGATACTATCACTTTGCTAATTTTTTTAAAACTTATTTTGCAATTATTTGTTTAAATTAACTTGTTTATTTTACAGTTAGGATTTAATATTAAGGAGAGGCATAAGAAGCTTATTCTATAGAAAGCTGGGATAACCCTCAAATATTTCAAAAGTTTTATTACCTATTAAATCTTGGCAAAAACTAACATAGAGGGTATTAAATATACAATTCCTTCCCTTATTTTGACAATTGTAAGTGAGGATAAATGGAAAGTTTTTTATTGACTTACACTATAGCCTAGGGTTCAAGGTAATATTAATGTTATTTCATTTATATATTGTTGCTTTTATTGGCTTTTACTTCATTTTTATATCAATTGACTTGTCATGTTTTGTGTTTTCCAAAGGCATTAAGTACCAAAAATAAAGAGTTGGTGAAAAAGAATGAGTGTACATATAAAGCTGGATGCAAAGGGAATGCAGGCATTGAAAAGGGCTTGATTGAAAAAGAGCAACTCTTGGAGGGTTCTATATCCCATGGCAAGATTTGGGATTAGGCTCAGAAAAATAAAGAAGGCAATATTGATAACCCAAAAACAAAAGCAGTTGTTGAAACAATAATAAGTATTATTATTGATATAATGTTATTAATATTTATTTGTTTTTAGTTATTCACTTTACTTTTGCCTACTTCACAAGAAACTTTTACTCAGGAGTCTAACTATTGATAAGGATATATTGGAGAAGGCGCTAGGGAATATTGACCATCCCTATCTTGTTCGAGGTATCGGCTTTGGCATTATAAGGAAAGATTACTTTAGAGAGGGGTTTAAGCGTAGTAAAAAGATTTCCTCTTTTACTGAGGTTCAAGAATTGAGATAAGAGCTAGTGGAACAGAAGTAGTAGATACAATTACAATCGCAATATATATAAGAAAAATATAGACTCATTGACATGCTATTAAACTAGTATAGGTTGGGGCTTTCACTAGGTGACAGCAACCTTAGTGTGAATGATAGTTGTAGAGTCCTATCTTAACTCTTACTTGAGGTATTATTTTTATTGTACTAGCCTTACACATAATACTACTCTTATTGTTCATATTACATATTTTTTCTTTTTTAATTTGTCTAGTGTGAGGCCAATATTGATTGTTTAGCAAATGATGGCATGCAGTTGTGTTAGGGTGCATGTACACCATTGTTAGGAAAATTATGCTTCACAATTAACATATCCCTAAAGGGACAATGAAATTCTCTTTGAAGATAGTTGAGGATCCTAATTATGATCTGCCCTACCCCATTCTAAATGTAAAGATAGTAGTAGATGCATTGCTTAACTTTGTTGTATGGCCGACTGATCTCTTTTGTCTTTCAGTACCATCTCCAAAGGTATAACAATTAAACTCAACCAACATTTAACTCCTTTTACATCTTTTTGTAGTTGATATCTAACTACCTATATGTTGAAACAACTAGCTTATTGATAAGCTAGTGGAAAAGAAAACACTAGAGGCTATGAATGCACCAACTAGTAAGCAAAAGAGGGGAAATGATAAGAAGAGATCTAACAAATCTAATGAGTCCATCACATTTTCCAAGAAGACACTAGCTATCCCTCAAGCCTATCCACCTAAAGTCCATTAACCTCAAACCTCTCAACGTCAAGTCACACCCAATAAAAATCAAGAATTGGTTAAGACTTATACCAAGAAGCAAGAATGGGTATTGCTTCCTTTCCTTGTGGACATGTATGCTAATCCAGAGTCTTTCAAGCAAGTCAACCATAAGGTATTGAATGATTTATTAAACCATGCAGAGGCTACTACTACCCTATATAACTTATATATGAGGCATGTTTCTAAAACCTTTTATTAAACATTTATATACACTTTAATCATTTATTGATCTATTTATTTTGACATTTAAGAAACCTCTACACCACTATGCTTGTTGAAAGATATATAGTACAAAGGATTATATTTGTCAGTCCTCACGTGGTCTTTCCTCATGGCCATGACATAATATGTTCTAAGCCAAGATTAAAAATATCTTAGAAGTTTTTGAAGTACTTATAGCAAGGTGGTGCATGCCGATAAGAACACAATATTTATAGTGCCTTATTATGAAGGGTAAACCACTTTATGACACTTCACTTTAATTTATTCAAAATTTAATTATTTGACACTTCCTAATTGTAATCTTTATCATAAGGGACATTGGATTTTACTTGTGATCAATCCTACTTTAGGGAGGGTATAGTACCTTGACCCTATTCGAAGTGTCATCCCTCTAATAGGCTACATATAGTAGAAATGATTAATCAATAAATTGACTAAATTTTGTGCGTATATGTATATAATTTGTTATTTTTGTATGAATATTTCTCATATCAAGATTTCTATTGAATGTTAAGGCCATTATCATATACTGCACTGATGTTGATCAACAATTTGAATAACTAGTAAAGGGTAGCAATTGCTTTGATATAGTAGCATCAGAGACAATTGTTAAGGTATATGTATTTATCATTAATTATGTTATCAATGTCACTATAAGTCATATCAGCTCATTAATTGATTGATTTTTTATCCATTGTGATTGTAGTGCCCAAAGCAAGTAGACAAAGTTAGAAATTGTGGGTACACTGTCATGAAATTCACAAAAGACATAATCTAACATGCTCTATTAATAGGGACTCTTTCAAATAATCTAAAATATATTGTCAACCTCTTCATCATTATATTGTTTTTATTATTAAACATAACTTAGTAGTAGTAGTAGTTGTTGTTGTTGTTGTTTGTAACAATACTATGAGGATACATATTGTGACACATATACTCGTGCTCAGATGGAAGAAGTCCTTAAAGATTTGGCGCATAATATTTTTCAAGCATGGTTTACTTTTAACAACTAGCAGTAGCAATAGTGAAGAAATAAATGTGATCTAGATACATATTTAAAGTTTTCATAGATGATATAGTTAGCCAATTTTTGGGATTTGGAGCTTTATGTTTTAGCCACTAATTGATTTAATAATTTAAGCAATTAATTTAAGTTGTATATGGCTTTTGTGTAGGAATTCATTGTATATTCATGTATATATGTGATTATTGTTAGCTAAAATTTGTTCCTAGGTGCTAGAAATATAGTTGTATATAATTTATAATGTAGGGGGTTAGTAGAAATGCAGCCCCCTATTTAAAAAATTTGGTCATAGTATCCAAAGGTTATAATGAAAAACCATTGAATATTATTACCAAAATTACAGTTCAATATATTTAATAATTTTAAATAACAACTATTGAAAAATATGATAATATGCAACGGTTTTGTGTAAGAGCTATTGAATATTACCCTTATATTCAACAATTCTTTATAAAAAAACCATTGAATATTTCCTTCCCCACTTTTAAAAAAAAACACTAACACAAGCATTTATTCAACCATTTTTGTGTAAAAAATCATTGAACAAAATTAGAATATTCAACATTTAAAAATGTTGAATAGAGCACTAGTATAGATATGCAAATTTACACCAATTAAAATAACTTATTTACACTGGTTATTTCAACCAGTGTAGATATAACGAATTCATCTACATTAGTTATTTAACTGATGTAGTTATTGAGAAATCTATACCAATTCTAAACCTAGGATAGACAACATTAATTATGAATATAATTTTTAAAAAAATTCAATATCTGCACTAGTTTTTGAAATAACTAGTGTAGATATACAAGTCATCTACACCGGTTATGGTAATAATCGGTGTAGATGACTTGTACATCTACATTGAATAACTGATATAGATAAGTTAGATATTTATAATTGTTATTACTAGAACTATTATAGATATTAAATTTTGGAAAATAAAAATTACTTCTATTTTTTTCATTTACCCCAACAATAATAGGCTACAATTTAAATCCTACATTAATCAAACGTACAATAGCTAGATAATAGATAGCTAGCCAAACAATCATCTATTGTTTAAATTAAATGAATTTGGAATTATGCACAATTCCAAATGTAGAAAACATAAGTTATTGTTAATAAAGTAATCCTACACACAACTACATATACCAATGTTTACAATTACACAACTTACTCTTCTAAAGCATGATTATTATGAAAATCTAACATGAAGAGTCTCGAATGCTGCCTAATTTGATGGATCTCTGAATCTAGAAATAGATATGGATCATTGAACATATGAAAAGATTAGGGATAAGGGAATTAAATTAGCATTTTAAAGAAAAAAATAAATAACACCTAAAATTAGATTTAACTCCTCAATAAACTCTGTCAAGCCAACTATGATGATATTGTATTCATTTCTCAACACATAAAAGTAGCACAAATTAGTAAGGGGTTGCTGATGACTTTGTGTAATAACACAACATTGTCATGTAAGAAAACTCTACATCAAAATTATATAAAATAAAAACATGTACGACTTGTTACTTTTGGTGTTATCCATGTAGGATCCTTGATATCACATGTGGCCTTACCCAATCGAACTTACTGGCCAATCCTTATAGCCTTATCATCAACAAGACATAGTTAGTAAATTAATCACTAAGCAAAATGTATTATAAGACTCCTTTAGCACAGTTACTACTCGCAAGATTTCTTCATTGATGGATTGAGTTTACAATACAAAGAGCATAAAAAGATTTTAGAATTGCCTTTCAACAAAAACACTATCAATTGCCAGTGTGTATTGCAAAAAAAATAATAAAGTGACTTAAGCAAATATTTGATACCATTATGAACAAATTCAAACATATTTACTTGCAGATTGAGAAACATGGAAAAGTAGCACTCTTTTCCATGTTCACTAAGCCTCTAATTCATATATGCCTTCTTTGCCTCTTTAGTAGTCACCTTATCATTAGTGTAATGTCGGCAAAGAAATCCGTATTGTTTGTGTTTACCTGAGGAAACTAACAATTGACGTAAAAACCTACAAAAATGAAAACAAGTTAGTTTGAAAGGCTGATTGTGTAATTTCATTTAAATTTACAAGAAGACACTTACATCATCCCAATTTGAGTGTTTGCCATAGTTAGGTCAGTATAAATGAGAACTTAATGAAGATCCTCATTCTCAATAAAGATTTCATAGTTGTTCACGTTAGCAAGATCAGGAATCACTTTAAAACACTAAGGTGGAAACAATCCACCATATGCCATCAATACAAATTGTCCCACGGACTTAGCTCGAACAATTATGGCTTTCAACCCACTTTATGGGACGATGGGATTTTTTGTTAAATAAAAAAGTTAGTAAAACATTCTTAAATATAAAGAATTCATTATAATTAATTAATAAAATTTGTTATTAGATCTTAAGGCTTCCTACCAAGTCTCTTTGGCCATAAGCAAAAAGCGCCCTTAGCATGTTTTATTATCTTAATCTCATCAATGGGGAATGAGACAGGAGCATCATCAATTTTTACCTCTTCAATAGTGATTGTGACAACATCTTCTTAAACTTCCTAGAAGTGGCATTTTGACCCCTCATAGATATGATCATGTGCTACTAAGCGTTTATCTAGATCCTCTATATGCAAGTACCATAATTCACTCTCTAGAGCAAAGTTATCCTTTGAAGGGAGTGGAACGATGTTGCTTCCTTTAGTGCTCAGATGAAAAGTAAGAGAGTGGGTTTGTAGGCTACTTGGCTCCTTGATTAAGCTCATCATCATCATCACTTCATCCTTCATCTTTTTACAACCTAGCTTCAAGAGTAGCCTTAGCCTTAACCCTTGATTGAGCTAACATGACATCTAATTGCTCCCTAATCATGAGTCTTGAAGAATGGCATTGACAAGGTGGGCCAACTATATCTCTTATGCTCACCCCTAATCCAAATCCCCAAACATGTTCTCCTTTCCCCATAGCAATGGTTAGGATATTATTTCTTCCCTCTAGGACGAATGATCCCTCAAATTGCTTTTATGTAAGCTCATCTTGTAACATACAAATGCTAAATAATTAGTAATTTTTCATATTTAAAATAAGATTATCAATGACAATTGTACGTATAATTTTTTGAGCAATCTTATGAGCATGCTTGCTTGAAAAGGACTTATCCTTCTTTTGGTGAGTGTAATACCATCTCTCATCATAATGTATTGGAGATGGTAGAGACAGTAGAATAGAAGGATTAGATTGAGCTTGTTCTTCTCTCTTCCTTCTCTTGGCATCTATTAATTCCGTATCCGCTAACATATAACTGCCACGAGACTTTGTTTAGGGGCAATTATTCTTCCTTCCAACTTCTTGTGCCTTTCTCCTCCTTTCTTGTGAATTAGAATTACAAAATATTTATTATCTAATAAAGACAATGATATACAACTAAAATAAATAAAAAATAATAAATTAAAATAAACTAACTTACAAGAGCATCTAGCATAGTTTGAAGCCTAATAAATTCTTCAAAAGCAGCTACATCGAAAAACTTATATTGGGTAAAAGGATCAGGCCATGGCTGTCCTTCTAGCACTTCAATATTGAAAAATCACTATAGCAAAATATGGTTTTTAAACCTACATATCTAAATTGGTTAATGTGCCAATGGTTTAGAAATTAAGGGCGGTGGCATTCTTATAAGTAAGATTGAAGAAACGATGGTTTCTAAACCAGTTATGAAATGAACCGATTTAGAATTCAATATCTAAACCTATTATAAATAACAATTAGTTTAGATGTATATTTATAATTTAACATTTTTTATTTCCTTCATATATCTAAACTAGGTACAAGGAATAACTAGTTTAAATAATAATTTATAATTTTAAAAATAATTGATTAATCATATCTAAACCGGTTATTATTTGTAACGAGTTTAGATATGTTTAAAATTTTTTAAAAAAATATTTTTTAATATATCTAAACTAGTTATTTTATAATAATCGATTTAGATATGATTTTTTTTGAATTTACCCTATTTCAATTCTTCTATACTGTCGAAGGCACCGAATAATGCTAACTCATTGATCTCTGTTGCTCTAAAAAACCCAGAATCATACCAACACCTTCAATCAGTCATTGCTACTCAAAATTAGTTGTTCTCTTTTGTTCTTTGCTCACCCCAAACCATTGCCACTCAAAAATTTATCCTGTTTTTCATCTTCTTCACCCGATCTCACTTGAAGCAAGAAGCTTGAAACCTAAAATTGTTGAGCTTCAAACCATGAATCCCTTACTCGTGCTATAAAACTAAAGCTTAAAATCCTTGTGCTCGCGTGATTCGTGTGCTCTAGCTTGCTGAGGTATTTTTTTATTTTTAAATTCTGCATAAATGTGTAATGTAGATATTATATGATCATCCTTCTTCATTGTTAGAACTATCAAACCTCCTTCCTTTTGCCTCATTTCATTGTCTATGTCTAGTGAAGCACATAATAGATTAACTTTTATTTCTATAGGTTTAACTATGAATTTATTCCCTTATTTAGCGCTGCAAGCTTTCTTTCTTTCCTCTACTATTGTGATTTGAGGTGAGGAACTTTAAACTCTCTTTTTATTGTTGTCTCGTTTGTGTATGTATTGAGATGTTGATGGATGTGAATTTTTTTTCTAGTGCTACTGTGTATGTTGAGTTTGAAAAGAAAGTTGATTTAAGCTGAAACTTTTATTATACAGAAAAAGAGGATGATGGTGGATTTGAATTTAATTTGATTTGATTTGATTATTAATGGTAAAAAGAAATCAAATTTTTGGATAAATGTTGGCAGTTAAGAAGCTAGATGGAATGAACTAGGAATTCATGGCTACTAAGTGCTTATTGAAAGGTCTAAGAGAGGATCTTATCTCGATTAAATAATTTAGCTTTTCCTGAAGTAATATAAAAACTTTATGATGTAAAAGATAATGTTGTTTCTAAGACTTGATATTGGGAATGCATTTTAGTTGCTCAATAAAGAGGGTGATAGGAGAACTTGGAATTTTTAGAGTAATACACCACATTATTATTTAATTTTTATTACTTGCATTTGTTGACAAGAATTGAAAAGGAGTTCAACTATTGTTGTTGGTTGGAATGTGATCTGTTAAACTTACTTTCAATTATAAAAATTATTGGGAAGTCTAATTTTTTGGGGAGACTCTGCAGAATTTTCTTTTTACACTTATTATTTGGCCTCAAAGTTTGTATTTGGATTGTTAGCTTAGCTTAGGTATTGTTGTTAGTTGGAAAGTGATTCATTAAATTGTACTATTGTATTTTCAATTGTAAAATTTATGGGAAGTCTAATTTTTAGGGGAGACTGTTCAAAAAAAATTTAAACTTATTATTTAGCCCTAAAGTTGTATTTATGTTGTTAGCTTGGCTTAGGCATTATTGTTGTTTGGAATGGGATTTGTTAAATTGTGCCATTGTATTTCTATTGTAAAAATTATTAGGAAGTCCAATTTTTAGGGGAGACTTTGTCAACTTTTTTTTAAAACTTATTATTTTCCCCTTCCTCAATATGGAAATACCTAAATAATATAGAATTGTCTTCCCTTCCTCTATTTTAGAACTTTTTATTTGGCCCTATTGTAATGGATTTAGTAATAATTCATGAACTCTATTGTGTTTTATGAGGTCAAATTATACATAGATCGTAGTTGGATAGATGCCAAACGAACAAGTACAGAATATGTTAATGGAGTTAAGGGGTTATTTGAATTTGCCTAAAGCATTGCCGAAGATGATAATGTGAGGTTTTCTTGTCCTTGTAGGGATTGTTTGAATGATAAGTGACTAGTGTAAATGATATATGTAAATACTTAATTTGTGAGGGGTTTCTCAAAAGTTATAGAGTATAGATATGTTATGGTGAAAGATTGAATATACCGATGCAAGTACATCACAATCTTAGGATGTTGATGATGACTGTGATAATGATGATATGATTGAATAGTTGGAGGACATGATCCATGATATGGGTAAAGAGACCTTTGAGCAATCCCAAGTGTATAATAATATGTGCGATGATGCAGAGACACCTTTATACTTGAGTTGTGAGGAATATAGTCTGTTGAAAGTAGTATTGGAATTGGTAAAATTGAAAGCTAGATTCTGGTAGAGTGACTAGAGTTTCATAGAAATGCTCAAGTTGCTAAAATTAATGCTTCTAAAAGAGAATGTGTTGCCAGTTCTTTACTACAAGGCAAAGAAAATTCTATGTCCACTGAGCATGAAGTTAAGAAAATACATGCATGCCCTAATGACTACATTCTATATAGGAAGGAGAATAAAGAGAAGCAAAAGTGTCGAGTATGTGAGATACTAAGGTATAAAGAGAATAAAGCTCTTGCAAAGGTGCTATGGTATCTTCCAATTACACTAAGGTTTCAACGGTTATTTGCTAATGAAAAGGATGCAAAGAGTCTGAGATAGTATGTGGATGAGAGAATTTCTGATGAAAAGCTTTGACATCCAGCTAATTTAGAACAATGGAAGAAAATTGATGTATTATTTCTCGAGTTCAGTAGTTACCAAAGGAACCTCAAGCTTGGACTTAGTACAGATAGCATGAATCCTTATGGCAGCCTTAGTAGCATACACAGTTTATGGCCTATTCTATTGGTGATTTATAACTTATCTCCCATGTTTTGCATGCAACGCAAGTATATCATGTTATCTATGTTCATTCTAAGACTAAAACAAACAAGGAATGACATTGATATTTACCTAAAACCCTTGATCGAAGACTTGATAAAGCTATAGGGGGTAGGTATTATAACATTTGGAAAAATTTAACCCTAGTTTATTAACTTAATGAGGGTAATTAGTGAGTTAATAAGGTGTTTGGCCAAAGGGGCTTAACTTGGTGTATTTGTTGTGATTTTAGTTTAGAAGTGATCCCAGATTAAAGGCGGGCCACTTGGGTAAGGAAAGAGAAAGCAAAAGTGAAGAATTATTCTCTGTGCCATACATCACGATGCGTGGTTAGCCCACCACGGTGCACAAAGACAAACATAAATGCAACAGGCTCCTCTGTGCTATGCGCCATGGTGGAGGACAACGTGTGACATGGTACATAGGCAAAATTTTTGATAAATTAGATTGCTTCTATGGGAGAAAACCAAGAGAGAAGAGGAAGAAATTGAAGAGAACATTGGAGCTCTGTTAGGGCACACTCTTTGGCTCCCATAATTGACTTTTTAAAGCTCCTAAAACCCAAGGTAGGTAATCTAAGCCTCATTCTTCCTTTCTCTTCCTCATTTATAATTATTCATGATAGGGTTTGACTTGGGAGATGGATTTTCGATCCATAGGAGTATGGGTCTAATTCTATTAGTTAAAATGAGTATAATGGGAGTTGTTTAATATATTAGAACACCATTTTGATGATTTTAGAAGTGGTTAATCCATGAGAGCATTTAAAATCTAAAACTTTACATAAATATGGTAGTTAAGAGAGGTTAATATGTATTAATGATGGTTTGAGGTGTTGTTAATGATTAGATGCATTAATGGAATTTAATGAGCCTATTGGGTATGAATGGGTAGTGATTATGATTGATAAAAATAGAGTATGTGAAGTTATATGTTGAGAAAGCTTTAAGAGTTAGATAATGATGATATTCTTGTGGTATAGATATAGCGAGGTTCATTTTTGGCACCATTCGACTTTGAAAAGTCTTTGACTTCTCAAAGGTTTGAGGTAACAAGGGGAAACTTAACTTTTATGGTTGAATATTAATTGTGTTTGTGAAATATAATTAATGATTTAAATGTATGATGCATGCTAGCAATATTTGACTTGTGAAATGATTTTATTAAAGAAAATGATAATTAGGCCACTTACTTGTGGTTTAAAAGTTTACTTATGGCATGTTGTTTCAAAAGTGGAGATTTGTGATATATAATATATTAAATGTGTGGAGTGATTTAAATGATTATGTGAGATTGTTTGCCATAAATTTATTATTCAAATGCATAATATGTGATAAATGTGCATAGCATGACCATTGGTGGGAGTTCGCTTAGGGAGAGGAGTAGATTGGTTGAAATACATATGGTATTGGCAATGACCGTTGGAATCAAGAACTAGCCTTGGCACCGACTGTTAAAATCAAGAGGTAGCCTTGTCTCATGGTTGATTTCGGACTATCCCACTTGTTCTATGAAGGACTCGAACCTAACCAGTTTCTACTAATTCATGGGGAGGTAAGACTAGGGGTACGACACCCCATGGTTGTTAGTATTGGGGAAAATCATATTACATAAGTAAGTGAGTTAACCCTGACTTGATAGCTCCTCACAAGAAGAAGGCTGGGTTAATCCGTGAAGGACATATTCACATAATAGCCACTGATTTTGTGTCGGAGGTAACAGGAGGATATAAGGTTGGCATATGATCATGCATATAAGTCTGGCCACATAGTTTAGTTTTATAGTCTGGAATGTCTTGAGGGTACATGTTTATTATTTTTGTGACTCTATGTTATATTTTACAAAATAACATGATAAGTGTATTGTGGCAAGCCTAGTTACATGGTTGTTAGTTTTGTGAACTGTGGCTAAGTGTTATGTGTTATATGTGCTTATTTGCCTAATTGCATCTATTTACAATTAATTTGCAATTGTATGGGTTAAGTGAAACTTGGTTGCTGAATGGTTGTACTCACCCCTTAATTCTCACTATTTTCAGGACCTAGCTCATCGGATCCGAGTCTAGGAAAATATACAGAGGCTTAAGATTGTGGAATAATCCTCTATATGCCTCTTTTTTGTTGCTTTTATGTGTATTTGTTAATGTAATTGCCAACTAAGATTATTTGACATGATTTATGTACTACTTGCATGATGTTATGTATAACTAGTGTATTTTGTGCCCTGGGTTAGTGAGTTTAGGTTATAAACTTGTGGATAGGGCTAAAATACTTGTGCAAGTAGGAAAATATGTATTTTGAGAAATTTAGAATGAAATTATTAATTTTGTGCAACATTTCTCCCTCGTTATGTTTTGTGAAAATTGGGATTGAGTGATAATTTTATAAGATAAGTATTTTTGATTGTGTATGGTGCTTCACAAGAGTCTATTGAGTGTGGTCGAATGGTTTGTGTAAGCTATTGGCACGTGTGGTTGAGTAAGGACACCTATTTGTGAAATTTTATAAAAAGTTGTCAAAATAGGTTTAGTGTCCGACTTTTTATAGAAAATAAGTTTGAGTGTGAAACCGGTACCATTAGCTAGAGCTAGGAAAAAGCTCCATGTAATCACTAAAATCACCTCAATCGAATGTTGGACAGAGATTTAGGATACATCAGAAGTTTGATCCCCGTGTTGTCAAATGACAGCACTGATGCTGTCAAATTTCATGTAATGCGCCACAGCGCATGGTACAAAGAAGACGAGTTACCGCGTACAGGTCATTTTCTACACAAAATCTATTTGAGTTTTAAAACTCATTATTTTAGGTCCCAATTGATTTTAAAGCTTTCATTTTACTTTTAAAACTCTGATATGAACTTATTAAATAATGTTTGAGATTTGAATTGTTGAAAGTGGGATTCCTTTGAAAGAATTTTGAGAAATTCCTTTTATAAAACTTTATAAATTAGTAATCCTTGAGGGTTAAACCTTATTTTGCCATGATTTGGTGTCAATCATGGTTTAGTAAGGGAGATTTTACAGTTTAGTGTCTTAGGCATGATAGTTAGTGACCCAATAATACCAAACTTAGCCTCAACTTCCTTAAAGTGGTAGAGGTTAAAGGTTCGAGTCTAAGGAGGTTCAAAAAGACCCTCGTGAGGGTGGGGTGAGGAATAACTTAAGTACTACCTTAGGAAAAGATGGGCCTGCTATACGAGTAGTTAAGGCTCTAGTCCAAAAGACTTTTTATGTAATAGCCCTCACCCCACCCCACCAGGGGTCCTTTGGATTGGAGCCTTAACCACTCACGTAGCGGGCCCAGCTTTCCCAAGATGGTACTTGGGTTATTCCTTACCCTATCAAAGAGGTTTTTTGGAGCCTTTCTAGACTCAAATCTCTAACCTCTACCACCTTAAGTTAAGGTTAATTTTGGTATCATTGAGTCAAGTAACCATTAAGTCAACTTGACTCAATAGTACCAAGACTTAACCTCAACTTCCTTAAGGTAGTAGAGGTTAGAGATTTGAGTCTGGAAAGGCTCCAAAAGGCCTCTTTGGTGGGGTGAGGAATAACCAAAGTACCATCTTAGGGAAAGCTAGGCCTGCTACGTGAGTGGTTAGGCTCTAGTTTAAAAGACCCTTAGTGGGGTGAGGTGAGGATTATTATAAGTGTAGATGTGTTTGATGTGAATCAGGAGGAGATATTCAAGCTACATGCGATGATCTTTTACACTATAAATGACTTCCCTGCATATGGAAACTTGTTAGGTTATAGTTTTAAAGGCCATAAAGCATGTCCAATTTGTGAAAAAGGCACATGTTACTATCAACTTCGTTATGAAAAGAAGACAATCTATCTTGGCCATAAGAGATTTCTTGAAGAGGGTCACCATTATCATAAAATGAAGAAAGCTTTCCATGGCAGCCAAGAGCATGAAACTACCTCGAATCCATTGATAGGAGAGAAGGTTTATGAATTGGTGAAAGATATCAACGTTACCTTTGGCAAAAGCTATAAAGAGTAGTGAAAAAACATATGGAAAAAGAAGTCTAGCTTCTTTGACCTTCCATATTGGCACCATTGTGATGTGAGGCATTGTATGGATGTCATTCATGTGAAGAAGAATGTGTGTGATAGTATTATTGAAACACTTCTCAACATACTAGGAAAGTCCAAGGATGGTGTGAAGGCAAGATTGGATTTGGTGGATATAAAAATTAAAAAGGAGTTACATGTAAGGCCAGATGGTAAGTGGACTTATTATCCCCTGGCTGAACATACATGAGAGGATGACCCAGCTATTAACCTTGAGCTATGCTTCTTATATGTGGAGGATCCAAAAAATGCTTAGTAGCACACGATTGCATCCATGGGAGGTCAAAATGCCACTTTTAGAAAGTTGAAGAAGATGTTGTCAAGGTACCATTGAAGGGGTCCTAATTGATCATGCTTATATCCCGTTCCCCACTAATGAGATCAAGATAGTAAAAGATGCGAAGGGTACTTTTACCTTATGGCCAAAAAGACTTGTTAAGATGCCTCAAGATCCAGTAATAAAATTAATTAAATGTCATTCATTTCTTAAGTTTAGTCAGGTTTTACTAACTTTTTTTTAATTTAACAGGAGACCCCATCATTTGATAAAGTGGGTTAAAGGATATAGTTGTGCGAGCTTAATTCATAGGACCAATTTGTCCTATTGGCATAGGGTGGATCATTTCCTCCCAAAGTTTTTAAAGTGGTTCTTTATCTTGTTGGCATTAACAACTACTAAGTTTTTATTAAGAATGAGGCTCTAGGTCAGATTCTCATTGTTGGTGACTAAACTATGATAAACATTCAAATTAGAATGATATAAGTATCTTATTCTAAGTGTAAATTTAAATGAAATTAAATAATTGAGCTCTTAGAATTAACTTGTTTGCATTATCATAGGTTTTTGCATGAAATGTTGGTTTCCTCATGCAAAGACAAACAATATGGATTTCTTTGCCTATGTTACACTAATGATAAGGAGACTACCAAAGAGACAAAGGAGGAATATGTGAATCAGAGGCTCAGTGAAGGTGACAATGAGTGTTATTTTTCCTTGTTTCTCCATTTGTAAGTAAATATGTTTGAATTTATTTGTAATAGTATTGAATATTTGCTTAAATCATTTTATTTTTTGTAGTACATATTGGCAATTGATAGTGTTTTTGATGAAAAGCAACTCTATCCTCTTTTTATGTTCTCTACATCATAAATTCAATTCAAGAATGAAGAAGTCTTATAAACAATAAATGTGTTTTCGTAATACATTATTATATGTGATTAAGTTACTGACAATGTGATGTTGATGATAGGGTTATGAGGATTGGCTAGCTGATAGAATACATTTGTTACTCACTTTTATTTTTCAATTAGAACTTTTTTCATTAATGATTTTTCACCTCAAAGTGCACACATTACATTATATTTGGAATTTTTCCTAAGTTTTTAGATTCAGTGCACTAAGGGCATTTTGATCCAAAAAAAATGATCTTTTGAGAAAATATACAAGAAAAATTAAAAAATTTCATTTTATGTCCAATTGATGAGTAATGAAATTATATTTTTAAAATTCATTTTAGTTTGGGAGTAATTAAATAAAAAATTAATACTTTCTTAAGTGTCTTAGTTTGACCTAGTTTTCAGTTGTCTTTGTGTAAAACTTTTTATATAATTTTCATAGCCTACAACTTGATTAATTTAATAAATTCTCCCTTCTAGTTATGAATTTTATTCTGGAAATTAATTAAATTTTTTTATATCACATGCTATTTAAGTAAATTATGTGTTTTATGTAACATAGGTGGCATGTGACTTGTGGATCAATTAAAAAATTAATGTCAACACTTCTTGAGGTCAATGGCTGAGCATTTGCACGTGATTTATGATATTTTTGGGAGATTAAATCAGCTTGAAATGTGGATGACACATAAAAAATTAGGCACACATGGGAATCATCTACAAACTAATAGGAGGGTGCCACCTTGCAAGTGTGACAAGGCTCCCATTTTCATTTTATTTTCTTTTTCCATCTTTTAATTGAGTATTCAGCTGAAAGGAAACACTAGATGCACGTCCATTCAGCCCCAATTTGAGATCCAACACTCATCTCATTCATCTTCCACATTTTCTCTCTCTTGTTCATAGTGTTCTTTATTTTCTCTCTTTTGTTCTTCATTTTCCAGCACCCTAACCTCCATTTTTAGCCACCAAATGTTCATAAAACTCACACCATTCTTCTCCTCTCCTCAATTTCATCCTAACCCTTCCATTTTCACAAGGATTGAAGCTCATTTCCATCATTCCAGAGTTATGGAGTTTGGCCTTCACAAGCAATCACTAAGGTTCTTAAATATGATGAAGATTGGCTAATTTCTTTGGTGGAATCCTAGAGAGATAGAGATGGAGGATGAGTCTTCAACTTCAAATTGGCTAATTTCTTTTGTTTCCTATCCTCTTCTATTTTTATTAGATGGTTAGATTCCTTAATCTAGGGTTTAATCATCTTAGCTTGTAAATTCTAATTTAAATTTGATATTGATGTAAAGAGAGAGGATTGTTTCACTTAATTTCTTCCTTGGATAGTTAGGAATGAATTTTTCACTCTTTGTTTGGTACATAATCTTGTATTTTTCAATTAGTAATTACTTGTGTTAATATTGCATAATCATGTAGTGTTAATCCTTGTCTTGTTGAGTAGTTTGACATAATCTTGTGGTTGCTCAATTTGTGTTTGACCGTAGCTGTTGAGAGAGGATTTTGAGTGAATCACTTAGCTAATTTCTTCACCAATTGGTTAATTAAACTAGGGACTTTAATCTATGACCTAGAGAGGTTAGCTAATTAGGCTAATTGGCTTAGGATAATTTTCTTAATCATGACAGCTTTAGTTAAGAGGAAAGGGAAGCTAAACTTAGCCTAATAATGAGAAGATAATAAGTCCAAAATCAACTAGTCTCTAGGGTTCTACTCATGTGAAAAGGAAAGTTCATTTTACTCACTTTAATTACCATTTTAATTACTTGCACATTAGGTAATTAGTATAGATAATTAGGTAACTAAATTCCTACAACTTTGGGTGATTTATTTCACTAGATAAATTTTAATTAGACTAAAATCATTTCCTAGAAGATGACCTAGGGTTGGCCCTATATTACATTAAGGTTAGCTTTAGTTTAAGTTTTAAGGTGAGACTAAACCCTATCACCAGCAAGTTTGGTTGGGCAAGGCCCTACGTGGCGTCAATGATCTTATATGGATAACATCAAAGGTAATTAATATCTATCATTGTAATTTTTTTTAGAGCTTTCTTTGAATTTAATTTTGACAATGTTGTGTTATTTTACAAAGCCGCTATTAACCCCTTAATAACTTGTGTGGCTTTTATGTGTTGAGACACGTGTACAACATCATCACGGTCAACTTGACAGAGTTTACTAAGGAGCTAAATCTAATTTTAGAGGTGTAATATATCTTTTATTTACTTGAAATTGCTAACTTAAATTCCTTCTCCTCGATTTTTCACCTGTTCAATGATTCATCTCCATTTCCACAATCCAAGATCCAAGAAATTAGAAGACATTAGGGATTATTTGTGTTTGAGCTTTACAACAATAGTCTACTGAATGAGTGAGTTTAGGATAGATATAGTTGAATTGGGAAAAATTATTGAATTTATTTGGATATTGAATATTAAATAAAATTGTAAATATTTTTAAACTAATTTGATTGAATTAGATTGTATTCTAGCTAGCTGGATATGTATATTGATTTTAATTTGTAGGTTTGCATCCTATCATGGGTGAGTTAAGTGAAAAAACCAAGTGATTTTTTTATAAAGCAATGTTTCTAAACTAGTTATGATGTTATAACCGGTTTAGAAGTCTATTTTTAAAATGTGAAAACTTAAATATCCATTACTTATATAAATGGTTCTTATTTAAATTGGTTGTAAAATCAATTTAAATGACTAATTTTAACCAATTTAATTAGTTAAGGATTTATAAACTAGCGAATCTTTTAGCTAGTGATATCTTGAAACCCCTCTAATGATCACAGACCCAGGTCATCAACCTATGCTTAAAGTCTATGCTAGTGGAGACATCATATGTGACCTGTGATACATGCCATTGAAATATTTAGTGATAGAGTGATAATAATTAGTGATAAATAGTGATAAAAAATGATAAAAGTATGTTTTTCATACATCGATGGCTTCCTAGATCTGTTCCTTTACTCATCCTAGGATATCATCCTAAATGGGTGCCAATATACTTGGTTTGCTATGAGGTTAAAGGCCTACAAAAGTGATAAACTTGGCCCTATTAGGCCCGATTAGCTTCCAATTGTTATCAAATTGGATCAAAATTTTCTCGCCTTTACTTCTACTCAAAGCTAACTCTCTTAATTGCATGCCACTTTTAGGTCTCATAGATCGTGTAAACTGGCTGCCACCAGTAGTTCAGGGACTAATGGCACACTATCATCACCACGGTAGACACGACTGGAGTAGAAGGGTTAGGCTGGTCCTGATTAATGCTCTAATCCTTTATGTTTCTATTTAGACAATAAGTAAAAATCATCAATGATATAACTAATAAATAAAACATGTTCTAATATGAATAAAACACAAGAGATAACCAATTTAAAATCATACATGTTCTAAATAAATAACTAACTTTTAACATATTTTTAAATAGTAATATTCTCCCATATCCCTTCGTGATGATCATCTCTTTTGCCATGTTCATCATCCATTTCTTCTTCCACATTCAATACAGGCAAGCTTATATTGAAATTTGAATAATTCCTCTTATCAATATTAACCTCCCTTTTTCCTTCAAGAACTACTGACCATGTCTCACTTCTAGAATCCGTGACATAAAAACACCTATTTCGCTTGACCTGCCATAAAAAAAAGGTCCATCACCAAAACTTAGAGTATTCATGGTGACTAATGTAAATCCTACCCTATCCTGATAAAAATCATTTTTTACATCAATCTACTTGCATTTTAAAATAGGGATTTTAAATTTAATATAGCTAACTTTCCAACTCTCTTCAATAACCCCATAATAAGGCATGGATATGAACAAAGGATTTAGGTCTTTTAGGCTAGAGAAGTGCATGCCTAAGGCCACTAATGTAACACCACTATTTTCCACATTACTGCTGTTATTTAAAGACTTCATGTAGAACAAATACCTATTAATATCAAATGCAATCCACCATATAAGATCACACTTAGGACCTTGTGCTAGCCCTTTAACAATATCATAAGCACAATCTTCCTTCTCAACCTTTTGCTTGAACTACTTTGCAAAGGTAATGTTATGCTCTCTAATTTGTCTTTGCTCACTTGTAATGTCCTTTACCGACATTATCAGACACTCCACTACAATTAATCTTAATCAAATCAAAATCATTTGCTTAGAAAACTTTGGGATCCTAATAAAAGGTTTCTAGATATCATTTTATAAATTACTTGAGTTATAAAACCCCACACACAGTGGAAGCATTTATCCTATGTGTATCAAAGACCAAGAAAACATGTGTAATACAAACGAATAAAGTCAAATTTGGCATCTTGTGCCACGGCTAGTGCTACATGCACTACAGCATGTGGCATAGAGACTACAATCATTTGCTCTGTGTCGTGCACCATGGCATGTGGGTGCATGCGTCGTGGTGCACATGCCTGAAATTGTTGTTGTTTTTGTAATTTTTAAGGGAAACTTCAAATGCACACCATTTTCACATCTGATATTTGATTGAGATGGTTCAAGCGCCCATACGAAACTTATTTTAAAATCTAACTAATGATACTTGTTTCATTTAGATTTGATATTTCTATAAAAAATGGACATCCAAGTGAATTTTGACCATTTTCTATTAGAATTTTATCACTTAAGTGTCTCAATTCGAAACTAAATGTCATTAGCCACTTTTTAGGCTTTGACCATATCCAAATGGACAATACACACCTAATTGACCATACACAAATACAATATGACACACATATACATATTTGGCCTATAAACCACCTATTTTGCACTTTTGAGCCAAATCACATTTTTGTTTCTTAATTTCATATAAGGCCAAAACCTCACACATATACTTCAAGCATCTCAAAATCACACAAATATACATTCTTCCACTAGCTTATCCAATCATTTCACCATTCATACATATACAAGGACTAGGGAACTCAAAATCATCAAATATACTAGAAATACAACTTTATGCACATGTACTGAATCTTATAGCAACTTATATACATTCTCAGCTAATAATCCACAAAATCATTACACCAATTCTTACAAAGACTTAGGTGAGAGATGCCAACTCAGCCTATATCCCTTCCTTTTGACTTACTAGTATTGGAACCTAAAAAATGTAAATAACCACGGGTGAAATAAAAATCTCAGTAACCAATATAGCTCATTTAATGCCTATTACCACAAATAACCATGTTAAGTAACAAAAATCATATTATAGCATAAATATGTAGTATATCATAGCTAAATCATCACTTTCACATATAAATCATGTTTCAAACACTTTTACACCCTAGCGTGATCATCTATCCATTGATCCTCCAAAACTCCTCGACATGAAACCATAGGCTCTCTTGGATCAATCACTTATTGATCCAAGCACACTTTCAGTAGTAGAAACACTTGGCCAAAGGTACTCTAACCCACCTGTGGACTATGGATTCCCTTTTCACACACTTGTGATAGAGGTGTTGTTGACTCATAACTGTACCTTAATGGGCACTAGGGAGTTGCCAGATTTCCTGGATGTCCCATGGTAACAATGCCATAATATGCTGTACCAGATTACTCATAGTAATAGCCTGTATAATACTGCACCGAATGTCCCATAGTACCAGATCGACCATATGAATTTTTCACTCACATATCCCCACACACATACATCCCCACATATCTTGGGTAAATTCCCACCCTCTATGATCATGCTCTTTTCACAATTATCCCTACTTTTCTTCACATTTCCACATCACACACTTTTATACATAATATATATGTATCAATCAAAACCAATAACCTTTCACAAATCAATTTTCATGCTACAATCATTTACAATGTCAAATCATGCATAAAATTGATAAAACAATAAATTTCTAATTTTATATTTACTTATATATAGTTATAATAGTTAATAAACACAATAAACTATATGGTTACCTCAACCTTCTGTCCGATAAAAAGGTTTACTTGTGTAACTTTCTTACTTAAATCTCTTTCCGCTTTTCTACTTGTCACACGCTAGAATCTACATAGAATTGGCATTCAAAGTCAATTTCACTATTGATAAAAAGTGCCAATTATCATAATTAAGCACCTAATCAATATCATTTCCATAATTCACACTCAATTACACACATTACCACTCATTACCCTTCACTTCAAACTTTAACCTTTTCTAGCCAATTTTCTCTCACTACTCTCCCTCTAGATTAGTGAAAATCTTGCCTATAGCTTCAAAGCTTTATAGTTCTAACTCATACTAGTCACAAAGTACTAGTTTAGTTCTGGAGAACCTTTCTATTACTATAAGGTAAGAAATAAACTTTTTAAATCTCTCAAATTCAATTTCTCACTAGTTAAAACCAAGAAAAAATAGGATAGAATTAGAGGTTTGGGTAGTATGAGACTTACCTCATAAGTAATAGGTCAAAACACCGTCCTTGCTCCTGATTTTACTTGCCCTAGCAGATCTCTTACTCTTCTCCACATTTAAACCACTTCCTCACATTCTCCCCTTTTGTTTTACAAGCTAGACACATCCTTATTAACTAAAGTTCTACATCATGCATCATGGTGCATCTATCCCTTGCTGTGGTGCATGGCACAGTGAGAAAAATTTTCATTATGCTCACACGCTCTACTTTAAGATTCTGCTCTTTCGCTTGCAACTATTCATATAATATCCCAATAGTTCAACATAACACTTCACTATTTAAAATCCTAATCTCATATTAAATCACTATTTTATCTACTAATCAGTCATTAATATAGGATTGAAAATTCAGGATGTTACATCAATCATCTTAATTCGACCATTTTGCTTCCTTACAAGTTCTTTATATGCATCTATATAGTCTTGAACTTAATCAACATTTTTCAAAATATGTAAGTGTGCTTGTTGTAATTCATGAGGATCAGCAGTTTTCACAAAAATGCCACATCTATGATCTTTAACATCATGTTGTCTCAAGCTAATAGGTCATACATTATTCAAGTAATATTGGCAAAATTTTGTTGCTTCTTTAGAGACATATTTTTGAACAATGGATACTTCAAGAAGGACTCTTTGCATATCTTTTTACAATTTTCATTGTTCTTTAAATTGGATACATCAATTATAAATGAACAGGGCTACACAACTTTATCTCTCTCACTAAATGAACAATTAGATGTATCATAATATCAAAAAATGATGGAAGAAAGAGCTTTTCAAGTTGGCACAAGATAAGATATGCTTCATTTTCTAATTCATCTAATTCTTTAGGGTCATGGACTTTATGGCACATAGCATTGAAGAAAAAGAAAATCCTAGTTATGACGTCTATGAATTCATCTTTTCAGAAGTCTCGAATAACCACTAGTAGTAGTTGATGCATTAAAACATGACAATCTTAAGGCTTGAGGCCTACTAATTTTAAATTCTTTATCGACACAAGCTTCTTAAAATTATAAATGGCAATGCATACTTGATATTGCAAGATAACATATCACAAGAATTAATGGATTCCACATTTAAACAAGATTATATTATCCTCTAACCATGGCATTGAATTGTTCTATTTAGCATTAAAGCATATGAAGTAAACACAGATCATGCTATATACAGCAAATTATATCAAAAACAACATAGTAAACAATCAAATCAAATTAGCTACAACTGATCAAGTTCACATAATCCCTATCAAATACCAATAGAAAGATATTTTCTTTTATAATGAAAAAATCCTCACAGATGAGATATTGCAACTGATTATACAGCAAATCTCTTAATTAAATTCACATCCACGACAAAATTCAATGATCTAAAGTTCAAAATAGCATTAGGTATAGAACATGATGAAGTCCTAATCTTAATCAATGAGAATTTGAAGCTTCCTACACCTTGTTTCCACCCATAGTCAAAGTATTAGTGAGGGAGGCAAGCTTTTGTGAAAAGATCTAGAAGGTCCTTTGACTAGGTTCATTTCAATTTCATCAGTGGGGTTGAGTTGTTAAAGGGGCTGATAAGATTGAGACTAAGAACAGAGAATGTGATTGAAAACAGAGAAGAGGACAACAAGTTTGAGATTTAAAGGGGCTAAATTGAGATTTAGAATAAAGAAGAGAGTGAAGGTTTGCTGCGATGAAGAAGAGACAAGAATAATAAGTTGTAGTGGTGTGAGAAGGGTTTAACATTTTCTGGCAGATTTCAGAAATTAAAACACATATCTACACCGGTTATGAATTATAACCGGTGTAGATATGATAAGAAATTAAACAAAATAAATAAATAAAATATATCTACATTCAATATAATTTATAACTAGTGTAGATATGTTGAGAAATATAATTTTTTAAAAAATAATAAAACATATCTACACTGGTTATAATTTTTAACTGGTTTAGATATGTTGAAAAATTAAAATTCACAAAATAATAAACATATCTACACCAGTTAAGGAGATGAACCAGTGTAGACGTGTTAAAATAATTTTTTTTTAAAAAAAGTTAAGATATCTACACTGGTTATTTATGGAACCAATGTAAATATCATTGTAGAAGCTTTTTTATTTATGAAAATGCCACCACCTCCTATTTTTACACCATCTGCATCATAATCGGTGTTGATATGGGGGTTTAAATAACATATTTTGCACTAGTGGAGGCTCAAAGAATATTCAGTGTCAGAAAGCTCAATGGTTCAAAACTATTAAATATTAGCAAAAATAGCTGTTTTATATTCTTTTTGTAGTAGTGAATAATGTCATAATTTGAGAGATTTGACTGATACTATTTAATAAATTTGTTATTTCATGGCATACTAGTTTATATTTTAATTTTAAAAATATCTTATGGTGATGAAATATGTACTTGACAGGCCGATTCTTGAGGAAGCGTTTGAATAAAAACATTAAGAATAATAATTTAAAGGAATCTAATTGGAGAGCGAGTCAAGGGTTGAATCACGCAGCGGCTGCTATAACAAGTTCAAACCCAGATTTGTTCATTTCATTAATCAACTTGAGTATTATTTACGCGTAACTCTGATAAATTTTTACGCAATTCTTGAATACATGTAAAGTTACAAGGTCCTTTATAATGAAGACAAAACAGTTTTTTTTTTTTTTAATAATCAAAGACAAAACAGTTTTTGGTTTAAGAGAAATGCATCGACACGGATATTTTTTATTCTTAAACTATAAATTTGACTCTGACTATCTAAAAGCCACATTAGTTGTTAACATTTCAACGATAAATGTATATTTTTAATTATAAAGTGTTTTCTGAATAGTACTTTATAGTACTTACGGCCTTAAACTATTTGTTATAATAGTTTTGCTTTAAAGTAATTAAATCATAACATTTTTACCTTGACAATAAATAATAAACATTGATTGTTAATATGATATGAGAAAATGTAGTTTGACTATATAATGAATGTTTGTGAGTATCGAACATTAGGGTGGGAAATATTATGTTTTAATTAATTTATGGGTTAAAATGCTATGCTAAATAATTTAACATGTTTGGTGATTCTTAAAGAATATTTCAAAGTCAAATATGTATTTTTATTAATGAAATATTAACATCTAATGTCACTTCATATAGTCAACGAAAACTTTATATTTTAAGAGGAAAAAATTATTCGCGTCGGCGCGTTTCTCACCTTTACCCATACTTCAACGCACCCACTTGCAATGCAAATTGTTATTATTCTAAATGCATGGATATTGGCCATGACAATTTCAACGCAGACGCTGGTTTTGCAAATTTTATATAATTACTGTATATTTTTTGTAATTTAACAACAATTAATCCATAGGTTTTCATAGTTTGTCATAACTTTGAATTAAGTTCCTAAAATTTATTTTTCTTTAAACAAGCCCTTAAAATTTATAGTCCGTTAAAATATTGTTATGGTCAGTGGCAAGCTCTTAAACTTTAATCTAATAGATACGTTAGTCACTGAAAGTTAAAATAATTAATGAATGATTAAATTTTTTTATAAAACAAAAGTAGTTTTTAAAGCCATAGAAAATTTGATTCAATACTTCGAGAAAAAAAAAGAATAAAACTTGATTTAATACAATTTTTATATTTTTATTAATTTTTTATAAAAATTCTATATGTATAAAAGTTATTTAGAAGATATGACTTAATAATATAAATTTTGAATTAATTATAAAATTATATCATCTCTTAACAAATATAAATTTCTTAGTTTTATTTTTCTAAATAAAAATTTTAAGGATTTTAACTTTCAGATATTAACATATCTAACAAATTAAACTATAAAAGTTTAATTAAAACAAAATAAACTACAAGAACCTTGTTCAAAATTGAACAAAACAATAAAGACCTGCATATTATTTTTTAA
Source organism: Prosopis cineraria (assembly GCF_029017545.1). Lineage (NCBI taxonomy): Eukaryota > Viridiplantae > Streptophyta > Magnoliopsida > Fabales > Fabaceae > Prosopis > Prosopis cineraria. Next base: position 24,594,699 of record NW_026555343.1, on the reverse strand, counting down.
AAAAATAGGTAAAAATCAAAGTGAAATTGACATGTTAATATATATTTTGGTTTTTTTATTATTACTATATGTTTTGGTAATTTCAACAAATATTCTATCAAATAAAATACCACAAGATGACGTGTAAATATGACAAATTGGCATGAGGGTGCATTCCTCAGTTCGAGAAAAATTACAAATAGGTAATAAAAATTTTGTAATTTTGCATCTTTTACTCTTAATATTTTGTACCTTTTAGACTAAATTAAAAATATTTAAGTTTAAAAACTTATTAGATACTCCCTTCATTTAAAAATGTAAGGCATGTTTAACAGAATCTCAACCCTAATAAAGTAATTACTTACTTTCAAACTAACCCTATTTCTCAACCCTAATAAAAATTAGTTTGCATTTTCAATTTATTGAGAATATATATTACTCTCTCCATTTAAAAATGTAAAGTATTTTTTAAGAAGTTAGATATTCAAAAATATAAGGTATTTTAAATCTTTTGATGTGTAATCATTACCTTTTTTTCAAAAGTGACTCTATTGATAATGACATTATATTTATTATAAGGTGGTTAATGGGAGTAAATATCAAAAGATAGGATTAGTTTGAAAGTAGGTAAATACTTTATTGAATATTATGCCTCAAAAAAAAAAAAAACATAGACTCACTAAATAATTTTCCCCACCGGCGCGCGCTTAATTATAAACATAAATAACATCAATTATTATTGTTTTATTACATGACTCTGTGAGCGGGTGTTTTAGGCCTATAACTAGTACATTATTCCTCACATTGTCCTGCTATTTTATTAATGTTTTATTTCCGGTGTATGATCCCAATCAATTAGAAAAGCCAGGTGTACCAACTTGTTATGCGAAAAAAAAAATTACCTGCCAAACATGGAAGAGTTGTCCCAGTCAATGCAACACAAGGATCGATATATTGACCTTTTCATCGTGATAACCGTGTATTCTTTGATTAATTAGAAATACTAATACACACCCATTATGGACTCTCTACATGCCTTGAACAAAAATTATACATTTTCTTTTCTTTCCTTTTCCTTTTACCAAGGTATCCTTATAGTTGATAGTCACGAGATTAATCTCTCAAGAAATTTGAGTACCATTTAAAAGGTTTTGTCTTTTCTCAAGTGTTTTTTTTTTTAATACACATCTCTAGGAACTAAACTCTAGAATGATGTGGGCCCAAACACTATTATCTGTACCATACCTACTTATTAAAATTATACGTTTTCTAAATAAATATGATTCACATGCATGCATGTATGACTCATGTATATTAGCAAGTGACTTCCATTGCAAGTTGTAATTAATTAGTTTAATGCTTCAAGAAGATGATCAACCAGGAAGGGTTTCTTCTTAATTAGCCAATAAGACTATACTATTTTAATCATATCTCTCCGAGTTTCAACGGTCCATTTACACTATAAATACCCCCACAAGTACTAGACTAAATCGGGTTGCTTGAATTATCTTTAGGCTAAAAACTAAAACCGTTCTCATAGTTGATATAGAGAGAGTATTCATACAAGCTAGAGAGAAGGTAGTAAGCATGAGCCCTACCATGGAGAATCATGGTCAATATGATGTTTCTCTTGATGCCATGTTGCTAGCGAGTGCTCAGCTTTACCCTGCAGTGTTAAATGCTGCCATTGAACTCGACCTCTTCAAGATCATTGGTGAGGGAAACCCTAAGGGCATGTCACCCTCTGAAATTGCTTCCAAGCTTCCAAATCCACACGCTGACACTGTTAGCCGTCTCGATCGGTTGCTGTGTTTGCTTGCTAGTCATTCTGTTTTGACTTGTTCTTCCAGGAAGGTTGATGAAGATAGTAGGATTGAGAGGCTTTATGCTCTATCTCCTGCTGGTAAATACATGTTCCCTGATGAGGATGGAGTCTCTTATGCTTCAGTCTCCAGATTAAGTTACCATCCAGCTTATATAAAAGTTCGGTAAGTATTTCTTGTTTTGACTCATCTATAGCTAGGTTTCAGGGAAAATTTTAGTGAGTCTCTCTTAACCCAACTTAATTTTAGTTAAAGCCTGCCTAAAATTCTAAAATTTAACTACAACATAGGAAATTGAAAAGAAATTAAAGATTTGATTGAAGTGACCTTATTACCCCTAGTGAAATGAACAACTGATTTATAAAAAAATGAATAACTAACATAGAATAAGAGTTGCAAATTCATAGTGGTGTTATGTTGTTAATAAGAGTTGCAAATTTTTTCTATGTCAGTTGTTCATTTTTCATATATTAGTTGTTTATTTTACTAAAGACAATAAAGTCATTTCAGTTAACTTTTTTATTTCATTTCAGTCCCTCACTTGTGTATTAAAATTTCAGAATTTTTGGGGCTTTGGCTGAAATTAAGTTGGGTCAATAGGGTCTCATTGAAATTTTTACCTAGGCTTTAACTATATATATATATATATATATGCTTTTAACGTATGGTCTATATACATTCCTGTGATGAAGACTTAATTATGCAGGAACAAAGATTTGCATGGACATTTAACTTAATATCTCGATGAAACTATTCGCGCTGTCTTGTGTGTTTAATTAAAATATTAGGTTACTGTGATCAGTTTTGGTCAAAATATAAATAATTTCACCCTTAAGGATTCTTTATTTATCAAAAATTGACACTTTAAGGTGACTTTTAAATAAAGTAAAGATAGAGATAGTGATTAGATTAGAAACGGAAAATCGGGTTAACTTTTAACATATCGCAAGGTTGAGAGAAGAGAAAATCTAATATTCTCTCTCATAAATAAGGAAACTTTCTCTTAGTCGTCTTATTATAAAATTGTTTTTAGGATTTCTTTTTTCGATATTGCTATTTAATTACCCTGGTCCTAATTTTCCGAGAATTTATCAATATTTGAGTAAGTTTTGATATGAAGAGATTAACCTATTTTGCTGGTATATGGTGTGAATGACAATGGCAGGGAAAACATCAAGCAAGTGATACTTGACGAGGAAGAGGACCTGTTTAAGAAAGTTCACGGGATGTCCATGTTTGAATACATGAAAAAAGATCCGACCTTCGAAACTGTTTTCCATAAGGCAATGGCTGATCTTTCATTCATGCACATGAAACAAATCCTTGAGAACTACAAAGGATTTGAGGGAATATCAACACTTGTTGACGTTGCCGGCGGCGTTGGCCAAAGCCTCAAAATGATCGTCTCTAAGTATCCTTCAATTCGAGGCATTAACTTCGATTTGCCACATGTTGTTCAATATGCCCCATCCCACCCAGGTAATCAAATATCTCGGTACCCTTGATGCTACTTCAATTAATAAATTGTAATATTTCCCTCTGGGCTAACAAGATTTTCCTTGGATTATCAAAGGAATCAAGCATGTCGGAGGAAGCATGTTCGAATGTGTCCCAGAAGGTGATGCTATAATGATCAAGGTCAGTATGTTTTGCTGGCAATAGTGGGTAAAATCATAATTTAAGTTGTGCCCAATGACAATGTCCTTAATAGCTATTTCACCGCATAGGGTTAATCACATAGTAGAAACTCTTGCAAAATGAATAGGGACACAAAGCAAAGAAAATACACAGAGTAACTCAGGAGGAGCATGGTGAAGGGAGGAGAGAAGAGTGCCCAAAAGCTTGGGACGGTTCTCTCACAAGCATTAGGGAATTACGTATTAATTAATGATGCCTTAATCATGATTTAGAAGAGGGTTTCGAATAATAATGAGTTTTAATGGCCTTAAATAGTGTTTAATATTATTAACGAAAAATAGCCATTCCTTTACAAATATTAATATATTATTAAAATATCCAACACGTTTAATACAAGAACTTCACATAAATAATCCAAATATAATAAATGATATGCTAAGGGGCGTGTGTGCGTTTTGTTGCAGGCTACAACTCATAACTGGGCAGATGACAAGTGCATACAAGTTCTAAAAAATTGTCACAAGTCCCTCAAGAAAGGAGGGAAGCTTATTGTGATTGACCTGATAATGCCAGAAACACTAAATGCAACAGACGGCGATAAATATGTAGCGATTCTTGACAACATCATGTTCTTGCAAGCCGGTGGGAAGGAAAGAACGGAGAAAGAATTGGAAGCGCTAGGCAAAGCTGCTGGGTTTTCCAGCTATCGTGTTGCTACTCGTGTTTTCTCTTCTGCTTTGGGAGTCATCGAGTTTTATAAATAAACCAATTAAATAAAAGAAAATTGTTGCCTGTGCTGCGAAGGGACAAGTGATTTTTTTTTTTAAATAAAGAAAATGGGGTATGTATGTAATGCTTATATATTTGAAGTTCGCGTCTTATCAGTTTTGTTCTATTATGTAATGCACGGTACAATAAATAACATAGAAGTGTTGTTACAAGTCAATATATTTTTGAGTTCTGTACAATTCAGCAACTTTTTTCACTACAAAAAAAAATGGCTTTCAGCGGTGACACTCGGTGACACTAAAAAGTCACCGCTGATTGTCAATATATTTTAAAATATGTTATAATTTTTTTAAAAAAAATTTATGTAGTAAGTTTCAATGGTGACTTGTTTGTCGCCGCTAAAAGTTGAGAATCAGCGGCGACTTTTTAGTGTCGCCGCTGATTGTCAATATTTTATAATTTTTTTAAAAAAATTATGTTGTAAGTATCAGCGGCGACTTTTTAGTGTCACCATTAATTGTTAACATATTTTAAAATATACTATAATTTTTTAAAAAAAATTATGTTGCAAGTTTCAACAGTGACATACAAGTCGCCATTGAAAGTCAAGAATCAGCGACTTTTTAGTGTCATCACTGATTGTCAGCATTTTTTTATCTTTTTAAAAAAATTATGTTGTAAGTTTCAATGGTGACATACAAGTCACTACTGAAAGTCGAGAATCAACGGTGACTTTTTAGTGTCGCCACTGATTATCAGCATTTTTATAATTTTTGTAAAAATTATGTTGTGAGTTTCAACGGCGACATACAAGTTGCCGCTGAAAGTTGAGAATCAGCGGCAACATTTTAGTGCCGCTGCTGATTGTCAGCATTTTTATAATTATTTTAAAAAAATTATGTTGTAAGTTTCAGAGACAATATACAAGTTGCCGCTAAAAGTCGAGAATCAACAGTGACTTTTTAGTGTCGCTACTGATTGTCAGCATTTTTATAATTTTTTTTAAATTATGTTGTAAGTTTTAACGGCAACATACAAGTCGCTACTGAAAGTCAAGAATCAGCGGCGACTTTTTAGTATCGCCACTGATTGTCAGCATTTTTATAATTTTTTTTAAAAATTATGTTGTAAGTTTCAGCGGTGACATACAAGTTGCCGCTGAAAGTCGAGAATTAAAAAGTCGTCACTGATTGTTAGCATTTTTATAATTTTTTTTAAAAAAATTATGTTGTAAGTTTCAGCAATGACATACAAGTTGCTGCTGTAAGTTGAGAATCAGCGGCGACTTTTTAATGCCGCCGCTGTTTGTTAGCATTTTTATAATTTTTTTAAAAAAATTATGTTGTAAGTTTTAGCAGCGACATACAAGTCGTCGCTGAAAGTCAAAAATCAGCGGCGACACTAAAAGGTCGCCACTAATTATCAGTATTTTTTTTAATTTTATTTTTAAAAATTATGTTATAAGTTTCAGTGGCGACATACAAGTCACCGCTGAAAGTCAAAAATCAATGGTGACTTTTTAGTGTCGCCGTTGATTGTCAATATTTTTATAATTTTTTTAAAAAATTATGTTGTGAGTTTTAGTGGCAACATACAAGTGCAGCTAAAAGTCGAGAATCAGTAGTGACTTTTTAGTATTGCCATTGAAAATGAGACTTCTTATGGTAACTTCAAATGTCGTTGCTGAAAGTTTGATTTTACATTTATCATCATAATTTTTTATTTTTATTTATCTAATATTTAATATTTTAGGACATTAATTTTGTTGTATTATTGTAATTTTATAATGAATATATAAAATAACATAATGATTTTTTATTTAATATATTCTATGGTTAAATTGTAACTTTAAGATAAGGTTAAGGTATTATTTAATACTAATAAGCTAAAGTAAAGAATTAAACCAAACCATATTATTTTACGTGTGTGTTTGTATTAAAAAATTTACAACTAAGGTTAAGATTCAACTGAGGTTAGCAAACTAAGATTAGGAAAAAAGTCAGTAAATGTAATATGATTTATGTTTAGATATGTTTTTTTTTTCAAGAAGTCTGTTAGATAAACTAAAATTTATTTGGATAATTTTATTCAAAAGCCAGTTAAGATGTTTAATGGTCAAAATAAGCATAAAATTTTTAATATATATTTTTGACTAATTAATAACTAAAACAAATTAAATTTAAAATTATAACTAATAAGTAAAAAATCTTAAATATTCAAAATAGAAGAGAAGAGAGAGAAAGTATAAGTCATCAGATTAATGTAGAAGTCAATAACACTACTTGTTTATAATAATTAAACATGTGATGCTTAAATTTATTCATTCATAGAATGCTATTTCATCTAATTTAATTTTTCAATTTAAATTCTACATTTAACACCATTAACTTTAAAGCTTGATGCTAGTTTAGAAACATACATAATTATAAACTAATGTGTAATCGTCAGTATTTTTACTATTTATTCTTTGATATTTTTTATATTATAATTATAAATATGAATATTAAAATAAATAATACAACAACCTCAAGAAGTAAAAAAAAATTAAAATAAGTAATACAAATGATATTGTATCAATTATATTTATAGTTTGCTTTAAACAAAATAAATAACATAATTTGTAATTTTATAAATAAAAAGAATTAAATTGAAGTGTTTAAGGATAGTAATGATATTTTATAATATTTAATATTTAATATATATATATATATATATGTATTTGTATAGTTTAATAATGTGTGTGTGTGTGTGTGTATTTAATTATACAATAATAGACTACAGATTCATTTCAGCTCAGTGGCAAAATGGTTCGACATAAAAGGTGGAGGTCATGGGTTCAAACTTTGGAGGAGACAACTTTCAAAATGAAAATATAAATTGGTAACATGATGACATGTGGCGTGTGGTGAGAGTGACACATGGAGAGTAACATGGTGCCACGTGGTGTGAGGTGAGGGCAACACATAGAAGATGACATGGTGCCACGTGGTGCGAGATGAGGCCCTATGTGGAGGGTGACATGGCGCCATGTGGTGTGAGGTGGGGCGCCACGTGGCATGTGGTGAGAGCGACACATGGAGAGTAACATAGTGTGTAACATCCCAATTTAAATTTTAATAGTTAATTTGGGTTAATAAAAATTTAAAAAAATAATATTTAGAGGTAAGAAAATTAGTGAGAGATGATTATTAAATCTAACTTAGGATATAATTTTAAAAAAAATTTAAAAAAATATTTAAAAAAATATTATTAAATTATTATTATAATAAAAAAAGGGGAAAAGGTATTAAAAAAACGGGGGGAAGAAGAAGAACAAAATTGCTTTCGGCCACCGCACAACGATCATTATGTATATAATAATAATAATAAAAAGGAAGGAGAGAGAGAAAAGAAGAAATAATAAAAAAATGTGTGGGACCCACTGAATTTTTATAAAAACTCACTTGTTCCTTCGTTTCTTCATTCATTCCTTCGTGCGCGCTGAGGCAGAGAGAACGCGAGTCTCCGGTGCGAAATATCTAAATTTTAAGGTAAGAGTTTTTAATAGGATATTTAGGGTGTGATTTTAAGCTTTTCAAGACTAAGTAAGTGTTCCAAAAATTTTTCTTAGTCATCCTTCTTTTTTGGTTTCTGAGTTTGTAGTGGTAGAAAATTTAAATCCGGAAGATGGATGAATTTATGTTGAATAAATATGATTTTTGAGGTTGTCAGTAGTATAATAAATGTTCCAGAGTATAAATTTGTTGATGATCTTTGAATTTGTGGCTTATGGATCAAATTCTAAACTAGATCTGAAAATATATGTTGATTTATTGAGGTTTAGATGATTATTTGGGATGAGAAATGAATTATTATGGTTATAGGATTATGATTCTAAGCTAGAGACTCAATTTTTAATTTTTAGGTATTTTAGGTACGAATTTATGAAATAAAAAGAAAATTTTGGTAATAAAAATTAGTTTAGAAGTTGATTTTTAGATTATTAACGTTTATTGATAATTAAAAGAGGAGTTAAAAATTTTACTTAATAGTATTAACTATAGATTTGTATTAAGATTGAGATTAGAAATTATGTTATATTTTTAATTCTATTATTAGAATTATTTTATTAGTTTCAAAAATTGAAACTAATATTTATAAATAATATGTTATTTGTAGATTGTATTACTAGTGAAGATTGTGATGAGAGAGAAATTTTAAAGAATAATTTATTGAAAAAGCCACAAGGTAACCATGCTTTTAATTTATGATTAGTGTTACTTCATGTTAATTGGGTGATTATTGAGAAAATTATGAATTTTATAATATTGTATAATTGTGCAATATTATTATGAAGTTGTTTAATTATTGTAGGAGGTGTTGGAAGACTTGCTATTATTGTTGTATTTATGTGCCACGTGATACGCCCCTATTGGAGCTCAATAGGTGGCTTGTAAGGGCTCGGGCTATTCTACCTTTGGCCGGGTAATTTAGCACCGAGTGAGGGCTACGGCTCGAGGTTAATGGAGGGATATAAGGATGGTTGTTTGTGTGTATTGTAATATTTCTTATATTTGTTGGAATTATATTAATTTTAATTCTCACTTAGTAAGCACACACTTTACTATTTGTATACACTATCATAAATTGGCTTTGGTTACTGGGACTTTTGAGTCTCATTATGTGGTTAATAATTTTCAGGAGAAGAACCACGAGTGACACGTGGAGGAGTCCCAGAGGCTTAGTGGTATAGATCCACTGTCTCTTTTGGGTATTTAATTTATGATTTATAATGTGTTATATTGCCAATATTAAGGCTTTTTGTTTATTGTCAATTATATGAATATATAAACGTAATCATGCCTTTCAAACTATTTCTATTTTTGGTACAATTTGGATGACTGTAATTTTAATATTTGGTTTACTTTGGATTGGTTAAAATGGCATGATTATAAGGCCAAATAACTGGCTTATGTTGAAAATTGACTAAATTGCTTATTTTACTTGTTGGGAATATAAGAATGAATAAATGTGATTTAGTTTACTTGTTGGGAGTATAAGGATGGACAAATGTGATTTAGGCTAATGGCATGTGGGAGGTAAAAATTTATCTGAAATGTTATAGTGTGTGAGTTGAAGCCAATTAGAAAATATTTTATATTGAAATTATTAATATAAGAATGTGTTGGGTGGCTGTAACCCAACTATGGTTGAGTTATATTTTATATTGAAATTATTGATATAAGAATGTGTTGGGTGGCTGTAACCCAACTATGGTTGAGTTAAATTATTTTTAAAAAAATTTGGTGTGTTACATAGTGCCACATGACGTGAAGTGAGGGCGACATATGGAGGATGACATGGCGCCACGTGGTGCGAGATGGGGCCTTACGTGGAGGGTGACATGGCGCCATGTGGTGTGAGGTGGGGCGCCATGTGGCGTGTGGTAAGAGTGACACATGGAGAGTGATATGGAGCCATGTGGCGTGAGGTGAGAGCGACACGTGGAGGATGACATGGCACCACGTGGTGCGAGGTGGGGCCTTACATGGAGGGTGATATGGCACCATGTGGTGTGAGGTGGGGCCCCATGTAGACAGTGACGTGGTGCCATGTGTATAAGTGAACCAACATTACTTTTTAGCGACAACAAAAAAGTCACTGCTAGTTAGTAGCTTCTGCGGTGACAAATGTCACCATTGATAGTTAACATTCAGCGGTGATAGAAATAGTCACCACTGATGTGTGGTTTTTACGGTGACAAAATGTCGCCATCGATTTTCAACTTTCAATGGCGACTATCATTTGGTTGCAACAAATTTTCTTTTCTGCAATGACATTTGTCATTGTCGATTCTCAACTTTCAATGGCAACTTTTTTTATCACCACAAATTGAATCAGCGACATGAGCTCTCATGGTGATATTGTGATGATTTTTTGTCGCCGCTGAAAACTTTCAATGGCGACATTTTGATTTTCAGCGGCGACTTTTATTGTCACTGTAGATTGAATCAGTGATAAGAGCTCTCGCGATGACATTGTCACTGAAATTGTTAATAAGATAAAATAATATTAATATTAATAGGAAGAATCACATCTAAGAACCTCACAAGAAAATTATTTATAAACAATAACCAATAATAAGTGATCATTCAGGAAAAAAAAAACAAGTCACTATTACCATTTAAATAACAAAAAATTTTATATTGGTCCTTGCCTATAAATAGTTCTCTTCAGCGGGTCTTGGATGTGATCCTCCCATATTAATAATATAATCTATAATGAAAGATAATACACACACACATATATATATGATTTCAACCAACTTGCATTTTGACATTAGTTGTGAACTTGGGATTGAAGAATCGCACGGCCACGGGAATTTTGTTGTAGCGAATCTATTAACTATGTATCGTTTGAATCAGACAAACTATATAATAAGATTTGGCGGCATATATATAAATATAAGATAGTTTAATTAATATCGCACGCATTATTAAGAGCTGTTGAAGTGGGAACGCAAAGTCTTCAATTGCTCAGGTCATCTTATTTATATATAATTGTTGCTGTATTATAGAAGCAATAGTACGAAGGTTTACGGGTTTTTTTTTTTGGCACATTTTATGTAATATTTTTTTCTACCATTTTTTTACTTATCTATGACTATGGCCTACCTATGCGCCACATCTTGAAAGGTTGTGAGCAGAAAAAATATCCAACTTCTTATCATTTTTATGCTTAAAAAAGAAAAAACACAATTTTAGATTCCTGTAATTTACTTGAGTTTCACTATAGGTCCATGTATTATAGGAACCTAGAACATTGAAAATCAAAAGTGTAGGAATCTAAAATACTAAAACAAAAAGTGCAGAAATTTATAACAAAACTAGAGCCAAGTGCAAGTACTTAAAGTTATATTTTACCTTAAAAAATTATCTTCATTGGTTACTGTTCAACACAAACAGTTACATATCTTATATATAATGATTGATATTATTTCAGGCCAATTAACATTAACTTGCCATTCATATTAAATTTTACATATCTAACAAAAAAGTTATTTTCAATGGTGAAATAATAAATAAAATTATGATTTAATTAGATAAGAATAAAAATATTAATCTTACCTTGTGTAGTACGTGGGTTAATTTCTAGTTAGGATATATATATTTGCTACACGGGGTTTCTTAAATAAAAAGATGAATTAAATAGAAAATAAAAATAAGGATTAAATGACAAATTGAACATTAAACTACTATAAAAAAGCCTTTTCATCATGTTTTTAAACCTTTCAACATCATTATTGGAAAAACATTATATTGTGGGACTTAGAGCAGGAGGCTTTTCCTCATCATATAAAGTAGTGATGTGGATCAAGTAAAGGAAACTGCATCACCCATGAAAGAGGGACATGGTGTCCACATCACCCATCAAAAAGGGGACATAGTTTTTTTGAAAACTACATCACCTATTCCAAATGGGGATGTCCTCATTTGGAATAGGTGATGTATTTTTATATAAACCACATTCCCCTTTGCATTGTGGTGATGTGGGGTACAATATTTTTTTTTTAACATGTCTTGTATTTTCTTTATAGTCAAAATATAACTTGCCAAATTACTCCACAACAATAGTCATTCAGGTATACCAGCATAGCTTTGCTAAAAAAAAAAAAAAAGTATAACAACATAGTAAAATATACCAAATTAAATATGCCAAGGGAACACCAAAGCCATTATCACCAATTCAAGTATCATTATTTTTTATCCAAATTTCAACAATCTACCACAATAGTCTATGTAATTCTAGCTAAAATCCTAATTGAACAAACTATGAAATCTTATGTAAATAGCTCTTGAAGAAAATAAGTAATACAAATGATATTGTATCAATTATATTTATAGTTTGCTTTAAACAAAATAAATAACATAATTTGTAATTTTATAAATAAAAAGAATTAAATTGAAGTGTTTAAGGATAGTAATGATATTTTATAATATTTAATATTTAATATATATATATATATATATATGTATTTGTATAGTTTAATAATGTGTGTGTGTGTGTGTGTATTTAATTATACAATAATAGACTACAGATTCATTTCAGCTCAGTGGCAAAATGGTTCGACATAAAAGGTGGAGGTCATGGGTTCAAACTTTGGAGGAGACAACTTTCAAAATGAAAATATAAATTGGTAACATGATGACATGTGGCGTGTGGTGAGAGTGACACATGGAGAGTAACATGGTGCCACGTGGTGTGAGGTGAGGGCAACACATAGAAGATGACATGGTGCCACGTGGTGCGAGATGAGGCCCTATGTGGAGGGTGACATGGCGCCATGTGGTGTGAGGTGGGGCGCCACGTGGCATGTGGTGAGAGCGACACATGGAGAGTAACATAGTGTGTAACATCCCAATTTAAATTTTAATAGTTAATTTGGGTTAATAAAAATTTAAAAAAATAATATTTAGAGGTAAGAAAATTAGTGAGAGATGATTATTAAATCTAACTTAGGATATAATTTTAAAAAAAATTTAAAAAAATATTTAAAAAAATATTATTAAATTATTATTATAATAAAAAAAGGGGAAAAGGTATTAAAAAAACGGGGGGAAGAAGAAGAACAAAATTGCTTTCGGCCACCGCACAACGATCATTATGTATATAATAATAATAATAAAAAGGAAGGAGAGAGAGAAAAGAAGAAATAATAAAAAAATGTGTGGGACCCACTGAATTTTTATAAAAACTCACTTGTTCCTTCGTTTCTTCATTCATTCCTTCGTGCGCGCTGAGGCAGAGAGAACGCGAGTCTCCGGTGCGAAATATCTAAATTTTTAAGGTAAGAGTTTTTAATAGGATATTTAGGGTGTGATTTTAAGCTTTTCAAGACTAAGTAAGTGTTCCAAAAATTTTTCTTAGTCATCCTTCTTTTTTGGTTTCTGAGTTTGTAGTGGTAGAAAATTTAAAATCCGGAAGATGGATGAATTTATGTTGAATAAATATGATTTTTGAGGTTGTCAGTAGTATAATAAATGTTCCAGAGTATAAATTTGTTGATGATCTTTGAATTTGTGGCTTATGGATCAAATTCTAAACTAGATCTGAAAATATATGTTGATTTATTGAGGTTTAGATGATTATTTGGGATGAGAAATGAATTATTATGGTTATAGGATTATGATTCTAAGCTAGAGACTCAATTTTTAATTTTTAGGTATTTTAGGTACGAATTTATGAAATAAAAAGAAAATTTTGGTAATAAAAATTAGTTTAGAAGTTGATTTTTAGATTATTAACGTTTATTGATAATTAAAAGAGGAGTTAAAAATTTTACTTAATAGTATTAACTATAGATTTGTATTAAGATTGAGATTAGAAATTATGTTATATTTTTAATTCTATTATTAGAATTATTTTATTAGTTTCAAAAATTGAAACTAATATTTATAAATAATATGTTATTTGTAGATTGTATTACTAGTGAAGATTGTGATGAGAGAGAAATTTTAAAGAATAATTTATTGAAAAAGCCACAAGGTAACCATGCTTTTAATTTATGATTAGTGTTACTTCATGTTAATTGGGTGATTATTGAGAAAATTATGAATTTTATAATATTGTATAATTGTGCAATATTATTATGAAGTTGTTTAATTATTGTAGGAGGTGTTGGAAGACTTGCTATTATTGTTGTATTTATGTGCCACGTGATACGCCCCTATTGGAGCTCAATAGGTGGCTTGTAAGGGCTCGGGCTATTCTACCTTTGGCCGGGTAATTTAGCACCGAGTGAGGGCTACGGCTCGAGGTTAATGGAGGGATATAAGGATGGTTGTTTGTGTGTATTGTAATATTTCTTATATTTGTTGGAATTATATTAATTTTAATTCTCACTTAGTAAGCACACACTTTACTATTTGTATACACTATCATAAATTGGCTTTGGTTACTGGGACTTTTGAGTCTCATTATGTGGTTAATAATTTTCAGGAGAAGAACCACGAGTGACACGTGGAGGAGTCCCAGAGGCTTAGTGGTATAGATCCACTGTCTCTTTTGGGTATTTAATTTATGATTTATAATGTGTTATATTGCCAATATTAAGGCTTTTTGTTTATTGTCAATTATATGAATATATAAACGTAATCATGCCTTTCAAACTATTTCTATTTTTGGTACAATTTGGATGACTGTAATTTTAATATTTGGTTTACTTTGGATTGGTTAAAATGGCATGATTATAAGGCCAAATAACTGGCTTATGTTGAAAATTGACTAAATTGCTTATTTTACTTGTTGGGAATATAAGAATGAATAAATGTGATTTAGTTTACTTGTTGGGAGTATAAGGATGGACAAATGTGATTTAGGCTAATGGCATGTGGGAGGTAAAAATTTATCTGAAATGTTATAGTGTGTGAGTTGAAGCCAATTAGAAAATATTTTATATTGAAATTATTAATATAAGAATGTGTTGGGTGGCTGTAACCCAACTATGGTTGAGTTATATTTTATATTGAAATTATTGATATAAGAATGTGTTGGGTGGCTGTAACCCAACTATGGTTGAGTTAAATTATTTTTAAAAAAAATTTGGTGTGTTATATAGTGCCACATGACGTGAAGTGAGGGCGACATATGGAGGATGACATGGCGCCACGTGGTGCGAGATGGGGCCTTACGTGGAGGGTGACATGGCGCCATGTGGTGTGAGGTGGGGCGCCATGTGGCGTGTGGTAAGAGTGACACATGGAGAGTGATATGGAGCCATGTGGCGTGAGGTGAGAGCGACACGTGGAGGATGACATGGCACCACGTGGTGCGAGGTGGGGCCTTACATGGAGGGTGATATGGCACCATGTGGTGTGAGGTGGGGCCCCATGTAGACAGTGACGTGGTGCCATGTGTATAAGTGAACCAACATTACTTTTTAGCGACAACAAAAAAGTCACTGCTAGTTAGTAGCTTCTGCGGTGACAAATGTCACCATTGATAGTTAACATTCAGCGGTGATAGAAATAGTCACCACTGATGTGTGGTTTTTACGGTGACAAAATGTCGCCATCGATTTTCAACTTTCAATGGCGACTATCATTTGGTTGCAACAAATTTTCTTTTCTGCAATGACATTTGTCATTGTCGATTCTCAACTTTCAATGGCAACTTTTTTTATCACCACAAATTGAATCAGCGACATGAGCTCTCATGGTGATATTGTGATGATTTTTTGTCGCCGCTGAAAACTTTCAATGGCGACATTTTGATTTTCAGCGGCGACTTTTATTGTCACTGTAGATTGAATCAGTGATAAGAGCTCTCGCGATGACATTGTCACTGAAATTGTTAATAAGATAAAATAATATTAATATTAATAGGAAGAATCACATCTAAGAACCTCACAAGAAAATTATTTATAAACAATAACCAATAATAAGTGATCATTCAGGAAAAAAAAAACAAGTCACTATTACCATTTAAATAACAAAAAATTTTATATTGGTCCTTGCCTATAAATAGTTCTCTTCAGCGGGTCTTGGATGTGATCCTCCCATATTAATAATATAATCTATAATGAAAGATAATACACACACACATATATATATGATTTCAACCAACTTGCATTTTGACATTAGTTGTGAACTTGGGATTGAAGAATCGCACGGCCACGGGAATTTTGTTGTAGCGAATCTATTAACTATGTATCGTTTGAATCAGACAAACTATATAATAAGATTTGGCGGCATATATATAAATATAAGATAGTTTAATTAATATCGCACGCATTATTAAGAGCTGTTGAAGTGGGAACGCAAAGTCTTCAATTGCTCAGGTCATCTTATTTATATATAATTGTTGCTGTATTATAGAAGCAATAGTACGAAGGTTTACGGGTTTTTTTTTTGGCACATTTTATGTAATATTTTTTTCTACCATTTTTTTACTTATCTATGACTATGGCCTACCTATGCGCCACATCTTGAAAGGTTGTGAGCAGAAAAAATATCCAACTTCTTATCATTTTTATGCTTAAAAAAGAAAAAACACAATTTTAGATTCCTGTAATTTACTTGAGTTTCACTATAGGTCCATGTATTATAGGAACCTAGAACATTGAAAATCAAAAGTGTAGGAATCTAAAATACTAAAACAAAAAGTGCAGAAATTTATAACAAAACTAGAGCCAAGTGCAAGTACTTAAAGTTATATTTTACCTTAAAAAATTATCTTCATTGGTTACTGTTCAACACAAACAGTTACATATCTTATATATAATGATTGATATTATTTCAGGCCAATTAACATTAACTTGCCATTCATATTAAATTTTACATATCTAACAAAAAAGTTATTTTCAATGGTGAAATAATAAATAAAATTATGATTTAATTAGATAAGAATAAAAATATTAATCTTACCTTGTGTAGTACGTGGGTTAATTTCTAGTTAGGATATATATATTTGCTACACGGGGTTTCTTAAATAAAAAGATGAATTAAATAGAAAATAAAAATAAGGATTAAATGACAAATTGAACATTAAACTACTATAAAAAAGCCTTTTCATCATGTTTTTAAACCTTTCAACATCATTATTGGAAAAACATTATATTGTGGGACTTAGAGCAGGAGGCTTTTCCTCATCATATAAAGTAGTGATGTGGATCAAGTAAAGGAAACTGCATCACCCATGAAAGAGGGACATGGTGTCCACATCACCCATCAAAAAGGGGACATAGTTTTTTTGAAAACTACATCACCTATTCCAAATGGGGATGTCCTCATTTGGAATAGGTGATGTATTTTTATATAAACCACATTCCCCTTTGCATTGTGGTGATGTGGGGTACAATATTTTTTTTTTAACATGTCTTGTATTTTCTTTATAGTCAAAATATAACTTGCCAAATTACTCCACAACAATAGTCATTCAGGTATACCAGCATAGCTTTGCTAAAAAAAAAAAAAAGTATAACAACATAGTAAAATATACCAAATTAAATATGCCAAGGGAACACCAAAGCCATTATCACCAATTCAAGTATCATTATTTTTTATCCAAATTTCAACAATCTACCACAATAGTCTATGTAATTCTAGCTAAAATCCTAATTGAACAAACTATGAAATCTTATGTAAATAGCTCTTGAAGAAAATAATCTACCAAACTATTCCTAATCTCACTTATGCCCTTACTGGTGTAGGGATACTCATTGTCAAAAAGTTACAAATTTTCATTAGATGTTCATCAAATATCCAATTTCCAAAAACTTGCAAAACTAAAACTATTGAAATTAAATAACTACTTACAGGTGTAAATTTTTATCAGTTTCGGATTGAATAATCTCATATATATAATAGATAATATAATATTCACACTCTGTACTCTTTATTTGGCGATGGCTTTGGACATTTAAAATCAAATGATAGACATAAATAAAAATATATATGGAGTGATTGTGGATAAAAATATTGATTACAACAAAAGACGCATTACTGCAAAAAATGCATTTTATGTCTCTCATTTTACATTACTTTTTATAAAAGTGATATAAAAAATAAAGATGGTGGCAATTTTATAAATAAGTACTGAATAATTAAATATATCCATGTCACTTTTCTTAAAAGAAACATAAAAAAATATTCATGTCATTTTTTAGTTAAGGATGTGAATATTTGAAAATAAATTATTTTAGATTTGTATTCTTTGACAAATTATCCATGTCACTTTTATGAAAAAATCGACATGAAAAATAATCAATGTATCTTTTCAATTAAAATGGACATGGATTTATAATTTTTAAAAATTTAAAATTAAATTTATAATTTCTAAGTCTATGTCACGTTTATGAAAAAAGCAACGTGGTTTTCATGGATAAAAATTTTGAAATTTAAATTTATAACATAAAATAGTCTACATCGCTTTTTACATAGAAAGAGATGTGGATTTGATTGAAAATTCTGAAATTTAAATTTAAAATTTAAAATAACCCACTTCACTTTTTAAGTGTAACATTCTGAATTTTTAATCCTACATTAATGACTGATTAGGAATGATTTAGTGATTTAATGTGAGATTAGGGTTCTAAGTAGTGAAGTGTTATTTTGACCCATTGGGATGTTATATGAACAGATACTCGTAGAAAAGTGAAATCTCGAAGCAGATGTGTGAACACAGTGAGGATTTTCCTAACTATACCACATGCCACGACAGGGGATGGATGCGTGATGGCGTATGGTGCAAAAATCAGATTAATACAAATGTGCCAGCTTGTGAAAACAGAAAGAGAGAGCATGAAAGAAGAGGTCTGGCATGGGGAAGAGTGGGAGACCTATTAGGAAAAGCATAAACAAGAGCAAAGACGATATTTCCGACCAGTTTACTTATCGGGTAAGTCACATACTCCTTAACCTCTGATTTTACCCTATTTTCTCTTAATTTTAACTAGTGAAAAATTAAATTCAAGAAATGGCGCGCATCTAAATTTCACATCAGAAACTGTCATTTGATAGCAAATTCAGGTGTGTACACCATCGCACATGTACTCACATGCCATGGCGCATGGCACAGAGCGAGCGATTGTGGTTTCTGTGTCACATGCCACGATGCATGTGACACAAGCCATGGTGCACAGTGCCAAATTTCACTTCGTTTTAAATTTTGCACACATTTTCTTGGTCCTTGGTGCACATAGATTTATTGCTTCCACTGTGTGTATAAAGTTTTATATTTGGAGTAAGTTATAAAATAATTTCTAGAAATCTTTTCTTGGGATCCCAAGGCTTTCAATGCTTTCAAAGTAAATGATTTTGATTTGATTGGGTAAGATTGTTTGTAGTAGAGCGTATGGTAATGTTAGCTAGGGCATTACATTAAGCAAAAAAGATGTGGATTTAAATGTTAAAAATTGTAACATTTAAATTTTATATATATTTATAATAATCCACATCGCTTTTTTTTTTTAAGTGACATGGATTTTGTTAATCATGTCACTTTTTGGTTAAAAAATGATGTGATAAGCATGTTTTAGCTGCTTTATCCATGTTGCTTTTAATTTAAAAGCAACATGGATATTGGTTCTTTTTTTTTGTTTTTTTTTACATCTGAACCCCCTCCCTCACAGAATCAGTTTCTTTATGTTTACTGAGAAACCCCAAGTCTGCTCTATTTCTCTCCGCATGGCAAGGTGAGTTTACGATTATGTGAGATGATAGCATGATGAGACCCACGAGGAGGCAAGACCCAGACGCGTGATAGCGAGACCCACGACGCGTCTCTCCTCTTTGTCTCCTCCTCTTTTCCTCCTTCGAAGCACAGTTTAAACGATTCTTCCTCCCATTTGCTCCTCTCTTTCTATTCTTTCTCACTTACAGACTATTATATTTAATTTTTTACATTCACGATCTGAATGAATTATTGCCTTTGCACTGCTCAGGGTCTATTCTGTATTTTGTTGTTGTTAACGTGCCACTTCAATGTTAACAAGAGCTTCTTTTCCTTTGATTTGCATAAATGCTCACATAGCAAGTTTCCTGTCCGTATGAGTGTGAGTTTCCTTTTGATGTGCTAAAGAGCTTGCACTAATCTCTTAAGCCAGCAAACTTTAAATCCAATTTTGTTCAATAACACAAAATGCTGCAATTCATGCCCATGACTGTCATTCAAATGACTCTCTTTTAAGCATGCGTTACAAAAAATGTATTTTAAACGCAAAACAGTGCTTTGAGAACTGAATTAGTCATTAAATTAAGTTCAGGATCAATTTTTTTTTAAAAAAATATATATGTGAAATAAAAAAAGCAACAAAAAAAGGCCTTGTGATGTATGCTTCTCGGGAAGTCATTTGTTGGCGTTGGGGTGTGATTTGGCCTTGCTATTGCAAATCTTTATTCAACGACAAGTATTATTTGTTAATTAATAGAATTGAGATTTCCCAGAGCTAAGATGATCCATAAAACAATTGAGTTTAAGGTGATGCTTTTTTCCCCCAAAAAAAAAAATTGTCTTTGTTGCTTTTGTGGGTATATTGTATTTCCTTAGTTCTCGTTTATTTTCTCTTCAAATATTATGAGTGGTAGAAGTTGGAGAGAACAACAAAAGATAGTTATTTTGATTTCGAATCAGTTGCTAAATACTATTTAAATCCTTTTACTGTTGATAAGAAATCCTTGAAATTAATTGAAACCAAACATATGGATCAATTGCATTATTATTCTAAAACAAGATAATAAGCTAACAAATGTATTTTGTTAATTAAAATGTTATATGGGAAAATTATTCTCAACAATGAAGGTTGGGAATGGAATTAAAGATTTGGGAAAAAGATCTTCTGCGTGGTTAATTTTGGGATCAAGTTGGGTTGTTTTTAAATTAGCCATTGAGTACATGAAATATCTTTGGTGAAAAGTTTGAGAAATAAAGTTTGAGAAATCTTACTATTTCCCATTTTCAAGTATAGGAGCTAAGGTTCCAATTGGTATTTGATTATTTAGACCAATTATAGTGTTTTTATTTTTTGCAAATGACATGGCTGAAATTTGATATTTGATTATTTGGATTGATTCAAGTGTATTTATTTTTGCTTAAATTTGATATTTGATTTATTGGATTCATTAAAATGTTTAATTTATTCTTGTTGAAATCTGGAAAGGTTCTATTTTAAGGGAAAACTCTGCCGAATTTTTTCTAACTTTAACATGTCCATGCAAGTTAGATAATTGCTAATTTGATAGACTTTGTGATGGTTGATTAAGTAAAATAGAATGGATCATAGTTGGATGAATACTAGGAGAACAAGTAAGGAATATGAGAATAGTGTGGATTAGTTTTTTCAATTTGCTAGGAGAAATGTTCTTAGTGAAAATGAGAAGTATTGATGTCCTTGTGTCAACTATATGAATAAGATTGAATTGGGTATTGATGAAATAATAGAGCATTTAATTTGTGATTGGATAAATTTGAGGTATACAAAATGGATATGGCATGGAAAGCAAGAACAACTTTTGTGTCCCCAAATGAGCCAATTGTAAATGGCTAGGATGATAGAATAGAGGATATGATTCATGATGTTGGGATAGCATCAATTGCACAATCATATGTATATGACAACTTGTGAAGTGATGCAGAGAAACCCTTATACTTGGGTAATACTAATTTTACGGTCTTGACAGCTATGTTAGGATTGGTTAACTTAAAGTCAATAAGTAGGTTGACTGATTCGAGTTTTACAGAGTTACTTGAATTCTTAAGTAAATTGCTTCCAATCCATAATTTACTTCCAAAATGTATGTATGAGGCAAAAAAATCTTGTGTCTGATGGGTATGGATTATAAAAGAATACATGCTTATCTTAATGACTTCATACTATATAGAAATGAGTATCAAGAGATACATAAGTATATGAAATGTGGGACCTCACGCTACAAAATGAATAAAGATGAAAGTGCTGATGGTGAAGAGATCATAACTAAAAGTCCTCTTGTGAAAGTATTATGGTATCTTTCAATAATATCATGGTTTCAATGTTTGTTAGTTAATCCAGTAGAAGTAAGGAATTTGAGATGACATTTTGATGATGAGATATTTGATAGAAAACTTTGACACCTAGCTGATTTTCCTTAATAGAAGACAATAGATCACATGTTTCTTAAATTTGGTAATGATCTAAGAAACCTTCAACTTGAACTTTGTATGGATGGAATTAACCAATATAGTAATCCTAGTAGCGCACACAATTCTTGGCCAATTTTGTTGGTTATTTACAACCTACCTCTTTAGCTGTGTATGAAACGTAAGTACATTATCTTGTCTTTGATGATTTCAGGACTAACATAGCTTGGAAATGATATCGATAACTAACTAGAACCTTTGATTGAGGACTTGAAAATGCTATGGGAGGAACGTATTGAAGTATTTGATATACTTATAAGTAAGAGCATTTCAAGTTTCACACCATGATTTTCACCAAAATAAACAACTTTCCTGCATACAGAAACTTGTTGGGATATAGTGTTAAAGGGCACAATGCATGTCCTATATGTAAAGAAGACACATACTATCACCAACTTAAGCATAGAATAAAAATGGTCTACCTTGGTCACTGAAGATTTCTCGATTGGTATCACCCTTAGTGTAGATTGAATAAGACTTTTAATGGCTCATAGGAGTATGAAATGGCTCTCAATCCATTAACAGGAGAGCAAGTTTATTAATGTGTGGAAAAAATGAATGTTATCTTTGATAAGTATAAAAAATGCAAGTGAGAATAATTTGTGGAAAAAAGGTCCATTTTTTATCTTCCTTATTAGTGGAGTCTAGATGTGAGGTATAGTCTTGATTTGATGCATATGTAAAGAAATGTATGTGATGGTCATGTTGGCATGCTTTTACATATAAGTGGTAAGACTAAGGATGGAATAAATGTCATATTGGACGTAGCTGAAAGGGGAATAAGAAAATGCTTGCATGTACAAAGAGAAGAGGGGAAGAGAGCTTATTTGCCACCAGTAACGCACATATTATCCAAAGACAAGAAAAGAAGTTCATGTAAATGTTTACATGGTATTAAAGTGCCACAAAGTTATTTGAAGAATGTTAGAAGACTTGTCTTAATGAATGATTTAAAGTTGATAGGCTTGAAGTCTCATCATTACCATCTGCTAATGCAACAACTTTTACCAGTAGCTATTTAAGGCATTGTGAAAGATAATGTGAGATACACTATAACTAGATTGTGTACATTTTTCAATGCTATTTGCATCAAATTTATTAACACTAATAAGTTGGATCAATTGGAAGATGAGACTTACATTATTTTGTGCCAATTAAAGATACACTTTCCCTATACATTTTTTGACATCATGGTGCATTTGATAGTTCATTTAGTTAGGAAAGTAAGGTTTTGCAGTCCTATTTATCTAAGATGGATGTACCCTTTTGAGTGATACATGAAAATTTTAAAAGGGTATTCCTAGAATTCATACTAGCCTGAAGCATCAATTGTTGAATGATATGTGGTTGAATAGGCTATTAAATTTTGTACTGTATATTTAAAAGGGTTAAAGGCTGTTGGAGTTCTTCAAACTTGACATAAGGGGACAAGACTTACTAGTAAAGGAACACGAGGGGTCAAAGTGAAATGTATGTTCTATGAAGAAGTGTTGCAAGCACATCTATACATCTTGAATAACATGAAAGAAGTCCAACCTTATTTAGATGTTCATAATAAGTTGTTGAAAGACAAGTATCCAAGAAATAATGAGATGCAGTTGGCTAACGAGCACAATCAAATTTTTATAAGGTACACTAGTGCAAAATAGAATTTTAATGACACATTTTTTGCCACAGTTTCTCAAAAACCTATGGCAATATATGCGCAAGTGGCTTTTTCATAATTAAATATTTATGTATTCCATTTATAGCCACAGTCCTAAGATTAACTATCGCCATAAATGAAATTTGTTAAAGTAAATTAATTTAATTAATTTTAAAAAATTAAATCATTTAATTTAATTAATTAGTTAAAGTAAATTATTACTCAATTGTTTATTACCTAAATATAATTAATTTTAAAAATAACTATAATAAATTAAATTAATTAAGACATAAATATGTAAATTATTTATTTAAAAATTTTAATTTTAATAAATTAAAATAAAATTTAGTAATTAATAATATAATTCTAATAAATTATGTTCATTAAGTATTTCTTATTTTAGGTAAATTAATTTTTCTTAAATAAATTAAATTAATTAAGTATTTTTGAAATTAATTTATCTTATTTTAGGTTAATATATCTGAATTTCAGACATATTAATTATGTCTAAAATTCAAACATAATTAATATGTCTGAAATTCAGACATCTTCGGCGATAGGCGCCTTATGTCTGAAATTCATACATACATTCGGCGACAGGCGCCCTTGTGACTATCGCTGAAGATGTCTGAATTCAGACATCTTCATCAGAGATAGCCACAGCGCCATGTGTTTCATCCAGATCTCCCTTTCCCTCAGCTCGTTTCCCTCAGTTGCCGTCGCTACCGTCATCCTTAGCTCTTTCCCCTCAGCTCATTTCCCCTTAGCTCGTCCTCTTCTCCAGCTCCACAGCTACGCCGTCCAGTTGCCTTTCCCACAACTCGCCTCTAGCTGTATTTCCCACAGCTCATCTTTCCGCCCCTCCAGCCGCCGCCAGCTGCTATCTCTTCCAGATTTTGTCTATAAGGTTTTTTTTTGGGCAATTTTTTAGCTACTTTTTTGTACTTAATTATTTTTAGCTTCTAATTTTTTTACAAATTTTTTATTTTCTTTTCCTACCATTTTTTTTCTTTATGAGTTTATTTGTTGGGTTAAATTTTGATTGTTACTAATTATTATTTATTACTTAATTAGTTTATTTTTTTATTACAGCTTGCCTCTTGTTATTTTTTAAGTTTTTTTAATTTTTTTCTTCAAAGAATTATACTATTGATTGTTGATTAGAGTTGATAGTTATTAAAATTTCAATTAAAATTTACTTAAATTGATCAAATTGAGAGTTTGGTGCTTGGGAAATCTCAATTTATAAGTTGTTATGTTGTCAATTTTTTTTTAATTTTCATGATATTAATTTCTTTGTGTTTAGTATAATTAATTTATTTTTAAGTTTGTTTGTTGGGATGAATTGTGAACCCCATATCAAAAATTATACTATTGATTATTGATTAGAGTTGATAATTATCAAAATATCAATCGTGGTTTACTTAAATTAATCAAATTGAGGGTTTAGTGCTTGGGAAAATCTCAATTTACAAGTTGTTATGCTGCCGATTTTTTTTTTAATTTTCATGATATTAATTTCTTTAGGTTTAGTATAATTAATTTCTTTTTAAGTTTGTTTGTTGGGATGAATTGTGAACTCTATTATCATAAATTATAATATTGATTATTGATTAGAGTTGATAATTATCAAAATATGAATCAGGTTTACTTAAATTGATCAAATTGAAGGTTCAGTGCCCGGGAAAATCTCAATTTACAAGTTGTTATGCTGCCGATTTTTTTTTAATTTTCATGATATTAATTTCTTTAGGTTTAGTATAATTAATTTCTTTTTAAGTTTGTTTGTTGGGATGAATTGTGAACTCCATTATCATAAATTATAATATTGATTATTGATTAGAGTTGATAATTATCAAAATATCAATCGTGGTTTACTTAAATTGATCAAATTGAAGGTTCAGTGCCCGGGAAAATCTCAATTTACAAGTTGTTATGCTGCCAATTTTTTTTTTAATTTTCATGATATTAATTTCTTTATGTTTAGTATAATTAATTTGTAGTTGAATAATTGATATTTTTTAAATTTCTTGAAATTGGCATTTTAGTAACATTAAATTGATAGAATTGAAGGATTTAGTATCTCAAAGATCTCACTTTATAAATTGTTATGATGCCGTAGTTGGATAAGATCTTGCTTTTTTAGAATAGGTAATGATGAACTGTAGTTGGATAGATGCCTTGCGAACAAGTGATGAATATGAGAAGGGGGTAGATCAATTTTTGGAATTTGCAAAGAACAATGTTCCTAATAACAAAGGATTGTTCTATTGTCCTTGTGTTAAGTGCTTGAATGGGTTGCGATGAAGTTCTATGGAGATTAAGGATCACCTAATTTGTTTTGGGTTTTACAAAGCATATAGATAGTGGGTATTGCATGGTGAATCTAGAAAACATAGTATACCACAAGTTGAGAATGATGATATGAATTGTGGTGATCAAATAGAGGATATGTTATGTGACATTGGCATTGAAGCTATTAAAAGGTGCACAAATATGATAGCTTGTGCATTGATTCAGAAACTCCTTCGTATCCAAGGTATACAAAATATACACGACTGACAGTGATGCTAAAGTTATTGAACTTGAAAGCCAGATATGGGTGGAGCAATAAGAGTTTCACGGAATTTCTTAAATTATTGAAAGAGATGCTTCCCGAGGGTAACACACTTCCGAATAGTTACTATGAAGCCAAAAAAATATTATGTCCAATGGGTTTGGGATACCAAAAGATACATGCTTGTCCTAATGACTGTATATTGTACAGAAATGATTTTGAAGTGTTGGATGTGTGCCCAGTTTGTAGGGCATCACGTTACAAAGTACAAGAAATAGACGGTAGTGATGATTCCATTACTAAGAGGCCTCCAGTGAAGGTATTGTGGTATCTTCCTATAATACTGAGGTTTAAGCGCTTGTTCACTAATCCAAATGAGGTTAAGAACTTGCGATGGCATGTTGATGAGAGAAAAATTGATGGCATGCTCCGGCATCTAGCTGATTCTCCGTAATGGAAAGGAATTGATCAAACATTTCCTGAATTTGGCAATGAGCCTAGAAATCTCAGGCTTGGACTATGTATAGATGGCATGAATCCTTATGGCAATCTTAGCAGTCAACATAGCTTGTGGCCTGTTCTGTTAGTGATTTATAATCTTCCTCCATGGTTGTGTATGAAACGTAAATATATCATGTTGTCGTTGATGATTTTAGGCCCTAAACAACCAGGAAATGATATAGATGTTTACTTAGCACCATTAATTGAAGATTTAAAGATGATGTGGGAGGTAGGTGTGGATTTGTTTGATTCATATCGAAATGAGTCTTTCAAGTTACGAGGTATGATTTTTTATATAATAAATGATTTTCCTACATATGGAAATCTGTCTGGATACAGTGTGAAGGGGCATAAAGCATGCCCTATCTGTGAAGAAAATACATCCCATCAACAACTAAAACATAGGAAGAAGACAGTCTATCTTGGTCATCAAAGATTCTTGAGACGAGACCATCCTTATCGTAGGTAGAAGAAATCATTCAATGGCTATCAAGAGTATAATGAAGCTCTAAAGCCATTAACTGCAAGCTTGGTTTATGAACGGGTCAAAGACATTAATGTGGTATTCGGTAAGAGCCAAAAAAAGGAAGCTCAAAAGAATCCATGGAAGAAGAGGTCAATTTTTTTTATCTCCTTTATTGGAGCACCCTTGAGGTGAGACACAATATTGATGTAATGCATGTAGAAAAAAATATATGTGATAGTCTCATTGGAACACTGTTAGATATAAAGGGGAAGACTAAGGATGGAGTCAAAGCAAGACTAGACTTACTTGACATGGGAATACGAACAAACTTGGGTCCAAAAGCAGAAGGAAAGAAGACTTACATGAGCCCAACTCCTCATACTTTATCTAAAAGAGAGAAAAGAATTTTTTGCGAGTGTCTACATGGTATTAAAGTGCCATAAGGATATTCTTCAAATGTCAAGAACATTGTATCAATGAAATATTTAAAATTGGTTAGTTTGAAGTCTCATGATTGCCATGTACTAATGCAACAATTGTTACCAGTAGCCATTCGAGATATTTTAGAGGAAAAGGTGAGAAAATCAATCATTAGACTATGTGTCTTTTTCAACACAATTTGCAATAAAGTAATTGATCCTGAGAAATTAGATGAGTTGCAAAATGATGTTGTCATTACCTTATGTCAGTTAGAAATGTATTTTGTTCCCTCTTTTTTTGACATCATGGTACATTTAATTGTACATTTAGTAAGGGAGGTAAAGTTTTGTGATCCTATCTATCTACGTTGGATGTATCCATTGGAGCGGTACATGAAAATTCTTAAAGGCTATGTGAAGAATCCCCATCGTTCAAAAGCCTCTATTGTTGAAAGATATGTTGCTGAGGAGGTTATCGAGTTTTACACTGAATACCTATCTGAAGTCAAATCTATTGGTGTTCCCGAATCTCACCATAAAGGAGTGAGAGTTAAAGGGCAAGGGACATGGGGCATGAAAGTAAAGCGCATGACTCATGAAGAAATGCAACAAGCACACTTGTACATCTTGAATAACGCTAATGATGTGCAAGATTATTTAGATGCGCATAAAAAGGAATTACGAGATCAGTATCCTAAAAAGGCTGATAAATGGTTGCTAAGTGAGCACAATATACATTTTTTACTCTGGTTTAAGGTGAAGGTAAAGGAGGATCGTAAGAAGTCTAATGTTTCAGAAGCAATAAGATGGTTAGCTAGTGGGCCTAGCTTTGATGTTACTACTTGGAGTGCATATGACATTAACGAATATTCATTCTACACAAAAATACAGGATGACAATAGCACCATGCAAAATAGTGAGGTAATGGTAGTAGTTGAAGCAACTCATTTTTCTAGTGCAAAAGATAAAAAATCCAACATTGGCATCCTCATCATATTTTGGGGTCATTGAAGAGATATGGGAAGTTGACTACTTCAAATTTAAGGTGCTTATTTTTAAGTGTAGATGGGTTGATATTAAGAATGGTGATCAAGAAGACAAGTTGGGTTTTACTTTAGTGGATATTAATAAGGCAAAACATAAGGATGAGCCTTTTATAATGGCAACTCATGCAAAACAAGTTTTTTATGTCACTGATCCAGCTGATAAGAGGTTATCTATGGTTCTATTGGGAAAAAGTCTCCTTAGTCATGGTGAGAATGATGAAACGAGTTTTGATATTGAAGAGATTCCTCCTTTTATGCCAATCGTGCCCCTATTGGATGTGGAAGATGAAGATGACATATATGATGTTAGAACTGATCATGACGAAGGTTTATGGGAGAACTAAAATATTTTTATAATGGTAATAGAATATAATAGGACTTTTTTATTTATTTAATTTTATTTTTTATACTTTCATTTTTACATTAATTTAAATTTATTATATTTCTTGCCATTGACTTTATTTATCTTATTTATTTTAGGAAAATTATGGAGAATCCAGTAACTGACAAAAAATTCTAAAAGAGGTAAAAGAGGGGCCATATGACTTACTAAGTTGGCTCAAATTCATGAAAAAATTCATCTTGATTTTGATGATAATGGCCAACCAATTGATAAGGAAAAAGGAAACATATTTAAAAGTTTTGTGGGTTTGGTGGCACATCAAAAAATCAGCAACTTGGAGGAAGAGTGGGATGATGTCAATGAAAGTGACAGAAACGATGTTTGGGAATCTATACTGGTATTTCCTATTACTATACATTATATCTATTTTTTTTAAATATATGTTGTTATTAAATTCATTATTGATATGTTTATTTTGTAGATTACTTATGACATCAAGGAAACTCCATTTTTAAAAGACAAGTGGTTAAAGTATGCTAGGGATCGATGGAGGGACTTTAAATCCAAGCTTACTAGAAAATATGTCTTTCCTAAGAATGGCAACGAAAATGATGATAGTGACAATGATGCCAACATAGAAAAACCTTGGGAGAAGTATCCATTTATTGATTATGACATGTGGATAAAATTTATTCACAGTAGACACGATCCCAAGTTTTTGGTAAGTAAAGGAAGAATATGACAATTTATTTAATGTTAGTGAAGATTTATTTTTAACAAATTCTTTTCATTATTTGTTAATAGGAAAAAAGTCAAAAAGGTCAAGAGCGTCGAAAGAAAAATCTATACAACTATACTATGTCTCGAGGAGGGTACGCATATATTTATGATATAATGAATCAAGAGAAGTGGGAAGCTAAAAGACAAGTGGTGAGAGTTGATAATATTGAAGACATTTCTCCTCCATCTCCTGTTAATCATGCTCAAGCATGGAAGAGAGGACAGATGAATAAAAAGGGAGAGTTTATTTCCCTGGAGGCTAGAGAAGTAGCTGAGAAAATTGTAAGTATTTTTACAGTCAATATCTTAATCATATAATTGAAATTTATTATTTACACTAATTTCTACTTGCTTGCATGTTCCAGGATGCTCTTATAGGAGCATCATCCGAGGGGACCTTTGTGTCTACTGGTAGAAAGGATATATTGACCACAGCCTTAGGAAGTGAAGAGCACTCTAGCCGTGTTAGGGGGTTCCTAAAGGTATGGGCATAAGACAATATTTTGGACCTCCACCTTCTAATCTTGTACCAATCCAGCAAGTGCAAATGATGATAGTGGAATGCAAGTTAAGCATGATGATAAAATGCAACCAATGATTAGTAATTTGCAAATGCAACCACAACAAACATTGAATTATAGTGGTGTTACAGAGCCAGTATGTGATCTTAGTTTATCAGATCAAGGAATGCCATGCATACTTTATGTGAAGGATCATGGCAAATGAGTAGTTGCATATGGAAAGGTGTATAACCATGCAACTATAGTCCACCAGTAACAGATACAATATAACCAAGTAAAGGTGATGGTTGAAGAGGTTGTGAATGCTAATGCTTTATACTATTTCCTACTAAGGAGGTGGAAACAATAGGACAAGCTCAACATAATTTCATTATTTGGTTGAAAAAGCTAGTCCGACAAGTTACTGAAGAGGTATGAAAATGTTATAATTTTTTATTTTTTTAATTAATAACATAGGTATTTCTAATTTTTATTATATTTTAATTATAGGAACTCTTACAATCAAAAGAATCTTTGGTTTCCAATCCCCAACCGATGCAAGATGATTTGAAATGATTGGCTTCAGTGGTGGTTGACATGAATGAATTTTCTGATGAAATTAACATGATCGAAAAGATTGTTAGGAAGCCTATTACTTTTAGAGTTGCCAGAAAAGATATTAGTGACCTCATTATTTTTGAGTGGTTGGACTTGTCAATAATTCAAGTTTTTATCATATAAGTATTCTTTTTTATTTCTAAATTAATATTTAATATTTTTATTTTATTACTAACATATGTCTAATTATCAAAGGTACCTTCACAAGATATGCACTGAACTCGGTGTTAATGAGAATTATGGGTTCTTATCTCCACTTTTAACCTCTATTAGCAAAGTGAATCAAAGAGCTTCTTATATTAGAAAGACGATGTGTAAGCAAAAGAAGACATGTTGGTTTTTACCAATTATTGAGAGGTATTAAATTTTAAATTCATTGTTCAATTTATAAAAATATTTGCTTAATAATGTGATATTAATATAAATTAATATATTGTAGTCATCATTGGATGCTTCCTGTCATTTGCCCGTATGAAAATACTATATACTGGTTTTGTTCACTGAAAAGGAAAGTAAGCGATGACATAAAGTCTTTGATTGAATTGTAAGTTTTTAAATAATTCCATTGTGTTATTAATAATATATATTTAATATTTTCTAAGTGTGTATATTTGATAAATTGATCTTTAGTGACATATTGGAAATTAGCGGGAATGGTTGACAAGAAAAAAATGAAATCAAGTTTGTACCAATGCAAGTAAGTATTTCAAATTTATTCCTTAATTAGAATGAATATTATAATATTAGTTTAATGAATT
Organism: Prosopis cineraria; assembly: GCF_029017545.1. Classification (NCBI taxonomy): domain Eukaryota; kingdom Viridiplantae; phylum Streptophyta; class Magnoliopsida; order Fabales; family Fabaceae; genus Prosopis; species Prosopis cineraria. Next base: position 24,563,242 of record NW_026555343.1, on the reverse strand, counting down.
TAATTATTTCTATTTTCTTTATAGTGTCCTCAATAACTAGAAAGTGTAGAATGCGGTTATTATGTGATGATTTTTATGTATGAAATCATCACTCAAGGTATTGTTCACTCATTTGATCAGGTAATAATTTATAAATAATGATTTATAATTATGAAGTTTTCCATATACTTGAGTTATTATTCATACATATATTGTTATTGAATTTGCAGCACTTTCAAAGTTTAGAGCCATATTTTAAGCAAGAGTTGAGACATATACGCAATTTGTGGTCTAGTTTTTTCTTAGAATTAACAGGATTAGAGTAAAAACTTTCTAGATATTTTGTATTGGAAATGTAAGTTTAGTTCATGTACCAGACATATTTGTATTGGTCTTTGGAGCTGCTGTTTCTTAATTAATGCAGGTTTTGTAAGTAAGGAAATGTATATAGATATAAGTGTACGAGTAAAAAAAATATTGTATTTATGGCCACAGTTGTTACACTAACTATGGTAAAATCCATTTATGGCGACAGTTGTTGATAGAACTGTGGCCATAAATGAGCTCTAGAATAATTTTTCACCACTTTATTTTTCGCTACAGGTCAGATGGCATTTGTGGCAAAAAATATTATATTTCACCACAGTTTTTTTTTACCTATGGTAAAAAATGTCTATTTATTACCACATGATTTTCTACTGTACAACATCTTCCGTTGCCAAAAATACATTTTAACTTAGTGAAAAATGATTTTTGCACTAGTGGTAGTTAAAGGAAATAGTTATGAATGAGACTGGTGCGCTTGATACAACAACGTGATTAGCTTAGGGGCCTCATTTTAAACTAGTATGTTGTTGCGGATATGATATAAATAGATATTCCTTCTACACGAAAGCCCAAGATGATAAAAGTATCATGCAACATTACAGAGTAATGGTAGACAAAAAAGTGATGCATGTTCTAATTCAAAAAATAATAAACCATTATTAGCTTCCATAGATATTATGGAGTGATTGAAGAGATATGGGAAGTAACCTACACTAAATTCAAAGTACCTATTTTCAAATGCAAGTAGGTTCACCTTAATGCCATTGAAATAGATAAGGAGTTTCAATTTATTTCAGTTGATCTTGATAGGGTTGGTTTCAAAGATAAGCCCTTCATGTTAGTAAGTCTAGCAAAACAAGTGTTTTATGTCACTAATTTAGCAAATAAATAGCGCTATATTGTATTACAAGGTAAAAGACAGATGATTGATATGGAAGATGATGACTCAAGTTTCAACCTTGATGATGTTGGAAATTGTGCCTTAAGACCAATCATTATACTATGCACATTATTATTTAATGAATATCTCTTTTATTATCATATCAATTGCATGTTCACTATGATAACCATATCCTTGGATAAACTATAGTGATTGTCCTAAATGTCCTAATCAATCATCTATGAGAGATCATAGATGAAACAAGACTAGCATGACTTTGATTAATTATAGAGATACAAATTAAAGTCATAGGTACTTGAAAGAGTACAAGGTGATAGACTGACCCGTTATGAGAAAGTTGCATGGTACAAGTCATATGCTTATCTCGTATATAACTATATCACTAAGCCTTTAACTTGAGATCATCACGGACTCCTACATAATGACCATTGAATTTTGACCTAGTCAAAAGTCACCTTTGACTGGGTGATCATAAAAGCTATAATTGAGTTTAGTGATATTCATGCAGAGGAATATGAGTGGTCAAGATGAAATTTATCCCTCACATTAAGTGAGAGATATTATTGGGCCCTTCGATGAGTAAGACTGAGAAAATGTATAGCTATACTACAATGAAAAGGGTTTTTCATTGCTATAGTCAGTCTACTCAGAAATCGAGAAAGTAACGATTAGGTAAAGGAGAATGACAATTTCATGTCTTACACTTGACCAAAATATCACGTGACAAGAAGAATGTGATATGGTTGCATAATTGGTTACATCAGATCATCGATCCCTATGTGAATTGGGTAGTTGTAATGTCTTGCTAGAGATTACTTGTGACTCATGGGCTAATAGCATAATTAGCCTACTACCAACTTCATATAGGCCTATAGGGTCACACACAAGAACAGCCTAACTTGAGCTATAATGTCTAGGTTTACTGAATCTAGAATATGTCTAGATTCAATGAATATAATATAGAGTGAATGAATTATATATATATATATATATTTGAATATTTATTTGATAAATATATATATATATGAAATATAAAATTCAAAATATAATTATATATATATAAATATATATTCATATGTGTATATATATATTTTCAATATATATATATGTATATATATTCTTATATATAATATAATATGTATATGTGATATATATATATATATATTATATTTTGTTAGTTTTAAATTTAATTTTATATGATAGATTAAATTTAATAACTAACATGATATGAGAGAATATCATGTTAGTTTTATAATTTGAATTTATAAGATAAATTCAAATTAGATATGATATTGTAACATCCCAAATTTCTAATCCTGCGTTACTGACTAATTAAGGATGAATTAGTGATTTAATGTGGGATTAGGGTTCTGAGTGGTGAAGTGTTATATTGATTCATTAGGATATTATATGAACAGATATGAGTAGAATAGCATAGTCCCAAAGCAAAGCATGTGAGCATAGTGAGGATTTTCCTCACTATGCCATGCACCGCGGCGAGTTATAGATGCACTGCAGCACTTGGAGTAGAAATCAAATAATAGGGACGTGTCCAGCTCTAAAAATAGAAGGGAGAAATGTGGGAGGAGAGGTCTAGTGTGGAGAAGAGAAAAGGATCTGCTAGGGCAAACTAAATCAGGAGCAAGGACGGTGTCTCCAACTCGTTACCTATCAGGTAAGTCACATACTGCCTTAACCTTTGAATCTACCCTATTTTCTCTTAGTTTTAAACAGTGAGAAAGTAAATTTGGGAGTTTTAAGGAGTTAATTTCTTACCCAATAGTAAGGTTCTTTAGAACTAAACTAGTGTTTTTGACTGGTTATAGTTGAAATGATAAAGTTTTAAAGCTCTAGGTAAGAATTGCCCTAATCTAAAGAGAGAGTAGTTATGGAAAATTGCTAGAAAATGTTAAAGCTTGAAATGAGGGGTGATCAGTGGTAATGTGCATAATCGAGTGTGAATGTCGATTTGATAATGATTGAGTGTTTAAATGCGATAATTGGCACTTTTAATCAACAAAGAAATTGACTCTGAATGTGAATTATGTGTAGATTATAGTGTGTGATGCACAAATTATGAGAAAGGAGCTTGAATAGGGTTGAAGTTACATGGGTAACCTTTCTATCGAATAGAAGGGTTAAGATAACCATGTAGTTTATTATGTTCATTAACTATTATAACTATGTAGAAGTGAATATCAAATGATAAATTGTAAATTTATGAGTTTTATACATAATTGTTATTGAAATGTTTTTAGCACAAATTTTGCATTGTGAAATGAATTTGAAAAGTTATTAATTTTAATGGATATATATGTGTGTGTGTGTGTGTGTTGTACAAAGGTGTGTAAGTAGTGAAAGTTGTGAAATAGCATGATCATAAGGGGTAGGAGTTTACCCAAGATGTGTGGGGTTATGTGTGTGTGGAGATATGTGAGTGTAAAAATCCATATAGTCAGGCTGTCATCCAGTGCAGCATTACATGGGCTGTTACCATGGGTAATCTGGTACACATATTATGAACTGTTACCATGAGACATTCGGTGCAGCATTATATGGGCTGTTACCATGGGTAATTTGGTACAGCATATTATAGGACTATTACCATGGGACATTCGGGCAGTTTAGCAACTCCCTAGTGCTCGTTAGGGTGCGATTAGGAGTCAATGACACCTCTATCACAAGTGTGTGAACAGGGAAAACCATATTCTGTAGGTGAGATATATTACCTTTGGCTGGGTGTTTCTGCCATCGAAAGTGAGCTCAAGTCAATAAGTAGTTGATCCAGAAGAGCCTATAGTTTCGTGTCAAGGAGCATTGGAGGATTGATGGATAGTTGATCATATGAAGGTGTAAAAGTATTTGAAAATGTGATTTATATGCGAAAGTGATAATTTAGTTATAATATACTATGTATATATGTGCTATATGATGATTTTAGTTACTTTGGCATAGTTATTTGTAGTAATAGACATTTAATGAGCTATGTTTGGTTACTGAGATTTTTATCTCACCTGTGGTTATTTACATTTTTTAGGTTCTGGTACTAGTGGGTTAAAGGGAAAGGATATAGGCTGAGTTGACATCTCTTGCCTAAATCTTTGTAAGATATGGTGTAATAAATTTGATTGATATTAGTCTTATATATGTATAAGTTGCCATAAGATTTATACATGTGCATAAGATATGATTATGGTATGTTTTGCGATTTTGAACTCCCTAGCCCTTGTACATGTGTGAAAGATAAAATGACTGATTAGGCTAGTGGATGGATATAGTTATGTGTGAATATGAGATAGGTGGAGATTATTTGTAGTGTTTTGGTCATAAATGAATTAAAGAAATGAAATGTGAATTTGGCCCTAAGAGAGAAATGGGTGATTTACAGGCCAAATTTGTATATGTGTGTTATATTGTGCATGTGCATGGTCAATTAAGTATGTTTTATCCATTTAGACTTGGTCAAGGCCCAAAAAAGAGGCTAATGACAATTGGTTTCGAATTGAGATACTTAAGTGACAAAAATTTGACAGAAAATGGTCAAACTTTAATGTCCAATTTCTAATAGAAATATGAGATTGGGATGAAACTGGTATCATTAGTTAGATTTCAAAATAAGCTTTGTGTGGGCACTTGAACCATCTCAATCGGACTTTATATGTGGAAATGGAGACCATTTTAATTTCATATCAAAAATTGTCATTTGATAGCAAATTTAGGTATGTGTGTCGCAGCACATGTACTCACAGAGCAAGCAATTGTGGCCTCTGTGCCACATGCCTCAGCATATGTGACACACGTCGTGGCACACAATGCAAATTTTTACTTTATTTTTCAGTAATACACACGTTTTGGATCTTTGATGCACAATGCTTTATTGCTTCTGCTGTGTATAATAAGATTTATACTTGTGTAAATTGTATAAAGATTTCTAAAATCTTTTATTAGGATCACAATGTTTTCAACAATTTCAACTCAAATATCTGATATAATTAGAAATTTTATAGTGGAGCATATGGTAATGTCAATAAGGGCATTACAGATATCATGGATTAAGTTTATGAGAGAAAGTTAATCAAATTTTTGTAGGCTCTTTAGCTGAAAGATGAAAACCCTAATCCATATATTGTATATATAGATAAGGACGTGCTTCATGAAGATATAAAGAGTTAGAAAAGTTTTGATAGCAAAAAAATACTTTGAAAAACATGAAACACCTTATAAAAAGAAAAACTAATGTTTAAAGAAGAATGGACGCTGGGAGTGCTAGCATGTTGTTTGGTTAGAGAATTGTTCATGTGGATACTAGTAAAGGGAGCAGATCTATATTGTCAACTCTTGAGATCTAAAATCTTGAAGAGAACATGCTTCAAGTTTGAAGAATTAAAAGGTAACTCTTCCGTCCACCTTAACTCAAACAAGTTCATTCTGTCCACATTAGGATAGGGACTTCAGAATTTTAATCTTCCGCTGTGCCTCCCTATCTAACAGATGAAACCCTGTCATTTACTACAATTCAATCTAGATCAACTAAAATAGATTTGGTCGATGACAAATATGCAATTAGAGATTATCATTATGAAGGAATTTGGAAAAATGAATAAAGTATGACCTCAATTAATAAAACAATCATTTTGTTTCCTCTTAATAGTTCATTTATTTATTTTTATATATTTAATTTAAATGTAAATTACTTACCTATTTCATTTTTTTTTGTTTACAAGAACATGGAAGGTTCTGGTGAGCATGCTAGTGACACACCTAATACATCTAAAAGGAGAAGGGGTAGAGATAGTACAAAGTTGAAAGAGTTGGCTTTACTTCAAGGTATTATAGAAAGGGTATATTTAGATTTTCACAATGAGAGAAGACCACTTAGTCTAGAAGGGAATAAGTTCATAAGTTATGTAGGCCTTATGGCTTGATCCAAGGTTGGCATTTTGTACCAAAAATGGAAGGAAGTACCATAAGCTACAAAAGACATGATTTGGAATGATATTTTGGTATAAAATTTTTTATTTTCATCTTATTGTTTGTTATACTTGATGTTATTAACTTATTTTATAAATATTATACCTTGCATCTTACTTATGATATCCCTCCTACCCTTAAGATGAAGATTATTCGCTTCAACAAGTACATGATCGATGGAAAGATTTCAAGTCAATACTTAGTAGGGAATACATTCATGGAGAAAGGAAGAATGAGGATCCGTGTTTGGAATACAACTTTATTGATCAAGAGACTTGGGCATAATTTGTCAAGTTACAAGAAGATCCTGAATTTTAGGTAAATTTTGACTCAATTTTATTAATAGAATCAATTACTGACTCAATGCATTTTTTTTAAATATACATTTGATTTTGTCAAAATTTAATCATAGAAATTAAGTACATTGAACAAAGAGAGATAGTCCAAGAATAAATATCAATATTACTTGTCCTAAAGGGGATATCAAAAGCTGGACAAGAAGCTTATGGAAGGCAATTTGAAGGAATTAAAGGAAGTTGTAAGATCAGACCCCCAGCATTATTGCTAATTCCCCACCTCCTCTAACTAGTCAAAGAAATTAGAAGGAGGTAAGGATCAAGAAAGGCTAGTATATTACTCCAAAGACTACTGAAGTTGTTGTAAGGATTGTGAGTAATTGTACTAAATGAATTAAATTGAATTTTCAATTTCATGCTTTTCATTATATTTATGCACATATATTCAGTTTGGTGATATTTTCCTTGTTTTTGTACTAATTATATTTCTTATATGTTATAGCTATCGCTAGTCTCTTTGTGTTGTTTGCCCATATTTGCACGAGATTTACTAGTTTTGCTCTATGGGCAAGCAACCAAGTGGTGAACCTAAAGATATATTTAATATAAAAGTTAAGGTTATTATTTATAAACATTAGGTTTTTTAGAGATTTAAATTTTTTTAATATCTTTTTTTTAACTTAAATTACATTATAGTTTGCTAAAGATATAGAAAATATTGGAAAGAAGCCTCTACCCACCAAAAAGTGAAACTAAAAAATGGCCTAACGACTTATATATTCCCAATATGAGTAATTTTTATTCAATATTCTTCATCCACAATTATTCTATATATTTTTTGTTTATTCTTATTATTTGATTTTTATTTGTCCAAATCTATTGACAAATAGGAAATACAAAGTGCAGATACTATGTTATTCATTATATGTATGAGATTATTCAATCCGATACTAATGAGAATTTACATCTTGTATGTAGTTTAATCTTAATAAAAATATAGAGAGCGAGTACAAAAGCTTTAGAATTTTACTAGATCTAATGAAAATCATATAAAAATTTGTAGCTTTTGGATAATGAGTACACTTATACCAGTGATGAGATAAATGACATTTGAAATAATTTGGTGGGTCAATTTCTTTAAGAGTTGTTTACATAGTTTATATTTTATAGTTTGTTTAGTTAGGATTTTAGCCTGACTTATATATATATATATATATTAGATGGCTAGAAACTTTGCTTGGTATATTGTTGTAGTTTGTTGGACTTTAAATATAAATATTGAACATTTGAATAGATAATGACTTTAGTGTTCCTTTGGTCTACATATGCTTATGTTGTTGCTACTATTATTTGTTGGAGACATTGGTTGTATATGTTGAGCTGTTGCTATTGTAAAAATTTGTGTGTTCAATTGGCTATAAAGGAAAATACTGATTAGCTATTTAAAAAAATTAAATAAATAATGTCACTTTTGTAGAAACAGATTTAGTTTATATTAACAACATCCCTTTAAAAAAAAATAGCCACGTCCATTTTTTTTTTAAAAAGAGACCACATCCCTTTTGTAAAAAATGGATGTGGTTTTTATTTTTCACGTCCCTCGTAAAAGTAATGTGGATTTGTCAACTTTCTATGCTGTCCTAATCTATGTCCCCTACTATAGGGACATATATACCCTTAAAAAAGCAATATGAAAAGCCTTTTGTATAGTAGTGATGCTTTTCAGAGCATTTCTTTTTATACTTTCAGAGAGCATTTACAAAATGTTTCTAAAGCAGGGGCTTTCGTATGTATAAGAGGTTGGAAAACGCTCTTATAAGAAAGACCTATGGAAGCATTTTCAATAAGAAAAGCTCCCATAGGGTTAGCCTACATACAAAAGTCATAGGTTAATCCTATGGGAGCTTTTATTCCTATAAATGCTCCAATAGATATAACTATAGGAGCTTTTCTTTCAAGGAATGCTCCTATATAAGATTCCTATGAGAGCATTTCTTCAAATGCTCCAATAGGTTTATTTTTTTGAAAAAAACATTTAATTCAATTTTTTATTCTCTGCTTGTATTGTACATCATGATAATATAAAATAATATTTATATAATTGATTTAAGTATACAAGAGATTTCACTATACACAAAAGTTCAACTAATTATCTAATCTTCAATACTATAATATACATAATATTATGACGTAGATTACAATCTAAGAATTTAAAAACATTTTCAATACTCTCATACTTATATCTTTATATGGTACAAATAAATACATCTAACATCATTCTTACTTAGTTATAGAATACTTGTTCACATTCTATATGCAAAATATAAAGAAATATATGTTAGTTAAATAATAAATATCATATTAATTATGAATAAACACATTTGTTCAATATCACTTCCTATACCTATTTGTTCACGTTCCATTGAGATTTTTTTTTTTAAATAATAACATTGGGCATATTACTTGAGCTTGAATTTTTTCCCAATGAAGCAATAGAAAATAATTTAATTAAATCATAAATATCACATTAATTATCAATGAACACATTTGTTCAATGTCACTTCCTATACCTATTTGTTCACATCCTATTAAGATAATTTTTAAAATATATCTATATATATATATAACATAGGGCATATTACCTTGAGCTTGTATTTTTTCCCCTCAAAGACTCAAAAGACATCCTTTTTGTGTGGGATGGGACTTGGGGTATAAAGCAAACCTACATTACTTAAAGGATGCCAATAATAGTGTTCTTATGATATTGATCACAAGGATGGACCTATGTCACAGCTAAAATTGACAGTTTTAGCTTGTATAAAGCACGGTATATGAAGAGCCATATACCTTCAATTAGGTAACTAACAAGTAATCTATGTAGGATTTGAGGCTTCTTGCTGTAAAGGTAAGGAAAAAAAACAAATGACACAAACACTTTGTCTTGCTATTGAGATTGAACTAGATGATTGGAAACAGATAATAGGAATATCAATTTGAGTCTTTTATGCATATGTCTATAGCTAAAAACTCAATGTAATGAATTATGAATATTCTAGAAGTAAGAACTATTGGCTTGTACATAATACACATGGAATGTATCCATCTCCCCAAAACACTAAAGAAGTCTAATGTATGCTAATCTTTATGTACCTTTTATAATAAAGGGAACCATAGTTAACAGAAGAATTAACTAATTGTAGTAACACTTTCACATAAGTGCAAAAGGACGCTAATGCAATAACTTATGATGTAAATATAGCGATGGAACAATATGACTAGCAAATTTTAATGCATCAAGACAAAAAGTTATGGAGTAATTGCAAGTAAGAGGGGAAAGCTAGAAGATAAAGAAAATTGAGATATATATTGCATTTCAAGAGACATTAAAAACAATAAAAGGAAACAATTTTTTATTCCTTTTCTATCCTATTTAGCTAGTGCTCGATAGTGAATTAGGAAAGAAAAAAAGGATAATACTCCTTCCTTCTAGCTATATATTACATAAAATATTTTTTTTCCAAAAGAAAATGGGCATGCCAATAGGCATTGCTTACTATATGGATAGATGCTGGCTTACAAATTGTCACAACATTTGGTTCTTTTTGAAGGACAAAAACACCCCAAGCCATCATAGGCATTTCATGCCTATAACATTTATGATGTCGTTTCAATTCTAATCACTATCATTTTCCTTTTAAACAGAGCATCAAGTGAGGGGGGAAACATATGTATAAAAAGGCTGATCTTTTGAGATAATTTAACAATATATGATACTGACACCTGTTAGATATGGCAACACCCCCAAAAGGGGGTGAATTGAGTGTTTATGTAATTTTTTAGTTCTTTTCAAACTTTTTAGCAAGATGATGTTTAAAGGAAAGTTTAGGGAAAATTTGAGTTCTAAATTTTATGTGTAAGTATTCTAAAGTTACTCTTCACAAGCTCAATATGTGTAAAAATAATTTTTAAGTGAAAGTTTCAGTAAGTGTAAGTAAATATATCAAATTATATTTTGAATATTAAAACATAGTATGAGCTAAGGTTGCTAGAAATATAAAGAGATAAGAGAAGAAAGATTGCAAATAATGATTTATCCTAGTTCAGCTCTTCCTTTTAAGCCTACATCCTGCTCCCAAACAACTACTTTGGATTTCATCACTATACCACAAGCTCAAGTAGGTGCTTGCCACCTAAGTACATCCACAAGTTTAGTTTAAGAACTTGTGAGCCTTTATAACAACCCAGTTTACTAGTGATCTTTTTTTTTCTAAGAGAACAACCTCTTTTGATTCCAAGAGAAATCTCTCCCTCACCTTTATAAAGATTTTGAGTATATGAATCACTCAATTGAAACTCTCTCTAAGATTAATGATGAGTATAATAAAGCTCTAATACTCAAATGATGAAAATATAAATGATCTTGAATCAAGAATAATGATTTTCATATAATAAGAGTAATATGAACATGAATTTCATAGCTTGATAATTTTTGAGGTTAATCTCAAATTAAGATCAGTTTTGGTGTGTTAAATTTATAGCTCATGGAGTGAAATTTGTGTTAGATGTAATATCCTGAATTTCTTAATCATAAGTTTAGAGGTCAATCAAGGGTAGAGTGGAAATTAAAGTAGGATTAGAGATTTGAATGATTAACTAGTATTTTGACTTGTTTGGGTGTTGTATGAACAGATATGGGTAATAGGATTGCAATTCGGGTCGAAGCAAGTACGCGTGGTTCGAATAAGTCTCACTGTGCTACGCGCCATGACTTGTGCTGCGTGCGCCGTGGCGCATGGACCAGAAATTCACTTCATAAGTCATGAAATTTTAGAAATTTTAATGGAGAGAATTTAAGAAACACATAAGATAGAGAGAGGAGAAGGGTTGAGGAGCTATGTTAAGTCATTTTGAAGTAGTGGAAGGTAATTTGGATTAGTAACTTGCCAGGTAAGCTACGTATAACTCTTACCTTCCATTCTACACAAATTTCTCTGAAAATGAGTTATAGGAAAATTGAATCTGTGGGATTTGATTCTTGCCCAATAGTAATAAAAAGGTTCTTTGAAAATAATTAGAGCTTTGTGACTAGTTTAGAGCTGAACGGTAGAGCTTTGAACCCAGAGGCTCAATTTTAACCTTTGGAGAAAGAAAGTTAGGGCCAAAATCTATCTTGAGTAAAATAAGATTGGTTGAGGTGATGTGAAGTAGTAATTAGATAGTTATGGACTTAGAATGGATAAATGAAAAAAAGTTTACGGATAAATATAGCCCTAAATAGTGAAAATAAGTTTTTGGTCAAAATGGACCAAATGATTAAAATGTGCCAATATGTTTAGATTGGCATATTGGGCGCATGAGTAGAGCAAGGAAGCTTAAGATAAGCTTGTGTGATAGTGAAAATCCATGGGTAACTAGATAACTTCCTTTATTTGACTGTTTATTATAATAATATGTTAGTATGCTATGTAATTCATGAAATGGTTTTGAATTAAGCATGTTTTATAGCATTGAGTGATTGTTGTTTGTGAAATGGTTTTTGATCGAAAGAAGTATGGAAATTTGTTTTGTAATGAAAAGTATTATATGTTATGTATAAAAAAGTGTTAAATGATAAAAGGGAACCTTAAATGGTTTGAGAAAGCATGATCTGAGAGGTGGGAGTTCACCCGAGTAATTAGAGATGATAATGACCATACGGTAAGGTTTCCTTAGTACCCTGTTAGGGTACGGTGTTGGAAACAATTCTCCTTAGTGCCTTGAAAGATTCGGTGTTAGAGAAGATCTATTAAGGTAATGTGTTGGAGATGAGAGACTTCATAGTATCTTTTCAATACGGGTTGGAGCCAATGATGCTCCATTGTATGCATTGGGGAAAACTATAGTTCGTATTATGCATTAGAACATCTTTAGCCAGGTGATTCTACCACTATAGGTGAGCTCAAGACTAATAAAAGTGTATATTAGTCTGAGATGAGCATATGGTTTCGTGTTGGGGTGATTTGGAGGTTTAGTTGGTAGAGATCATTCTAGTATTTTATGTGATATGATGAAATATCTTGAGATAACACGGAATCCTTTAGGATTAATGAAAAGTTGAAAATGAAATAAGATATGTGATGTAAATATTACTTTATGACATTTTAATGATATACTATGTTTACTTTCATATTATTGCATGTGATAGTCAATAGGAGTGAGTTATTCTATTACTGAGATTTTTATCTCACCCCCATGGTTACATGTTTACGGGACTAGGAAGTAATTAGGCTAAGGGAAGAGAGTCTGGACTGGCTTGAGTTGTGAAGTGATGTACTCTGAGGTTGTGTAATGAACTGAACTAAAAGATTGTATATATAAGTGTATATGAGTTGGCATAGGGTTACATGCATGTATTGGACTAGGTTTTTGTGAAATCAAGCCCGATTATGTGTGTATATGTTGTTTGAAAAAAAGGGTTTTGATTTTAGTATGTTTGTGTTGAATTGATTGTTTGTGTTGGTGAATCTTAAGTCAAAGGACAAATTATGATGAAATGAGTAATTTGGGGGCTAAGACTGTATTATGAATATGATTGCATATGTATGAGTTGATAAATAGCCAAGTGGGCTAAGTTATGCCAATAAATGGCATAGTATGTTAAGTTAGTGAATTATGGAAATTATCCATGGAAGGGTCAAATTTTGATATATGAGTATGATTGTGATTATGGTCAATTAGGTATATTAGATCCTTTTATACTTGGTTCAAAGCCTAGTGTGGTCTAATAAGAGTAAGGGATCGACTTGAGTGATTAGGTGCGCAAAATTTTTAGCTCGGGTGTCCAAATTTTGATCGAACCATTAGATTATATCCAAACCTGTCTTATTAGTTAGTATATGAGTTAAGTTTGTCATTTTTGCTATCAAAATGACAGCAAAAATCTTGACAGGCACGCCGCAGTGCATGGTGACACATGCCACTGCACACAACACAGACAAGGCGAGTGTGTGGCTCTGTGCCATATGCCGTGGTACATAGACTAAAATTCAGTTTTATTTGTGTACCGAAGGGCATGCAATTTAAGATAGGAATGCTAGTAGGTTACGTCCACTATGTAATTGAGGAGTGTTTGATTTATTTCCGCTGTGTTTTTCTTTAATTCTTTTGTGAACTAATCAATTTTATAAAACAAGTCTTCAGTTGAAACCTTTAAAATGAAATTTGATTATTGTGAATGATGTGAGATAATGGTAACACCATAATCTTCTTCTATATTGAGTGGATATAAGAGGAGGTTATAATTTTAGTATCAGTCTTTTAGTTTTTGAGACTTAAGTGTTATTGATGCATTCATTTAGATATATGGCAACTTATCTTGTTCATTACACAACTTTTTTCCTAATGCCCTTTGTGTTTTGTATTTTCATCCTTAGGAGGGGACAAAATAGTACATTAGGAGAGGCACTCGTATAAGAGTTGCAGTATCTAGATAGGTCGTAGAGGAAGAACGGGAGTCGGGAGTTCAATTGGTTCAACTGCAAAGGGATAAAAGTGATGAGCTACTAGAAGAGCTTAGGGATATGGTTGTTGATATAAGATAAACTGTTAAGGATCATGACACGATCCTAAAGGGTAGAGAGCAAGAAGAGAGAGTTGAAGCTCAGAATATCCCAATGCAGGAAGCATATAGTAGACTTAGAATGTCTTGAAATTCAAGTAGTGAACCAGAGATTCCTGGCACTGATCCATCTTTTGATCATGCTTGGAAGATGTTTGTTCAGTTCAATCCGCCAATGTTTGATAGAAGTATGAGGGAAGGTGAAGCAGAATTGTGGATAGAACAAATGGAAACCATCTTTGAGGTGGTGATCTATATTTCAAAGCAGAAAGTTATCTTTGGCCACAGTGCAGTTGGTTAGTGTTGCTAACAGGTGGTGAGAATCTGTGAGACCAACTGGTGGCATTCGTTTGAGCTGGGATAAGTTCAAGAGAATATTCTTTGATCACTACTTTCCAATCTTATTCAGAACTAAGAAGGAAGATTTTCATGGTTTCAGGCAGGGAGACTTGGATAAGGAAGAATTTGTAAGAAAGTTTAATGGCCTATCAACTTACTCCACATATCTTCAGCATAGTAATGACTTAAGGTAGAAAGCTGAGAGATTACTTGAAAAGATGAGGCTTGAGTATCGACAATAGATAGCATTACATGTGACGACATATGAGGAGATGTGCTACAAGCTGAGGGTAGTAGCTAGGCATGGTAGAAAGGCATATGTTGAAAGGAGACGAGATAGTATGGGAAGAGTTTCATCTTATATGGGTCTAACTGGTGGAATCTCAAAGAGGATTGGGTTCAGTATGAGCAGTTCCAGTTCTTCTAGAAGAAAAGGTTTTAGTCGAGGATCGCAGTCTTGATCTGTGTATAGAGGGTCAATGTAGAGCGGTGGAGGTGTAAGAATTGGGTCTCCATAATCTTCGAGGCAAGCGTCGAATGTTCCAACCCTAACTTTGAGTACTAGAAGATGCTTGAACATAACATATGCAGCAAATCTCATCCGAGGAGATGTTGGGCTTGCTACAAGTGTGGTAAATTGGTTTATATAGTGAGCCAATGCCCAAAGCGCAGAGTTGAGGGGACTGAATAGAGATCGATAGTTCCTAGTCGAGTATTTATGGTTTGACAAGAAGAGGCCAGAGCATCTCCGAATTCGATTAGAGGTATGATTTTTGTAAATGATCTTAAAGTGGAAGCATTGTTTGATTCTGGTGCCACCATTCTTTTGTGTCTAAGGAATGTGTGGATAGGTTGAAATTATCTTTAAAAGAATTATTTGTGCTCATTAAAGTGACAAAACCTTCTGGATCATTTAGTATTACAAGTTAAGCTTGTCAGAATGTGGAGATTTGATTTGAGGACAAAGTTTTCAAGAGCGATCTGATTTGTATTCCTATGAGAGGAATAGATGTGATAATTGGCATGGATTGGCTACCAGAAAATAATGCTATGCTTGATTGTGCCAAAAGGGTGGTTTGATTACCAGTGTTGTATGAAGCTGTGGAATCTTCAGAGCAACCTAAGTTTTTATCAGTAGTAAGTGCTGAAAAGTTAATCCAGCAAGGTTGTAATACCTATATGGTATTCTTTACAGCCAGCATGGTGTATAAGGGTGGGATTGAGAAGATTGGGATAGTAAGTGAGTTGCCAGAGGTATTTTCAGAGATGATTGGGTCACCTCCAGAAAAGGAAGTTAAGTTTTCAATTGAATTGCTTCCTGGAACCGAACCAATATCAAAGGCCCCTTATAAAATGTTGCCGTTTGAATTGGCTGAGCTAAAGAAGTAGATTAAAGATTTACAAGAGAAAGGACTCATCAGACTAAGTACATCACCTTGGAGATCACTGGTATTGTTTATGAGAAAGAGGGATGGCAGTTTGCTATTGTGCGTCAATTATCAACAACTGAACAAGGTAACTGTGAAGAACGAGTATCCTCTACCAAGGATAGATGATCTTTTAGATCAATTGGCCGGTGCCTTAGTCTTTTCTATGATTGATTTGAGGTCGAGATATTATCAATTGAGAATTGGTACAGTAGATGTACCTAAGATAGCTTTCAGAACTAGGTATGGTCATTATGAATTTTCGGTTATGCCATTTGGTTTGACCAATGTGCTAGCAGTGTTCATGGATTATATGAACATAATCTTTAGGTTGTACTTGGATTAGTTTGTAGTTGTCTTTATAGATGACATATTGATCTATTCTGAGAATGAGGAGCAACATGCAAGGCATTTGAGGATGATACTACAGATTTTGAAAGATAGAAAGTTGTATGCCAAGCTCAATAAGTGTGAGTTTTGGTTAAGAGAAGTGAGATTTTTAGGACATGTGGAGTCTGCAGATGGAATTTCAATAGACTCGTATAAGGTTGATGTAGTGTTAAAGTGGGAACGTCCTAGTTTAGTTACAAAGATACATAGTTTTCTGAGATTAGCTGGGTATTATTTATGATTTATCCAAGGATTTTCCCAGATAGCTTTTTCGTTGACTAAACTAACTCAAAAAGATCAACCTTAAATATAAGACGATCGGTGTGAAGTGGCATTTTAAAAGCTAAAAGAGAAATTAACCACAACACCAGTGTTGGTTATTCCTAATCCAAGGTTACCTTATGAGGTATACATTGATGCGTCATTAAAAGATCTTGATTGTGTCTTGATGCAAGACAGTCAAGTGGTAGCCTATGCTTCACGACAATTGAGACAACATGAGGAGAATTATCCTGCTCATGATTTAGAGCTTGCAGCAGTGGTGTTTGCTCTAAAGATTTGGTGCCATTACCTGTATGGTGTAGTGTTCACTATGTTTAGTGACCATAAGAGTTTGAAATACTTGGTAGATCACAAGGAATTGAATATGAGGCAACGAAGGTGGATGGAGCTTCTTAAGGATTATAACTTTGAATTGAAATACCATCCAGGTAAAGCTAATATGGTTGCTGATGCTTTGAGCAGGAAGACTTTACATGTGGCAAGTCTTATGGTTAAGGAACATAGATTGATAGAGTCGTTTGTTGAGTCATAGTAGGATGTTTTGTGTGCGGAATGGCATGCAATTTGAGATAGGAATGTTGGTGGGTTATGTCCATTATGTAATTGAGGAGTGTGTGATTTATTTTCATTGTGTTTTTCTTTGATTGTGTTGTGAACTAATCAATTTTATAAAACAAGTCTTCGGCCGAAGTTTTTAAAATGAAATTTGATTATTGTGAATGATGTAAGATAATAGTAACACCGTAATATTTTTCTATATTGAGTGGATTTAGGAAGAGGTTACATTAGAGATATTAATGATCGCTTATAGACATTGTATAGTTATTATAGCTGTTAGTGCAATTTCTTGTGAATGACCAGTGTTATTTTATGCAAGAAAATGCATATTGTAGTGCCTAGAAGACAAATCATGCAATGGAGCAAGGTGTCTTCACACGTGATTTGGACATGTCTTTACACATGATTTAGACCATAAAAGTTATAGGATGAGAAACATAGATCTAGAGGTCATTTCTCACATGCGTACAAGTTGTTTCAGGCGTGATTGAGCATAAAGAGGCTATTCAGTGTGAAAATAGGCTTCTGGGGGCTACTTCATGTGTGAATGCAAAGTGCTCTCTATAACATCCTGAAAATTTTAAAACCCGAATTTAACTTAAAATAAAATATCTTTAATTAAACTAAAATTAAGAATAATTTGATAGAGGTCTAGAGTTTAAATTTTACTAAATAAAAGTTTGGTTTTATTTTATTTTTAACCATGGGAAAAAATTACCAAAGTTAACCGGGCTTTTATGCTATAATAAAAAATGTTAGGCCCTTCCTTGTAATTTCTCCCAATGGGTTTAGATCAGTTTTTTTAAAGAGAAATAGCAAGCAAAAACTAAAAATAAAACAAAGGAAAAGAAATGCACAGATGAGAGAGTAAGAGTAAGAAGAGAGGAGGAAAAAAGGGACGTAGACTCAGATCTAGAAGGCTTTGTGGTCGTTGCGAGCTCGACTACACGATAGGTAAACTCCCTACTTCAATTCTCTTATTTTCCTCTTGGTTTTCTTGAGTTTTGGAAGAGGTAAATTTTAGATTTTGATTCCAAAGGCTTTATTCTTGTAAGCTTTGGTGTCTTTAGATCCTTGGGAGGTTGTTTTGAGTTTTTATATATTGTTCTAATGTTTTAAGTGGGCAATTAGATGACAAAGGGAGTTTTAGGACACAAATTAAACACTAAGGGATTGGGTTTTACTCTTTAATGATTTAAGTCTATTAATTTAGTTATAATTATACTATTTGAATCCAATAAGATTTAAATTAAGCTTTGGTTTTTATTATAAAGGCTAATTGTGAAAGTTGCCATTAGTAGGTGAATTTTTTTTTATTAAAAATTGTATGGTTTGGAAATTGGCCTAGTGGTGGCTAATAAATGGTTTTAGTGGTTTAGTGATACTATGTGAATAGTTGGCTTAATATATGAACCATTGGGATGGATTATAGCTCATTGACTTAAATTGTGTGGTATGAGTTATAGTCTTCTTTTGTGCTATTTTCCATGATAAGTGATGTGGATCACTTTAATGTTGTAGGGATTGTTGGTGGAATTTATTCGAAAGTTAAAAGGGCAAGCCAAGTCTTATTTTTATGCAAGGAAAAACCCTTTTGGTATAAAAGGGTTGAGGTAACAGGGAAATTTATGTTTCTTATTACTTTGTTTAGCTATTTTTGAGTAGAAAATATTATCTAGCATGCATTACATGTTTTAAATAATTGAATGCAAATAAAATATGTTTTAGAAGGGTTTATAGGGTATTACTTTAATAATAATGCATCTATGTTTACTATCTATTTAATAATGATGTTACTTATGGAAATAAGATTATTAGCATGCATTGTGATCATAAAAAAATGAGGAGTAGGTTTGGTACCTTAGATAGGTTATGGAACTGCTTAGGGATGAATTATGAGTGTTATACGACCTTAGGTGTTGAAGTGGTTAATACTTGGGAAAGGTAGAAAGGGTAGGAGGCATGATCTCAGTGGGAGTTCACCAATGGGGAGATGTGGTCTTGTGATATTCTATGACTCACTATCAGTATTTAGTGTTGCCTTTCATATTGTGGGCTTAGTATGCTAAAGTGGTTAGTAGATTGAGTGTTTGATACCTCTCAATAGGGGGAAGGAATTCGACATATGAAGTGTAAAGTTGAGTGCCTAGGCCAAGATAGCCCTCACATGAAGAGTAAATCAGGTTGGCTCTGGGACGGAATTAGCTTCAACTTCTCAGGATTCATGTCGAAGGGGCACAGGTAGTTTGGTGGATTAGATCATGCCTTGGTTTATATTTTATCCCTGTAAAGGCATAATGGGTATAAGGTTTATCTACAAGCTAAAGAGTACCAGGGGACATTCTATTGGTTAAGAAAGGCCATATTGGCCTATCTCATGCATTCAAGCATTTTAATTAGTTAATTATATATTATTTTGAATCTATTATTTATTTACTTGACTATAGCTTTCCTTGTAATAAGGAATATCAATTTCCCCATTACTGAAATTGTGGTTGTCTCACCCCTTTCTTTACAATATTCACAAGTCTATGTAAAGGATCCAGTGGTAGACAGGGAAAAAAGCCAAGCTAGAGGTTTACTTGTAATTTGTAAAGAACTACAACCCCTTTCTTTGAGCAAATCTATTGTAATGTATTTAGGATTAAGGTGCTAGTAGGATATGTATATATATATATGTGTGTGTGTGTGTGTGTGTGTGAATATGTGTGGATTATGTGCTTGTGTATAAATTTTTGCTGCGTGTAGACTTGTGGCTCATAAACATGGTTAAGGTGTGTGATTTTGATGGATTCATTTAGTAGACCAGGTTTTTACTGCAAATAAATGTTTATTTTGGTATATGTTTTAATATATGTGATTTTACAACCAAATGCAAAGTGGTTGCATTGCGAATGATGTGCTATAGACAAACATACACCTTAATAGAGAGAATGGGTGCATAGGCCGCATGGGGATCTTTGAGCCAAGTAAAAATGTTTAACGTGTATATTTATATGAGTATATCGTGTTTGGATTGGTTTTTGGCTATTCTTGCATGATTTGTGAATTTTAAGGGCTTAGGGTCCATTTTGGAAAATAGCACCCGGATAGTCAAATTTTTAATATAAGGGTTTTTTGTATCATTTAAATGTTTTATTAGGTACTCTTAGTCTTATTTAACATGTCCAATGTGGTCCCACAAGTTTGTGACCCTTAGGATGAGATTTGTACAATTTTGAAAATAGTTTTTGTCAAAAAGCTGCACTTTTACATTCGAGTATTCAAATTCTTAAAATTTGGGTCACAAATAAAAAATTGTATATTCTTCATGTAGGCTTTAGAATTACCTTGATCAGACATTAAATGAAGAAATGGTGCTCTTCAAAAGTTGGTCCGGAGATGTTATCATGACAGTAATATAATAATGTCATTACAACAATAATTACTAAAGTTGGGATGCGCATGAATTTTGATTTGACCATTAGATCTCTTTAAAATTTGATACACTTATAGTATTCTTTGAATGTGATGTGTGGGCTCTAGAATCACTTCGATCAGAGGTTTGATGAAAAAATGATGCACTCCAAAAGTTGGTTTGAATGTGCTGTCATGACAACAAAAATGCCAAACTTGTAACGTGTTTAAATTTTAATTCATTCGTTGGATATTTGTGAAATTTGGAACACTACTAGTTATCATTAAAAGGGACATGTGAGCTTTTAAATCACTTTAATCGAAGGTCAGATGATGAATCAATGCCTCCTGAAAGTTTTCTCAAGAGGGATGTCATGATAGCAAAATTGATGCTGTCATGACAATAAAATTGACAGTAAAATTAATGTTGTCATGATAGTAAAATTGACAAAAAAATTAATGCTGTCATGACATCAACTAATTACCCTTGTTTGCCAAATTTGCTTTTATGTGCTATATAGTAATCCTTTAAACTTTGCTAAGAGGTTTTAAAATGTGTGATTTGCTATTATGTATATTATTTGGTGATTTAAATTGTTTGTTTCCTAAGTTAGTTTTAGGATCAACTTCTTAACCTCACTTACTTTTTTTTTTGCATTATAGTGTGCTTTCGATAACACTTAGGGCAAGTGTTATACTCTCACATGAGATTGGACACTGGTGTTAAATCAATATGCGTGACTTCTGCTTTCACGTGTGATTTCGTAGTTTTAGTGTACATAACTTCATAATGTGCTAACTCACTCAATATAATTCTATCTTTGACAAATTATATGCTAGGGGAAAGTTCTTAAAGTCTAGTTTTTAATGAAATAATTTCACAATCAAATTCAACGTATATTTTGAGATATGATCAAAAGGGTGAATGAAGGTTAGGACTAAATGCTGTGCAAAATCAATATTTCAATACTCAATTTCTAAAGTTTATATCTTTCTCAATAGAATTCCATTTTGAATAAATAAAATATCATTGAAAAGTTGTTGGAGTTTTCAAATGAGATATGTTTCACATTAAAATGATCTTTGTAGTAAGAGATATTACATGAAACATGACCAAAGGTCAAAATAGGTTTTCTGCACAATTTTCTTTTCAATGCTTATAATTCAAGTGTTTCTAAATTTTTCAACTTAACTCCATTTTAAATCAATAGAACAAATTTAAAAATTTTATGAAATTAGTAATCAAAATACTTAAAAGCTCATGAGATATATATGACCAAAGATGAAAACCATGATTATAGAAAACTATATCTCACTCTTTCTTTTAATAATTAAAATCCATGTTTTGATTTAAATATCTTGAGCCAATGCTTCACATCTAAATTAATGACTTTAACACAAAGACTTCTAGCTTGATAGTATTACACCTATCAAGTCCAAGGCTTCTAAGGTGCATCCATGTTTGTATGAATGTGTTCGTTTTTCTTAAGCTCTTCTTGGATTGTCCTTCTCTTTATCTTTATGTTCTTCAATCAATCATGAGTATAGCATGAAAATGATGACTTCAACTTTGTTTCTCTTTATGCTTACTCTCATCTTTATTTTGGACAACCTTAAATGATATATTATGAATAAAAAGGTTAGTCTAAGCATCAATATGCATATATATCTAAGTTGTAAAAGATAATACTATGAACACTCTTAGATATAGAACCAATTTAAGATGAGGAAAAATATGCTAATATAAAATAACTTTGATGCACAAAAATCATTATTTCAAATCTCATGTAATATGGAACAACAAAAGTAAAAATACTTTAAGATGCTCATTTCATAAGTCATAGTTTACTACTATAATGAAAACAATTAGGCATAAGTATAGTTAACTCATCTATATTTATCATCATCAAAACTTAAGCTAAACATAATGTCACAAGCCATTATATCCAACAACACCATCTCACCATCAACTTGTATCCTTCCACATCCCGTTACATTAACCTATAATATTCAACATAAAAGTAAAATATATATATATATATTCTGGCTTAACTTACTTGTTGAGCTAAACCTAACAAGATGCAATCAAATTTCCCAACTTGAACATATGGGTAGATTTTCTTAGGATTTTAGACCAGTTAGATTATATATCCATTAGCTAATGGACGTATATAAAGTATCATTAAAAAGAAACAAGCAATTAGCCTTTAGAAACATAATAGTTAGGCTCAATAAATAGCTGCTTTCATATTAGAGTATGGAGACTTATTTTAAATAAATAAAATAAAATAAAATAAAACCATTCATGTTTCTTCCATAATATTCTTAAGGTAGAACCTTAAACTCTCTAACAAATAAATTTACAATCATTTTTCCTACCCCTTAATTTTTCACTTGCTCTCAAGCAATCAAATTTAATCAGGGCTTACACAATATTTTCTGCACCCACTAAGTGAAGCCAAAAATAGCTGAAAGGTACATAGAAGAACTAAAGTGAGCAACCAGAGTTAATAGAGCGTTGTCGCATCATCTACAACTTCAATAATTATAAAATCTCATAAAGGGCCAGCTCAATCAATGCCAACAAAAATGAATAAAAAGAAAAGGATAATGGTAATAAGTATCAAGAAAAACAATTACCAAATAATTTGATAGAAAGCAGGATCAAAGCTAGGTTAGGAATAGTAGGATCAACGACTAATAGAGCCATTTGTCACTTGGAAATATTTATTCTAGAAAGTGAAGATTGCATTTAGAGTAGTAAGCAGGGATTAAAAAGAGGAGGAAGATATAGTTTTAGCAATTTGATGAAAAATGTATGAGTTTTTGACATTTTGGTTGATTTTTGTCATTGTCAATCACATTGCCATATGTATGAGAAAGAAGATCCATGGCTTCTTCTTAGTTCATTTCTTTTCCATCATAATTTCTAATCTTTTAATTTCGAATAATAATCATTTAGCTTACAATTGTATTGTAAATTTATCATGAATAGGCTTATGCCTCTCATTTAATCGTTACCTTCTCAAAACCTCTTTCATTTAGTCATCCTCAGTTACTATTCAATCTCTGATCATCTCTTCCATAGGCAGCATGTGATTGCTTTGAGGGCATAGTAGGAGCATTTAAGAACTCACGCATATCCTCCTATAAGCAGGGCATAAAGCTACATACCAAATGACATCTACTAAAAGATGAAACCTAGTAGCCAAATGCTCAAGTAAAGTTATTGCAATGATTTTGCCTAGTAAGAGGACTAACAGCAAGTCTGTCTAAATAAATTTATAAATAATATAAAAATATGAGAAAAGGATGAAGGCGACTTTAATGGATAGGACATTGATATCATTGTCAACCAACAGTAAAGAAGTTAGACATAAAAATTCAAATTGTTCCTTTTAGGGTCTTGTACAGAGATTACTGAAAAACCTATTAGCAGAAAGATATAAAAATTATTGCATATAAATTAAAATAAATGAAAATGATATAGAGTATAGATAAGAAAATTACAAAATAGATAAAATAGCATATGAGATGTCTAGCCCCTTTATTAACAAGAATTTCAAGATGTCTTTTCTGTCCATTATAAAAAGATATGACTTATTAATACCCATAATTCATTTAAGCATTATCAAATTGATAGGCTTTGTCATTGCCTTGAAAAATTCATTTAATTATGGTAGATAAAGGTAGTCCTTTGCATCATCAGAATCCTAATAAAACATCAAATGAATAAAAGTTATATAAGTAATTAAAACAACAAATTAAAGAATAATGAAGAGTTTGTTTACCATCAAAATTGTCATCTCCATGTCAACAAGTCCGTTAAGCCATAAAATGAATTGTCTTAGTGCTTTACCTAATATTCCAACCTTATCACTAAGGAATGGCATCTTCACATTTGGCTTAGGAACAACCTCAATCTCATCTTGACTTGGGTATTTGGAATATTCATGTAATGGATTGTTTCTGTGAGCATGTATATCCGTGTTGAACTAACAATCCACTTCCTCCTTTTATCCAAATAAAGAAAACAAGCTTATTCCTCTTCTATTAAGGGACTAGAGGAATGTGCTGCCATCTCTGGTAGATTACTACTATCTTTTTACTTTAAAGCACAGGAGAAGTCTGGAGGAATAAGTAAAAAAAAATGAAAAAAAGACAAAAATGAATATTAAACTAAATAAAATTAATTGAAAATATAGGGTTCCTATTGCCTAGTTCCTTGTGTAGTTCCCATGTTGGTGACCGTAGATCTAACCTCCTAAAGAAGTTGCTCATGGAGTAATAGATGATCCTACTCATACCTTCAAGCAACTTCTTCCCTAACCTTTGCTAGAAGCTTATCAAGCTCAGCTCTAGGTATAACTCCTAACAAGCCTCGTGGTATTGGTCTGAAGTACTCATTGAGACCAACTCCTTTTCCTACCCCCAAACATGAATAGGGCTCTCCAATTACTATTTCCAAGATGTTTATTTTTCCACTGGATTGAAATGAACCTTGGGACACTTTTTTCTTAAGTAAATCCTGCAATATATAATTAATAAATTTATCTTACAACATATGAAATCTAAAATTTAATTTAATTCATTTAGTATAATTACTTATAATCCTTTGAGAAACTTCAGCAAAATTTGGAGTGATATATTGGCCTTTCTTAATTCTCACCTCTTTCCATTTTCTTTGATGAGTTTGAAGAGCTAGGGGATGAACAATAATGCTAAGGTTAGATCTTGTAGCTTCCTCTACTTGCTACAAATCTACTTCCCTAAGCTTATAGTCCAACTTCATTTATCCCCCTTAAGACAAGAAATGTCGATATTTATTTTTATACTTTCAAAATTTACTTGAAATTTAGGATCTTTCCATGATCTCGCAGATTGTCTCCAAGTGTCTTCATCATTGAAATTATATTCTAAATATGGATTTTTTTCTTCTTATCACCTTAAATGTATTCCCTGAAAAGTGATGACTTGAAATCTTTCTATCAATCACGTATTTGCTGAAGTCAATACTTCTTTATCTCATTGATGGGAGGGATATTTTATAAGACATATTATTTACACACATTTCTTAGCTAATTAGGACCATTTTACACACCTAATAAGCTTTCATATGCATTCACATTCTTAATGCAAATTTGCCTAAGTGTTAACTAACATGCATTAGGGGCATTTTGGTCATAAAATGCACTTTTCACCAAAATGAGGTGGATTTATGTCTTTTAATAGGCTAAGCTTATTGGTTAAATTAGTTTTTATTGATTCATCCTAGGTTGAGAGTTACTAAAAATGACAACATTTTAAGGTTGTTTCCCTAAGGGTTTTCATTTAGCCTTTGATTTTTGTTCAACTGTGTTCTTGTTTATACTTGTGTCTTATGAAGCTTTTATATTCACTTTCTGTTAGTCATTTTATTACTTTTGATGAATTAAGTATTCTTATCTTGGTCCAACTAAATAAATATCATGCTATGATGATTTGATTATTTGATTTAATTGTGACATAGGTGAATTAATGTGATAAAATCGAAGACATAATTCAAGGAATCCAAAGAGGGCTTCTAAAGAGGCATGATATATTTAGCATTGAGGAGGTGCAAATTTGGCTTGGAATGGTACATTGTATTGGCTCAAGTATAGTAATAAAATTGTCACCAGTTTTAACCACTTGGACTTATGGTTGAAGACCACTATAACAGCTCAAAATTCTAATCTTGCATTGATGGCTAATTAGGGAATGAGTTAGTGATTTAATGTGAGATTAGGGCTCTAGATAATGAGATGTTAATTTGACTTATTGGGATGTTATGTGAACATATACGAGTAAAAGAGTAGAATCTTAAAGCAGAGCGTCTGAGCATAGTGAAGATTTCCCTTACTATGCCATGCGCTGCAGTGGAGGGTAGATGTGCCGCAGTGTATGATGCAGAAATCAAATTAATTGAGACATGTCTAGCTTGTGTAACAGAAAGGGAGAACAAGAAAAAAGGGTTTTAGCATAGAGAAGAGAAGGGGATTGTGCTAGGGCATTGGTTTTCAGGAGTAAGAGTAACCTATTACTTATCGAGTAAGCCTCGTACTGCCTTAACCTTTGAGTCTACCCTATTTTCTCTTATTTTAAACTATTAAAAAATTGAATTCAAAAGTTTTAAGGAGATGATTTCTTACTGTATAGTAATAGAAAGGTTCTCCCATACTAAACTAGAACTTTATGACTAGTTTGAATTGAAATGATAAAGCTTTGAAGCTCTAGGCATGATTTTCCCTAATCTAGAGAGAGAGAAAGTAATGAGATAAATTTAGCTAGGTAAATATTAAAGTTTGTAATGAGAGGTAATCAGTTGTGATATGCATAATTGAATATGAATTATGGAATTGATAGTGATTTAGTGCTTAATTATGGTAATTAGCATTTTTTGTCAATGGTGAAATTGACTCTAAGTGCCTAACTTATGTCGATTATAGCATGTGATGCATGAATTATGAAGAGGAACTTGAATAGGGTTATAGAGTACACTGGTAACCCTTTCTAGTAAATAGAAGGGTTTAGTTAAACATATAGTTTATTATGTTTATTAATTATTATAACTTTGTAGAAGTAAATATGAATTAGTGAATTTGTTGTTTTTTGAGTTTTATGCATGATTTGATATCATAAATGGTGAAATGATAAAGTGGGCTAGTGGATGAATGTGTATATGTGCGAATATGAGATGTATTTGAAGGGTGCATGAAAATTTGGCTTTGTGTGAAATTGGGAATGAAAAATGTAATTTTGCCCAAAAGGGTGAAATGAATAGCTTACAGGCCAAATGTGTGTATGTGTGTTATATTGTCTATATGTATGGTCAATCAAGTGTGTATTGTCTATTTAAATGTGGTCAAGGCCTAAAAAGTGGCTAACGACATATGATTTCAAATTGAGATGCTTGAGTGACAAATTTTGACTTAAAGTAGTCAAAATGCACTCAAGTGTCAAACTTTTGAATGGGATACTAGATTTAAATAAAATAGTGTCATTAGTTAGATTTTGAAACAAGTTTCGTGTGGGCATTTGAACCACCCCAATATTTGAAATAAAAGGTGCATATTTGAAATTCACACTAGAAATTTGCAATAATAGCAAAATCAGGTGTGTGTGTGTGTGTGGGTGTGTGGGTGTGTTGTGGCTCATGTATTCACATGCCGTGACACACAGTACAAAGCGAGCATCTATTATCTCTATGTCACATGCTGCAGCATATGTGGCCTAAGCTATGGTGCACTACCCCTAGTTTGACTTAATTTGCTTATAAGGCACATGTTTTCTTGGTCTTTGACACACTTGTGCTTATTGCTTTCATTGTGTGTAGTATTTTAAAGCTTGAATAATTTATGATTTGATTTTGGAAATATTTTATGTTGGGATTCTAAATTTTTTAAAGTAAATGATTTTGGATTGATTAGTAATATAATTGTGGAGTGTATGGTAATGCCAGTAAAGGGCATTACAACCACAACCATTTTACAAGTTTCCATCACTTTTTCTCTCATTTTCTCTTAGCTTATTTCGTGCTCAAAACTCTCCATTCGGATCACATGTACCATCTCAATTTTTACGCCTAGAATTTAAGTAACATTAGAATATGATTTATTATGTAAATTGAGGTTTAGGATAGCTAAATTTATGTTGTTCGAGGTATAAAGCCACATAAGATTATGATTTAATGAAATATAATATGGAATTGAGAAAAATATTGATCAAGATAAGTTTATTATAATTATTTCTTAAAGCATCAAATTATTATTTTATGAAAAGAAGTACAAAAAAATTAAATGCAGTATATATTTATTAATATTTTTGAATTTAATGTGATTATTTCATGGTAATTAAAATTTATCAAATAATTATATAAGGAAATACAATGTACCCAAGACTTAAATTTTAACAATGTAGTACCAAGTCATGATATTTATAAAAATTAACAAAGTTAATTGAGATTAAATAAATTATGTGAATTCTCTTAAATTTTTGAGGAAATACAATTTACCCAAGACTTAAATTTTTGAAATTGATGATTTTAAGTTGTCTAAGTATAGACTAAAATTCTCTTAAGCTCTTGGAGCATTTGGGAGCTTGGAATTTGATTG
This sequence comes from Prosopis cineraria, assembly GCF_029017545.1. Taxonomy (NCBI): domain Eukaryota; kingdom Viridiplantae; phylum Streptophyta; class Magnoliopsida; order Fabales; family Fabaceae; genus Prosopis; species Prosopis cineraria. The sequence goes on along the minus strand of NW_026555343.1, from coordinate 24,534,647 downwards.
TATTAACGAGTGCCCCTTTTAAGTGACTCAAGGGGTATAAGTAACTAAGAATCTAAATTCCTTCATATGCTTGTTAAAGTGTTTTTATGGTATTAAGAAATTGTAAAATACATGTTATATATGGTAATGCTCTTTGGATGTTTTAGAAAATGTGTAGAGTAGGTGTGAATTTAATTGTAAAAAATTGTGGTAAAATTGTGTAAATTATGTATATTAAATATATAAGCATGATGTGTGGTGTGTAAACTCTTCCCATACCAAACTATTTTCTTTTCACTAAACTAGTATAAGGAGGGGTTAACTTAATTACCACTTCACTATACCATACTGAACTCAAGTAAATTTTATTTGATAATGCTTGGGACCTAAGACTTCCTTGTTAAAATCATTTGAAGTCATTTACATATCAGATAGTACACAACATAAGACATTTTCATTCATTCATCACTCATATCTCAAGATTCAAGTAAAAAAAAATAGTACACAATAAGGACGGTGCACTGCTGCGTGCATCACATGCGCCACAGCATGTGGCATTGAGCCTTAGTCTCCCTATCTGTGCCATGTGTCATGGCATAAATGATATATTTTACTGTTATTTTAACATTTCACTAAGGTGAACTTTCAACGAGTACCATTTTCACATGTGATATCCAATCAGAGTGATTCAAGTGCTTACACGAAGCTTATTTCATAAGCTAACTAATGAGAAAAGTTTAGATATGATCCAATAGTCTAATTTAAATTTAGACACTCAGGTGTAAAAAGCTACTTTTCTAAAAAATTTTGTACACTAAAGTATTTAAATCACACACATCATCTCATTAGGCCATTTTAGGCCTAGAACCAAGTCTAAAAGGACTAAATACACTTGATTGACCAAAATCACAATACATATGCACATATATTAAAATTTAGCTATTCAATTGCCCATTTACGCAGTAAAGGGCTATTTTTCACAAATTTCCATAAAAATGTTCTCTTAGCCAATCTCTTATACATTCACTGCAAAATCATCACTATATATATATATACTTACCACAAAATGCATATTTATATACATTGCAATCCTAGCCTCATATTCTTTACATCCATGATTGGGCTAGAATTCACTGTTCTATCACATATTCCCTTTATGCACATTCACAACTAACTCTTAGCCTATTATCATTCACCTTAAGTAATGCACATTCACAACTACAGTGCTAAGAATCACATGACACCACATTTCACATCTACTAACATGTCCATGAGTCCTATGGCAACTTAAATCATCTTACAAATATATAAGGGATAAATTCATTACACAAGCTTTGAAATCACACAGTAATAGCACAAGTATGCTAGTCTTGTGTCTTTCCCTTTGCCCGATTCACCACTATGACTTCTAAAAATATAACCACAGGATAAGATAATAATCTCAATAACAAAATAACTCAATACTACTAACTATCGACAACTATAAGCAAGTCTTGCATATATATATATATATTCAAACATATCATATAACATAAATTTCACTTCATTAAACCATTTTCACAACAATTCATCACCATTAGCATGAACAACTACCATCTAATCCTTTATATCACCCCAACTAAAACCATAGGCTCTTAATAGGCTAGTATACACTCATTAACCTGAGTGCACCTTTAGTAGTAGAATCACCCAGCCAAAGGTGTTCTATCCTACTTCTAGACTAGGGTTTCCTCCTATCTCACAATGATCAAGGTGTTGTTACTCCAATATTGCATCGCCCAGATGCTAAGGAGCTCATATCTCCAACACCATACCCCATATGAGTACTAAAGAGATAATATCTAACATTATACCTCAATAAGTACTAATGAGATGAAATTTTCCAACACCGTACCCAATCGAACACTAAGGAGAATATGTCATATAGACTTCCATTGCTTCTCCCTAAAGGTGAACTCCCACCTTCCTATGATCATGTTCACAAACAAACCACATATTTGTATATAAATTCATATATATATATATATATAATCACATAATCATGCAATTTCATAAACTAATTTCCTTTGAAATCAATTTCATGCATTAAACATTCACTTGTCAATTATGCACACTCTAAAATAATTTCATGTAATAGTACTCATACTCCTATAATTACAAGAGATAATCACATAGAGAAAGTTATTTGAAACCTCCTTCTATATCTTCTAGATACATAAGAAGATTAATAGTGTTACCATATTAACACATCAATTACAATAATTAAATTTCATTTGAAAAGCTTTAGGCAAAGACTTATTTTATAAAATCATACCCTATCAGAGGACACACAATGAAAGCAATTACACAATCATCCAATACATAGTGGACACAACCTGTAAGCATTCCCTTTTTAAATAAACGCCTTTACAATCACAAAAATTAAGTGGGAATTAGTCTATGCACCATGGCATGTAGTATGTGGGCCACAGCATGTGGCACAAAGCCATACGCTCAACCTGCTCTGTGTCATGCATTGTGGCATGTGTCATCATACATCATGGCGTGCTTGTTTAAATTTTTGCTTTTACTTTGATAATAAAAATGATGAACTTCCAGTGTATGTTGTTTTCACATACGACATCCGATTAGAATGATTTAAGCATCCACACAAAGCTTAGCTTGTAATCTAGCTAATGAGATAGGTTTAGACACGATCTAAGGTGAGCCTATGGTTTTGTGGCAATGTGATTTGGAGGTTCGGTTAGTAGTAATCATGCTATGATGATATATGATGATATGTGATATGTTGTACGATGTTATGGAATGATATATGTGAAAGTGATGATAAGGAAATAAGATATGTAATATAAATGCTATTTGAATGGTATATTATGCTTTACTTTCATATTATTGCATGTGATAGTTAATAGGAGTGAGTTATTTTATTACTAATATTTTTATCTCACCCATATGGTTACATGTTTTTAGGATTGAGCAGTGATCAAGGCAAGGGAAGAAAGTCTAGAATGGCTTGAGTTGTGAAGTCATGTACTTTGAGTTTGTGTAATGAATTAAGCTATCTAACTTATATATATATATATGTGTGTGTGTGTGTGTGTGTAAATGAGTTGCCATAAAGTTGCATGCATAAATTGAATAGAGATTTTATGAACTCTAGCCTAATTGTGTGTATATGTGTTGAATTGAAACAAGGGGCTATGATTTGAATGTTTGTGATTGAATTGGTTGTTTGTGTTAGTGAATCTTAACCCCAAGTGAGAAATTAAGATGAAATGAGTAATTTAGGGCTAAGATTGTATCGAGAACATGGATGTATATAAATGTGATTAGAAATAGCTAAGTAGGCTAAGTTATATTAAGAAAAGGCATTTTGTGCAAAATTGTGAGAATGTGAAAATTGGCCGTAGAAGGGTTAAATTTCAATATATGTGTATGATTGTATTAAATTGTAATTAGGTCTTTTTGGACTTGATTCAAGGCATAGCATGATCTAATGAGAGAAAAGGATTGATTTGAGCGCTTGGGTGCCTAAATTTTTCAAAAAAAGTAACTATTTGCACTCGAGTGTCTAAATTTTGATCGAACTATTAGATCATATCCAAACCTATCCCATTAGTTAACTTATGAGCTAAGATTTGTGTGGGTGCTTAAATCATTTCAATCAAATGTTGTATGTGAAAATAGCGCACACTAGAAGTTTGTCATTTTTGCTGTGAAAATGATAGTAGAATTTCAGATAGGCATATCGTGGCACTTGGTGTCACATGCCACGGTGCATGACATAGAAAAGTTAAGCATGTGACTCTATGCCACATGTCATAACACATATTCTGCATGCTACGACACATGAACCAAAACCTAACTTGATTTTTTTGATGAAAATGCATGCAATGGAAATAGGATATATCCACTACGTGTTAAACTAATGTGTAAATTACTTTTGCTATGTTTTCCTCTGATTGTATTGTGATTTTAATGATTTTAAGAAACAAGTCTTAGGCCTAAGCTTTTCAAACAAAATATTTGTTTATTGATTGTTGTGAGTGATATGATAACATCATAATCTTCTCTTATATTGAGTAAATATACGCGGAGGTTACAATAAATTATGCTTAATCCAAAACAAGTTAATGCACTACATAGCATATTAACACTTAGTTACAATAAACAGTCAAACAATGAAAGTTATTCAATTACCTCAACCTTTCTATCACTAGAAAGGTTACTTGTGGATTTCAACAACCTCTATAGCTTATGTCAAGCTTATTTTCTATACTCACACGTCTAATATGCTAATTTGAACACATTTGGCACATTTTAGTCATTTAATCCATTTTAACCAAAAACTCATATTTACTACCTACAGCTATACTCATCTATACTCTCTTTTTCAATTATCCGTTCTAGGTCATTACTACCTAGTTATTACTTTACATCACGTCAACCGATCTTATTTTACTTAAACATGATTTTTGCCTAACATTTCTCTCTTTAGAGCTAAAATTGAGCCTATGATTTTAAAGCTTTACCGTTCAGCTTTAAACTAGTTGTAAAGCTCTAATTTAACTTTCGAAAACCTTTTTATTTCTATCAGGCAAGAATCAAATCTATCAAATTTCACTAATTCAATTTTCCTATAACTTATTTTTAGAGAAATTTGTGTAGAATGGAAGGTAAGAGTTATACATAGCTTACCTAACAAGTAATCAATCAGAAGCACCTTCTAATGGCCTGAAATAGCTTGCTTTAGCTTCTCAACCCTTTTTCTCTCCTCCTCTTGTGTATTTCTAAATTTTCACTTCTAAAAATCACCAGATTTCTTGACATAAGAAGTGATCTTTTAGTCTATACACCATAATGCATGGGACAGTGAGATTTATTCTCAACACGTGCACTTTCTTCAACCCAAAACATACTCCTTTTACCCATATCTACACATACAACACACCAATAATTGAAATTATCAAGTAATCATCCAAATCTCTAATCCTACATAAATTACCACTTTACCCTTAATTAACCATAAATATGGGGATTAAAAAATTCAAGATGTTACATTATTCGGTTACCTCAACCCTTCTATAACAGTGGATTTCTCCTAACTGTTAATTTTTCCTACACACTCCCTTTTATTAGTAACACATGCAATGTAACAATCTATACACAATTAGCACTATTAATCAATTAATCAAATTGACCATAAGTACTAATTATTAATAAAAACTACATTTAACTATTCTTTTCCTTTCACTTGATAAATATTGATTCATTGTAACCCAATTACTATTTTTTATCACTTCTACTAATCCAAGTTCACCTTGTTTATAACTTTACTCTTGTTTTCCTTTAGTTTAGGGCTAATATAAGCTTGCAGACTTAAAGATAGTTACAAAACCTTTATTTGATTCTTAAGAATCTTTTTACTACCAAAGTGTAAGAAATAAACCCCTTAAAATTCGTTGACTCAATTTCTCTATAACTTATACTAAGAGAAATTAGGGTAGAATCAAATTTAAGGGTAGTACGAAACTTACTCGATAAGCTATCAGTAGGAAACTTCTCCCAAGTTTATAAGACTTGATGCCTTGGTAGAGAATTACTTCTCTTCTTCTCCTTTCATGTTGCTTTTCTTTTTCTCCACTATTTTCATAAGCTGGAACATATTTATCAACCAAATTTTATGCCATGTGTTGCAGCACAAGTAGCTTGAGCTATGGCTCATGGTGTAGTTAGAAAAATCCTCACCGTGTGCACATGCCTTTTTTTCAAAACATGATCCTTCCACCAATATCTATTCATCTAACATTTCAAAGAGTTAAAATATCAATTTACCATCCAAAATCATAGTTACTCACTAATTACTAATTTACCCTCAATTAGCAATTTGTTTTAGGATTAGAAAATTAGGTTGTTACATGGTGTATTGAGAAACATATCTATATTTAAAAACTTGAATATGACAATTAAGGTATGAATTGTTCACTTAATATAATGTAACTTTTTGTATGTTGATGTGAGAATATTGATGGCATAGTTGTGAATTAGAATTGGTGGGAATGTTGGAAGTTATGCCTTAGGACCAATCATTATACTATGAATATTGTTATTTAATAAATTTCTCTTTTTTATGATATCAATTCCATGTTCACTATAATAACTATATCTTTAGACAAACTATAGTGATTGTCTTAAATGTCCTTAGTTAGTCATCTATAAAGGATTATAGATGAAACAAGACTAGTATGACCTTGATTAATTATAGAGATATAAATTAAAGTCAGAGGCACTTGTAAGGGTACAAGGTGCTAGACTAACCTATTATGAGAAAGCTGCATGGTACAAGTCATAGGCTTATCTTATATGTAATCATATTACTAAGCCCTTTGACCAAAGATCATCATGGAGTCCTACATGATGACCATTGAACTTTAATCTTGTTAAAAGTCACCCTTAATTGGGTGATCATAAAGGCTATGATTGAGTGTAGTGATGTTAATGTAGAGGCATATGAGTGGTCAAGATTGAATTTATCCCTCACATTAATTGAGAGATATTACTTGACTCCTTGATAAGTAAGACTAAGAAAATGTATGGCCATACTATAATGGAAAGGGTTTTTCTATTGATACAGTCAGTCCACTTAGAGATCAAGAAAGTAATGGTCAAGTTTATGAGAATGACAATTCCATATCTCACACTTAATTGAAATATTACGTGACAAAAAAGATGTGATATGGTTATATAATAGGTTACATCAAATCATTGATCCCTATGTGAATTAGGCATCATAATGTTATGCTAAAGACCACTTGTGACTTGTGGACTAGGGGTTATTGGCTTACTACCAACTTCATATGAGCCTACAGGGTCGCATACAAGAACAACCTAACTCAAGCTATAATGTTCAAGTTCATTGAATTTGGAATGTGTCTAGATTCAATAAATATAATGCTTTATCTAGGGTTAACAAATTACATATATATTTTTTCAATTTATATATATATAATATAGTATGTATATCTAATATATATTATATTATATTATATTATATTGTGTTAGTGTTATATTTAGTTTTATATGATAGATTAAATTTAATAACTAACATGATATGAGAGGATATCATATCAGTTGTATAGTTTGAATTTATAAGATGTGATATCATAAATTTAATTTATGAGATAAATTAAATTTTATTTTCATTGACTCAATATATGATTTTTGAAATTATTATGATTATTTTTAAAAATTCAAAAGGAAAAAAACCTTATTCTATATATAAGAGAAGGAATGAGCTTCAAGATTAAGAGGGTATCTTGACAGCAAAATTTTGAGAGCCATGAAAAAACCTTAAAAAGAGAAGGAGCATCTGACTGAGGCCAAAAGATCATATTTTCCAAGGCTTTTACATGTAGAGATGTTAGATGTTGAGAGCACTAACATGTTATTTGTGTTGGTAAGCTATTTGTGTGGATACCAGTAGAAGGAGCAAATCTACATTGTCAGCTCCTAAGGTCTAAGGGAAGCTAGAAAAGTTTAATATTTAAAAGATAACTCTTCTGTCTACCTTGACTTAAATGAATTTGATCAATTCACGATCGTGATTGGGTTTTAAATTTTTAATCTTTCACTATGCCTATCAATCCAATAGGGAGTTTACCCTAGCGGGGATAATTATATTACAAGTTTACATGGTATAAACAAGATTTAGGTAGCTCCCAATGTTGGATAGCTATGGCACCTACTATAACAAAAGTTTGATATGGTTATAGCTTAGCCAATAATACACACTTAGAGAGTGGGTATGTGTTACTAGTAGCAAACATAAAACCTTATAGAAATTCAATTAGTAGGGAAGTCTATGGTTTAAGTTAAGGGAGCGATGGCTTTTGGCTAGGTTACCCCTCTAATATTAGAGAGGTTGGGCTAGTCCAATCATAAGGATAGGTCCTATTATGAATTGTATACTGTGGACTTGATCAATAAATATAAAGGGGGAAAATTATTTGATAATGTACATTTAAATATGTTGCTATGATATGTTACTATAAATTGCCTGCTTTACATGCCTTTAGATGCTTATGCTTGTATATATTAAAAGTTATGATTCCTTGGTTATTGAGATGCTTATCTCACCCCTTATTTAACATTTTACAGGTAAACAAGGGAGAAGAACTGAAGGCAATAACTATTAATTATATTAGTAATGCCTCTTAATTAATATGTGTAAAGAACTATTGCATTACATTTATGTATTATGCATTTAAGATTGTGTTGAAATTATAATTGCTATTGATTTCATTATTGATTTGTTAACTGTCTAGCCAATTTGGTGAACTAATGGTTTGGACATTACATGTGGTTTGTTTTGGTAAAATAGCCTGCTAGTTCGATCGAGAGTATTGGAGGACTAGATGGTTAGTGAACATGCATGTAACTTGTAGTGATTTCATATGGTTTGTTTATTATGCTTATTTTAAGGCTTGTTTATAACTTGGCATGTTAATCAATAATGTAGATTATCTTATTTATTGAGATTTTTATCTTACTCTGTGATTATCATTTTATAGGTTCTACTACTGAGACAAAGCAAGGGAAAGAATCAGGCAAGGACTAGCATGCTTGCTACATTATCATTGTAAAGCCCGATTTTATTTTGAGTCATATACATAAAATTATATAGATGATATTATATGTTACCAACTAGAAATCCATATCATATCCATTTGATTAGTTGCACTTGTTTCATAATATGTTATTTTGTATTTTAGCCCAATATTGTATATGATGTGAATATGTGGTGATTTTTGTGTTGATGGGCTAAAATACTAATACAAGTGCAATGAATATTTTATATATGTGGTGACAATGTATATGTGGTGTATTATGTGACAATAGAGGCCAAATAGTATATGTGGTAGAGCCAGTAATTTGGGCCGATCCCGAGGAGCCAGCTCGAACCCGCCCGAAAAATTTAGGGCCAAGCCCAAAAAAGTATTACTTTTTTATTGTTCAGGCCTATTCGGATGGCCCGAATAGGCTTGAGAGAATTTAGGCCAAGCCCGATCGGGTTCGGGCTTGACTCGAATACCAAAATAAAAAAATAACTTTTTAAAAAATATATACAATAAGATAAATATTAATTAATTTTTCAAGTTTTATATCATTTTATACCAAAATACTATATATATAAGTGTTTTAATGTAGTTATTTTTTTTAAAAAATTAAAAATAGTTATATTTCATATTTTTATTATTTTTAATCAATAAAATATCTCAAAATAATATTTAAAATATATTTTAATATTTATTTTAATATTTTAAGACCAATTTTTGTTAAAAAATTTTTTGAATCCTATAAATCATTTGCATATAAAAAAATAATTTTATATTTTTTATAAATTAAGATAATTAATTTTAAATTAAAAATAAAATTAAAAATAGTTTTAAAAATAAAATTTAGGCATGTATGAATTCCCGACTCTACTACTAGATAAACATAATAAATAGAATAATATTCTTGAATAATTACTTGGTTATTGTCCATGCTATATTTGGTTAAAAATTAAGAGTAAACTAGAGTACGAATCCCCTTTTATGTAAGAGTTAAACAATATAAAAAGTTAAAGAAAAATGATTTCAAAAAAATAATATTTTACTCATAATTAAATATTTTTTTATATAATATAATGATGGCAATTTTTTTTATATTCATAAAAATGAAAAGTACAATTTACCTAAAAGTTATTAAAAACTTTGAACTAATCGGGATAATAATTTTAAGTTAATAGTCTAATTGTGATTGAATTGAGATCAAGTTAATCATAATTAAAATAATATAATTTAATTAAAATATATGAAATATTTATATATGACTATGATAAGAGCAATATTTAAACAACTAAGACATTAATTTACAAGTAAAGGAAACATTGATGAATAAATTATACATAATACAACAAAATAATAACAGAGATACCTAAATACAAAGTTGATAATTTATTTTTTATTTTATTCTTTTAAAATTAAGATAATATTTTACACTTAATAGAATTATTTAAAAAATAAAATTGATTCAAAAAAAAATAAAAATATTTTTTAAAAAGTTTCGGGTATTCGAGCCAGCTCGAATAAGCCTGAAGCCTAAAGATGATAGGGTCAGGCTTGGCTATATAGGCCTTTTAGAATGGGTAGGATGCTTTAAGCCTGATCTGAATAAGCCCAGCCTAAATTGAGCTCGATCTGAATAAGCTCGGCCTGCCCGAATTATCGGCTCTAATATATGGTGTTGATTTTGTATTTTGGCTATATTGGGTGAAATTGGCATTAAGTGGCCAAATTTTATGTTTGGTATGTTTTTGTGTATTTGAATGCTCAATTAAGTGCATTTTAATCCATTAGACTTGGTTCAAGTTTTAAAATAGGTTAATGGTATAAGTTTTGAGTTTTGGGTACTTGGATGCTTGAAAATCATTTTAAAAATTGAATTTTGCATCCATGTGTCTAAAATTCTCATATAGTGTTGAATCGAATAAGCTTCGCATGGGCACTTGAATCACTCCAATCGAACATCGAATGTGAAAATGGCACGCGTTCGAAGTTCATCCTAAAAAGCCATCATGACAGCATTTTACTGTCATGGAACGTGCGCCGTAGTGCATTGTACGCAAGCCGTGGTGTATGGTATAGTGGTTAAATTTGCTTTTTTGTGCCACATGCCGTAGCGCATGGACCACAAGCTATGGCACATGGACCAAAATACTCAAAAATAACATTTTTAACCCCATTTTCAAGTGTTTTACTTCCTAAAATCTTTTCATGCTTCCAATACCTATATAAATCATTATGTTTGAGCTCAAACTATAAATTTGAAGGGTTTCTATGAGATCCTAAATATTTCATAATTATTTTTAAAAAATTATTAGGTTTAACTTTTATATATATAATGTGAGTTTAGGAGCAATCCTTGCCCCTAATTATGATTGTGTGTTGTGATTGAGTGATAAATTTTGGTAATGTCAAGGTGGACATTACATTTTAGTATTGATTTTTTGAGTTTTGAGATCTGGTTAAGATGATGTGTTCATTGCATTTATTTTTATTAGTTGGCAACTTTATGTACACAACTGTTTCCCTTTGTCTCATTTCCTTTATTTTCTCACTAATCCCCCTTCTCTACTTAGTTTCTTGCATAGGAGGGTAGAAAAATGGTTAGAAGAAGCATCCAAAATGCTAGTAATCCACTTGGTAATTTACTGGAGAATGATGGGCCTATACTAAAGGTACAGCTAGAGATACAAGTGGAACAGCAACAAAGCCCCCAGGGTGGTGATGTAATTCTAGAAGAATTATGAGATATAATGAGGAATATTTAGAGAACTGTACAAGACCATGATGCTCTACTTCATAATAGAGGTTGAGAGGAGGAATAAAGGAGACCAGAGGAGGCTCATAAGAGCATATTAGAACCATCTCATGGTTCTAGTAGAAGACCTGGATCATTTAGGACTAGAGCAAATGGAGATGCTTAAGGGATGGATATTGATCGAGCATGGAGGACTTTCTCTCGGTTTAACCCTCCAATATTTAATAGAACTATAAAGGAAGGAGAAGCAGAGAAATAAATAGAAAGAGTTGAAACCATCTTTAAGGTGGTACCGTGCTTTACGGAATAGAAGGTGATTATAACCATAATGTATCTAGTTAAGGATGCTAAACAGTAGTAGGATTCTGCAAGACCAGTGAATGGACGTCAACTAATTTGGGAACAATTCAAGAAAATGTTATTTGATCATCATTTTCCTCTAGCATTCAAAGATGAGATGGAGGTTGAGTTCCATGCATTTCAGTAGGGAGATCTTGACAAGGAAGTATTTATTTAGAAGTTTAATCAGCTATCAAAATTTTCTACTTACTTGAATGAGATGGATGATAGTGAGTGGAAGGCCAAGAGGCTTTTGGAAAAGATGAGGCCTAAATATAGATAGTAGTTTGCTTTACTAGGAGTAACCATGTATGTTGACATGTGTAATTGGCTTTAAATTGCAGCAAGAAAGGGTCAGGAAATAGATGCACAAAGGAGGCAAGATAGTCATGGGAGGTTCTCATCCTCCTTATACCTCTCTGGAGGAGTCTCTAAAAAGATGGGTTATGGCCCGAGTAGTTATGCAGCATCTGGAAAGAAGAGTTTTATTAGAGGATCAGACTCGAGGACTATTTTAGAGGGGTGGATTTAGGAGTTATGGTGTTCCACAAATATCTCGACAAGCTTTCAATACGCTTGCCCTGACCATAAGTACAGCTTAATCACCACCATGTGCTAAATGTGGGCGATCCCATCCTAAAAGGTGCTGGGCATGTTTTAAATGTGGGAAACCCAGCCATTTGGCAAGACAGAGCCCTGAAGGAAGAGTAGAGATGGTAGAGTAGAGATCTACCATTTCAGGATGAGTCTACACACTATCTCAGGTAGAGACAAGAGCACTGCTGAATTTGATAAAAGGTGTTATTTCTATTTATGAGCAGAAAATTGAAGCATTATTTGATTTTGGTGCTACACATTCATTTATTTCACATGAATGTATAGAAAGGTTAGGACTTCCTTTGCATGAATTGCCTTATGTGATTAAAGTGTCTACTCCATTCAGGTCATCTGATATAACTAGTAAAGCATGTTTGAATGTAAAAGTGAGGTTTGAAAATCATTCGACCACTCTTGACTTGATCCAGCTTCCTATAAAGGGTTTGGACATGATTATTAGAATGGATTAGTTGATGGAAAATAATACTACCTTGGATTGTGCTAGGAAGACAGTTTTGTTACTAGTACATACTATACTGGCTAATATTCCTAGTAAATCTAAGTTCTTCTCAATGGTACAAGCAGAGAAACTGATGCAACAAGGCTGTATGGCTTATGTGATTTTCTTCTCAGTACGTGGGGTCTACGATAGAAGTATTGATAAGATTAGGGCAGTGAATGAATTCCCTAAGGTATTTATGGATGATATGGCTGGTTTGGCTCCAGAAAGGGAAGTGGAATTCATGATAGACCTAGTACCAGAAAGTGAACCAATCTCAATGGTACCATATCAGATGTCACCAACTGAGCTAGTTGAGTTAAAGAAGCAGATAAAGGAGTTACTTGAAAAGGGGTTTATTAGACCTAGTATGTCACTTTGGAGATCACTTGTGCTGTTTGTTAAGAAGAAGGATGGCAGCTTATGGCTATGTATTGATTATAGACTGTTGAATAAGGTGACAGTGAAGAATAAATATCCTTTACCGAGAATTGATGATTTGTGAGATTAATTGGTAGGAGCTTTAGTTTTCTCAAAGATCGACCTGAGGTCAGGATACCATCAATTGAGAGTGCGCTTGAAGGATATGCCCAAGACAGCTTTCCGTACCAAATATGGGCATTATGAGTTCTTAGTAATGCCATTTGGGATAACAAATGCACCTGTAGTTTTCATAAATTATATAAACCGCATATTTAGGCCTTACTTGGATTAGTTTTTCATGGTATTCATTGATGACATTCTGGTATATTTTGAAGATGAGGAATAGCATGCGAAGCATTTGAGGATTATGCTACAAATTTTGAAGGACAATAAGCTTTATGCCAAGCTTAGTAAGTATGAGTTTTGGCTGAGAGTGGTCCAATTTCTTGGACATGTTGGGTCAGCGGAAGGGAATGCAATGGATCCACATAAAGTGGATGCGGTGTTAAAATAGGACAAACCTAGTTCTGTGACTGAAATACGGAGTTTTCTAGGATTGGCTAGATATTATCATAGATTTATCTAGGGTTTCTCTCAGATAGCTTTATCATTGACTAGGTTGACCTAAAAAGATCAACCATTCATTTGGAACGATAAATGTGAGACTGCATTTCTAAAGCTTAAGGAGAAGCTGACTACGACACTAGTATTGATTATTCCTAATCAACGATTGCCATATAAAGTATATATAGATGCGTCTTTGAAGGGTCTAGGTTGTGTGTTGATGCAAGATGAGCGAGTAGTGGCTTATGCCTCTAGATAGCTCAGGCCACATCAAGAGAATTACTTGACCCATGACTTAGAGCTTGCCACAGTGGTATTTGCATTAAAGATTTAGAGGCACTATTTGTATGTATGGGGCAGTGTTCAACGTTTTTAGCGACCACAAGAGCCTAAAATATTTAATAGATCAGAAAGAACTTAATATGAGGCAGAGAAGGTGGATGGATTTCCTAAAGGATTACAATCTTGAATTTAAATACCATGTAGGGAAAGCAAATGTGGTTGCAGATGCCTTAAATTGAAAGTCATTTCATGTTGCTTGTCTAATGATGCAAGAGTACAAATTGATGGAATCCTACTTGGATATTCAGCATGACTCACCAGGATTAACTTTGTATAATCTACATTTCATAAAGATTACCAATGAGTTTTGGAGAGAATGAGTATCTATTGAAAATTCAAGAAGATATGGAGGAAAGGCAAACCACAGACTTTAGTTTCAATGATGATGGATTTATTTTGTATCAGGATCAAGTTTGTGTTCCAGATGAGGGTGATTTGAGAAACAAAATTTTGAATAAGGTGTATAAGAGTTGATATATTATTGATGGAGCAACTAAGATGTACCAGGATATGAACCGGTATTCGTAGTGGCCTGGAATGAAAAGGGATGTCACAGATTTTGTATCTTAGTGTTTAATTTGTCAAAAGGTTAAAATCAAGTATCAGAGACTAGCAGGAACTTTACAACTACTAGAGATACTAAAGTAAAAGTGGGATAGTATATCTATGGATTTCATTTTGGGATTACCTAGAACCCAATCCAATCATGATTCTATCTAAGTGATTGTAAATAGCTTGACAAAGTTAGCTCATTTCCTAGTAGTGTGAATAAGTGATTTTTTGGAGAAGTTGGTAGAGATACACATTCAAAAAGTTGTGAGATTGCATGGGGTGCCAAAGGACATTGTCTCTAACCATGATCGGAGATTCACCTTGAACTTTTGGAAAGCATTACAAAAAGCAGTGGGTATTGAATTAAGATTCAGTATAACGTATCATCTACAGACTAATGGATAGACAAAAAGGACTATACAGACTGTAGAGGACATGTTGAGAGTTATGCCTTAGAACTAAGAGGCAACTGGGATAGCTATCTTTCTTTAGTTGAGTTTGCCTAGTTTCTACTCCAGTATAAGGATGGCTCCCTATGAGGCACTATATAGAAGGAAATGTCAATCTCCTCTTTGTTTGGTTGAATTGAGTGAGAGAAGCATTATGGGTCTAGATATTATGGATCAAATGACGTAAAAGATTTAAATGATAAGGTAGAAACTTTTAATGCTTAGAGAAGGCAGAAAAGTTATGCAGATAGACGACGAAGACTGTTGAAGTTTATAGTTTGTAACCATCTTTTTCTAAGAGTTTCACCTATGACAGGAATCAGGAGGTCAATCTGAGCAAAGAAATTATCTCCTCGATTCATGGATCCATTTGAGATCCTTAGAAAAGTTGGGCCAATTTCCTACCAAATAGCCTTGCCATCACAATTATCTAGGATTCATGATGTTTTTCATGTTTTTCAATTGAAGAAATATCAACCTGATCTATCTCATGTAATTGAACCTGAAAAGGCAAAGTTGCAATAGAATATGACTTATCGAGCATAGCCAGAATGAATAGTGGATGTTAAAGATAAGCAATTGTGGAACAAGACTATTCGACTGGTTAAGGTGGTGTGGAAAGGAATGGCTCTTGGTATTGTTACCTGGGAGATAGAGGATAAAATAAAGTAGCAATATCCCTATCTATTTCCCTAAGTATGTGTTGTGGTTATTGTTGAATTTTGGGGGCAAAATTCCTTTAAAGGAGGGGAGAACTGTTACATCTAAAAGCTTCAAATCTAGAAAAAATTGACTAATTAAGGGATAAATTAATTAAAAAGATGATTAATTAATTTAAATATGTTTTTGGGTTGCTAATTGAATTTTTGGGTCATATTTGACTCTAAATTGAGTTAAGATAGAAGTTAGATCAAGTCAGGTGGCATTGAGGGCAACAAAATTGACATTTTGCTCAGCTTATGTGGCATGTGCTGTAGCACACAACACAGTAAACATATTAAAATTTTGAAAATTATCAAAAAAAGTCATTTTTTATAGGGGGAAACCTAGAACACGAAGGGGAAAGCTTTGGATACTATTAGGGAATTATTTTAGGAGGATTTTAAAGATAAATTGGGCCTTCAAACTCTTGAGTAATTTTCCTTCCCTTCTCCTCTACCTTTTCATCTCATTTTCCATGGGATTTGGAAGTGGGAGAATTTGATCTAAATAGATTAATCTATGAGTCTATGTTTTAAAGGTTTCTATTGACTCTAAAGGATTAATTGAAGTTTCTTAACTATGAATGAGTGGTAATATGAAGTTAAATTATTGTTTGGTGAAAATTGGATCAAGCCCTAGCTTGATTATAGGGTTTTAAGGTGTGACAAGCTAAGATGTCAAGTGTTATGTTTTGATAGAGTTAGAAGGAGGATTTAGGGGATTGTGTGAGAAAATTATAATATTGACAAGCCTCTTTGTTGAGAATATGAGTGAGAAGTGGGAGAATTGAGATGTCATTAATAGCTAATAGTGCTTGTGTTAATTGAAAATTAACATATAGTACTTGTTGATGTAGATTGTGGTATGAGAAAAACTTGCCTTGACACAAGAAGAGATTTAGTACACCACAGGTAACCTTTTTAGTAACAAAAGGGTAGAGATAACTAGATAATATGAATTATTTATTACCTTGTATAAGTTTTTCTCAAGTTGTTTTTCTATGATTTGTTATATATACATGTATAAATTTTGTAAAATTTAACTATTCTAGAAATTGAGTGAAGTATTGATTTGTGAAATTTCATATTTTTGAAGTAAGTGGTAAGATTTGTTATATTTGTTTAGAAAGCAATTTATGCATGGTCAAGTGGAGATATATAATGAAATGTAGCATATTAGAGGGTGAGAGGTCACCCTAGTAGAGTTAGTAGAGATTAAGTCTATATGGCACTATTGGCTAGAGCAGCAGTATTCTCTAAGATTGATTTGAGATCCGGCTATCACCAGTTCAGAGTGAAAATGGATGATGTGCCAAAGGCTGCTTTCAGAACAAGATACGGGCATTATGAATTTCTTGCTATGCCTTTCGAGTTAATGAATTCACCCATAATCTTCATGGATTATGTGAATCGAATCTTTAGGCCCTACGTGGATAAAATTGTAGTTGTCTTTATTGATGATATTTTAATATACTCGGCTGATGAGGAAGAACATGCTAAGAATTTGTGGATTGTGTTGCAAATTTTGAAAGAGAAGAAGCTTTATGCAAAGTTGAGCGAGTATGAGTTCTGGCTATGTGAAGTGAAGTTTTTAGGCCATGTAGTATTGGCAGTGGTATTGCAGTTGATCATCATAAGGTAGATGCGGTGCTATAATAGGAAAGACCAACTTCTATGATCTAGATCCGAAGTTTCTTAGGTCTAGCAGGATATTATAGGAGGTTTATTCAATGATTCTCCTAGATTGCATCTGCTTTGACCAAATTGACTAAGAAAGATCATCCTTTCATATGGACCAACAAGTGTGATGAGGCTTTCCAAGAGTTAAAGTAGAGATTGATGACTCCACCTGTGTTGACCATTCCAGATCTAAAATTTCCATTCGTCGTTTATGCGAATGCTTTACTTAAGGGTCTTGGATGTGTTTTAATACAAGATGACAAAGTTATGGCATATGCTTTGAGACAGTTAAGACTGCACGAGGAGAACTATCTTACCCATGATCTTGAGCTTGTGACAGTGGTGTTTGTGCTTAAGATATGGAGACATTACCTTTATGGTGCGCAGTTTGAGGTATACAGTTGACTACAAAAGCCTCAAATATCTAGTTGATCAGAAAGAGTTGAATATGCAGTAACGAAGATGGATGGAGTTCTTGAAGGATTACAATTTTGAGTTAAAGTACCATCTTGGTAAGGCTAATGTAGTAGCTGATGCGTTATGCCAGAAGACACTATATGTAGCATTCTTGATGATGCAAGAGCGCAAGATGCTAGAGGATTTCTCTAATGAGCACAAGAAGGTTCCCAATTTCGCATCATACAACTTGTATATCATGGTACATGTGAATTCTAGAAAGAATTGAGAAAAGCACAATTAACAGACGAGTATTTGTTAGAAATCCAGGAGGACATTGAGAAAAACTGAACGATGGCTTTTGGTTTCAGTGATGATGGCTTCGTGTTGTATCATGACCATATGTGTGTTCCTGATGATAAGGAGATTAGAGAGACTATACTATTAGAAGCTCATGGGAGTAAGCTAACAATTCACCCTGGTGCCACTAAGATGTACTAAGATATAAAGAAGTGGTAATGGTGGCACGGAATGAAGTGGGATGTGACTAGTTCGTTTCTAGGTGTTTGACATGTTAGAAAGTTAAGATAGAACACCAGAGGCCACCTGGGCTATTGCAACCCTTGGAAATCCTAATGTGGAAATGGGATAGTGTGTCTATGGATTTTATAATAGGATTGCCTCGTACTCAATCGAGTCATAATGCTATATGGGTAATTGTAAACAGACTGACTAAGTCAGCTTACTTTCTAGCTATTAGAGCAGATTATACCTTAGAGAGATTTACTAAGATTTATGTCCAAAAGATAGTAGAGTTGCATGAGGTACTGAAAGTGATTGTGTTAGATCACGATTCGAGGTTCACATCAAACTTCTGGAGAGCTTTACACCAGGCTTTTTGTACTAAATTAAAGTTTAGAATGGCCTATAACCCACAGACCAATGGATAGATTGAGAGAACGATTCAAACTCTTGAGGATATGTTGTGAGCATGTGCTATTGAGTTTAGTGGAAGTTGGGGTAAAGACTTACCACTTGCAGAGTTTGCTTATAACAACAGCTTTCATGCAAGTATTCAAATGGCTCTATATGAAGATTTGTATGGTTGAAAGTATCGATCACCTCTTTGTTGGACTGAGTTAAGTGAGAGAAGTGTTTTGGGTCTAAATTTGGTAGACCAAACCACAAAGAAGATAGAGGTAATTTGACAGAAGTTGTTAATTGTCCAGAGTTGGTAGAAGAGTTATGCGGATAAGAGAAGGAGACTGCTAGAGTTTATGGTCAGAGACTATATGTATTCTTGAAGGTATCACCTATGACTGGTATTAGGAGGTCTATTCAAGCCAAGAAGTTGACTCCCAGATGCATTGGTCCGTTGGAGATTCTAAAGAGGATTGGGCCTTTAGTGTATCGGATTGCATTACCCCCACATTTGTTGGGTGTACATGATGTGTTTCATGTCTCACAGCTCAAGAAGTACTAACTTGATCCATCTCACATCATTGAACCAGAAGAGGCAGAGCTATGAGAGAATTTGACTTATCGGACTGAGCCAGAAAGGGTAGCTAATATGAAAGATAAGCAGCTAAGAAATAAGACTATTCATTTAGTGAAAGTGGATATGGAAGGGAATGACTCCCAATGATGCCACTTAGGAAATGGAGGAGAAAATGAGGCAACAGTATCTCTATCTTTTCAATTTGGTAAGATTTATATGATTTACCAAATTTTGGGGACAAAATTCTTAAAAGGAGAGAGTTTTAACATCCAAAAAATTTTAACCCTAAATTATTAACTTAATTAGAGTAGTTAGTGAGTTAATGAAGTGTGTGGCCAGAGGGCTTAACTTGGCATAATCAATGTGATTTCAGCCTTAGAAGTGGGTCTGGATAGATGGCGGGCCACTCAGGCAAGGAAAGAGGACAAAAAAGTAAAGAGTTGTGTTCTGTGCCACATGCCGTAACGCGTGGTTGGTCCACCACAGTGCACAGACACAATTTAAATGTAATGGGCTCTTCTGTGCCATGCACCATGGTGGAGGGCAGCATGCATCACGACACATGGCTAAAAATCTAATAAATCTAATTTATGAGTTGTGTGAAAATAGAAGAGAGAAAGAGGAGGAAAATGAAGTACTTGGTTTTGGCTTTGATAGGGCATGATATTTGGCCCTATTGTGGATATATTGAAGCTCCCTAATACCCAAGGTAAGATTATGGTACTTTCTTCTTCCCTTTCCTCTCTCATTTATGATTATTTATGGTAGGATATGAGTTGGGAGATGGATTTTCAATCCACAAGAGTATGGGTCCGATTCCATTAGTTAAAATGAGATTAATGGGAGTGGTTTAATGTATTGGAACACCACATTGATGATTTTGAAAGTAGTTAGTCTATAAGAACATTTAATATCTAAAAAATGGTATTTATGAGGTAGTTGGGAGAGGTTAATGTGCATTAATAATGGTTAGAGGTGTTATTAATGATAATGTGTATTAATGAAATCTAATGAGCCTATTGGGTATGAATGGATAGTATTTATAAGTTGGTAAAATAGTGTATGAGGAGTTTTTATATTGATAAAACTTGAAGAGCTAGATGATGATGATATCCTTATGATTTAGTTATAGAGAGGTTCGTCTTAGCACCTCACGAGCTTGTTGAAGCTTGGGGAAGTTGCTATAATGAGGGATAAGCCTTTGACCTCTCAAAGGTTTGAGATAACAGGAGGAAACTTAATTTTTATAGTTAAATGTTAATTGTGTTGTAAAATGTAATTTGTGAGTTAGTTTGATGATGCATATTAGCAAATGTTTGAGTATGAAATGGTTTTAAGAAAGAAAACCTTAATTCTACCATCTTTGATGTTTTATGAAATTAATTGTGATTTATTACTATGGGTAGAGAACTGTGATGAATTATGTGTTAAAATATGAAGAGTACATGTTATGTGAGTTTATGTGTTGAGTAAGGAATGTTGAAATGCATAAAATGTGTGAAATGTGCATGGCATGATCATTGGCGAGAATTCGCCTAAGGAGAGGAGTAGTTTGATTGGAAATTCACATGGTATTGTTAGTGACTGTTGGAATCGGGAACTAGCCTTGGCACCAACCATTGGAATCAGAAGGTAGCCCTTCTCCCAGGATTGATTCAGGACTGTCCCACTTGTTCTGCAAGGGACTCGAACCTAACTAGTCTCCACCAATTCATGAGGAGGCTAGATTAAGGGTATGAGACCCCATGGTTGTTAGTATTGGGGGAAACCAGATTACATAAGTGAGTGATTTAACCCTAGCCCAGTAGCTCCTCACAAGTAGAAGGTTGGGTTAATCTATAAAGGACGTAGCCACATGATAGCCACCGGTTTTATGTTAAAGATAATAGGAGGATATAAGGTTGGCACATGATCATACATAAGTCTAGCCACATGATTGTTTGTTTTGTGGTTCAGCACATGTTAAGGGTGCATGGTTGTTATTTTTGCGACCCTAAGTTATGTTTTTAAAAACAACATGATATAGTGTTTTGTGACAAGCTTGGTCATATGGTTGTTAGTTTTGTGAACTATGGCCCAATACTATGTGATATATATGTTATGTGCCTATTTACATCTATTTACAATTAATATATAACTATAAGGGTTAAGTGAAACTTGGTTACTGAGTGGTTGTACTCACCTGTCAATTTCTCAATAGTTTCAGGGACTAGCTCATTAGATCCGAGTCAGGAAAAACACACAGAGACTTAGGATTTGTGGAGTAAATCCTCTTAATGTCTCTCATGAGTAGTTTACATGTGTAATTGTTAATTTATTTGCCAACGAGGATAAATTGTCATGATTGGTGTACGACTTGCATGATTTTGTGTTTAACTATTGTATTTTATGCCCTGACTCAGTGAATTTTTGTTGTGAGCCTGAGGATAGGTCTAAAATACTTGTTCAAGTAAGAATATATGTATTTTGAAGAAATATGAATGAAATGGTTGATTTTGTACAACTTTTCCTCCCCCTCTATGTTTTGTGAAAATTAGGGTAAGAGGTGATTTTGTGAAACAAGTGTTTTTGGTTGTGTGTGGTGTATTGCATGAGTCCACAAGAGTCCATTGAGTGTGGTCAGAGGGGTGGTATAGGCTATTAGCACATGTGGTTGAGTTGGAACACCTCATTTGGGAAATTTCATGAAAATGTGTCAAATGGGTTTCAGTGTCCAACTTTTGATAGAAAATAAATATGAGTGTGAAACTGGTGCCATTAGCTAGAGCTAGAAGAAAGCTCCGTGTAGACACTGAAACCACCTCAATCAGACATCAAACGAAGATTTGGGATGTGTTAGAAGTTCGCTCCCTGTGCTGTCAAATGATAGTACTGATCTGTCAAATTTCATGCAATACGCCGCGACGCATGGCACAGATGAAACACGCCACAGTGCATGAACTATAAGCCGCGGCACACATGTCAAATTCTGTGTAAAAATCTATTTTGAGTTTTAAAACTCATTTTTAGGTCTCAATTGATTTCCAAGCTTCCGCTTTGTTTTCGAAACTCTATTTTGGAGTCCTTAAAACACGTTTGAGATTTGAATGGTTGAAAATTGGGATCCCTTAAAATAGATTTTGAGAAATTCATTTAGAAACCCTATAGTTTGATAATTCTTGTGAGTTAAGCCTTGGATTACGATAATTTGGAGTTAAGTGTGATTTCACTTAAGGGACATTACATCTACCATTTCAGGACAAGTCTACACACTATCCTAAGAGGATGCAAGAGCATCATCGAATTTGATAAAGGCTATTATATCTATCTGCGAGCGAAGAATTGAAGCATTATTTGATTCCGGTGCTACATATTCATTTATTTCACAAGAATGTGTAGAGAAGTTTGGACTTCCTTTGTATGAATTATCATATGTGATTAAAGTATTTACTCTATCTGGGTCATCTGATATGACTAGTAAAGCATGTTTGAATGTAGAAGTGAGGTTTAAAAATCATTCGACCACTCTCGATTTGATCTGAATTCTTATGGAGGGCTTAGATGTGATTATCAGTACCTTGGACTATACTAGGAAGACAGTTTTATTACCTGGTACATATTACACCAGCTAATATTCCTAGTGAGTCAATGTTCTTATTAATGGTACAAGCAGAGAAACTGATACAACAGGGGTGTATGGCTTATATGGTTTTCTTTTGAATACATGGGGTCTACGATGGAAATATTGATAAGATTAGGGTAGTGAATGAATTCCCTAAGGTATTTGTAGATGATATGTCCAGTTAGCCTCCAGAAAGGGAAGTGAAATTCATGATAGACCTAGTGCCAGGAACTAAACCAATCTCAAAGGCACCATATCGAATGTGACCTGTAATGCCTTTACTGACATTACCATATGCTCCACTACAAAATTTCTAATTACTTTAGATATTTGAGTTGAAATTGTTGAAAACATTGGTATCCTAATAAAAGATTTTCAAAAATTTTTATATAATTTACACAAGTATAAATCTTATTATACACAGCGGGAGCAATAAAGCATTATGCATCAAAGATCTAAAACATGTGCATCACTGAAAAATAAAGTAAAAATTTGCATCGTGTGCTACCACTTATGCCACATGCACTGCAACATGTGGTACAGAGGCCACAGTCGCTTGCTCTATGCTATGCACCATGGCATGTGAGTACATGTGCCGTAATGCACACACCTGAATTTGCTGTCAAATGGTAGTTTTTGATATGAAATTCAGAGGCGTGCCATTTCCACATACGAAGTCCGATTGAGATGGATCGAGTGCCTACGTGAAGCTTGTTTCAAAATCTAACTAATAATATTAGTTTCATCCTAATCCAATATTTGATCAACAATTAGATACTAAAGTGCTCTTTGACTATTTTCTTTCAAATTTTTGTTACCTAAGTGTCTCAATTCGAAACCAATTGTCATTAGCCCCTTTTTGTGCCTTAACCAAGTCTAAACAGACAAAACACACTTAATTGACCATACGCATGCACAATATAACACACATATACAAATTTGGCCTATAAATTGCCCATTTCTCCCTTTGGACCAAATTCACATTTCATTTCTTTAATCTCATACATGACCAAAACACTACAAATAATCTCCACCCATCTCATATTCACACATAATCACATCCATCCACTAACTTAACTAGTCATTTCATCTTTCACACATGTATAAGGGCTAGGGAGTTCAGAATTACAAAACATACCATAATCATATCTTATGCATATGTACAAATTCTATGGCAACTTATACATATGCAAGACTAATATCAACTGAATTCATTACACCATATCATACAAAGATTTAGGCAAGAGATGTCAACTCAACTTATATCCTTTCCGTTTGACCTACTAGTACCAGAACCTGAAAAATGTAAATAACCACGGGTGAGATAAAAAACCTCAATAACCAAATATAGCTCATTAAATGTCTATTACCAAATAACCATGCCCAAGTAACTAAAATCATCATATAGCACATATATACATAGTATATTATAGCTAAATTATCATGTTTTCAAATACTTTTACATCTTAGCATGATTAACTATCCACCGATCCTCCAAAGCTCCCCGACATGAAATTATAAGCTCTTTTAGACCAACCACTTGTTGACCCAAGCTTGCTTTTGGTAGTAGAAATACTTGGCCAAAAGTAACCTATCCCACCTACAAACTATAGTTTTCCCTCTTCACATACTTATGATAAAGGTGTCGTTGACTCCTAACCACACCTTAATGGGCACTAGGGATTTGCCATACTACCCGAATGTCCTAAGGTAATAGTCCCATAATATGCTGTACTGGATTATCCCTAGTAACAGCCTACATAATGCTACACCAAATGTCCCGTGGTGCCAGCTTGACCATATGAATTTTTACACTCACATATCTCCACATACACAACCCAACACATCCTGGGTGAACTCTCACCCTTTATGATCATACTCTTACAACTTTCACTACTTATATACCTTTCCACAACACACACACATATATATCCATTGAAATCAATAACTTTTCAAATTCATTTCACAATGCAAAATTCATGCAAAAACCATTTCTCTAACAATTATGCATAAAACTCATAAATTTACAATTTATCATTTCATATTCACTTCTACATCGAATTTAAACACTCAATTGTTATCGAATCCACACTTCACACTCAATCATGCACATTATCACTAGTCACCCCTCATTTCAAGCTTTAACATTTTCTAACAATTTTCTCTCACTACTCTCTCTCTAGATTAGGGCAATTCTTGCCTAGAGCTTCAAAACTTTATCGTTTTGACTACAACCAGTCACAAAGCACTAGTTTAGTTCCAAAGAACCTTTTTATTACTATTGGGTAAGAAATCAACACCTTAAAACTCTTGAATTTACTTTATTGTTGTTTAAAACAAAGAGAAAATAGGGTAGATTTAGAGGTTAAGGTAGTACGTGACTTACCCGATAAGTAACAAGTTGGAGACACCATCCTTGCTCCTGATTTAACTTGCCTTAGTAGATCCTTTTCTTTTCCCTACACTAGACCTCTCCTCCCAAGTTTCTCCCTTATGTTTTTTGAGCTAGACACTATTGAAAATTGTCCCCTAAGGCTAATCATTATACTATGCACATTGTTATTTAATGAATTTCTCTATTTTTTATTATAACAATTGTATGTTCAATATGATAATTGTATCCCTAGACAAACTATAGCGATTATCTTAAATGTCCTTAGTCGGTCATCTTTGAAGGATCATAGATCAAACAAGACTAGTATGACTTTGATTAATTATAGAGATACAAATTAAAGTCATAGACACTTGAAAGAGTACAAGGTGCTAGACTGACCTGCTACGAGAAAGTTGCATGGTACAAGTCATAAGCTTATCTCATATGTAACTATATCACTAAGCCATTTGACCTGAGATCATCATGGATTCCTACGTGATGACTACTGAACTTTGACCTAGTCAAAAGTCACTTTTGACTGAGTGATCTTAAAGGCTATGATTGAGTTTAGTGATATTCATGCAGAGGAATATGAGTGGTCAAGATGAAATTTGTCCCTCACATTAAGTGAGAGATATTATTGGGCCCCTCGATGAGTAAGACTAAGAAAATGTATAGCCATACTACAATGAAAAGTGTTTTTCCATTACTACTGTTAGTTTATTCAGAGATCAAGAAAGTAACAGTCAGGTAAAGGAGAATGACAATTCCATGTCTCATGCTTGTCCGAAATATCGTGTGATAAAAGGGATGTGATATGGTTGCATTATAGGTTACATCAGATCATCGATCTCCATGTGAATTGGATAGTTGTAATATCTTGGTAGAGGCCACTTGTGACTTGTAGGCTGATAGCATAATTAGCCTACTGCCAATTTCACATAGGCTTACAGGGTTGCACATAAGAACAGCCCAACTCGAGCTATAATGTCCACGTTCATTGAAATCTAG
Organism: Prosopis cineraria; assembly: GCF_029017545.1. Lineage (NCBI taxonomy): Eukaryota > Viridiplantae > Streptophyta > Magnoliopsida > Fabales > Fabaceae > Prosopis > Prosopis cineraria. The sequence goes on along the minus strand of NW_026555343.1, from coordinate 24,508,278 downwards.
AATATGCCTAGATTCAATGAATGTAATATAGGGTGAATGAATTATATATATATATATATATTTAAATATTTATTTGATAAATATTTATATATATTTAAATGAAACATAAAATTCAAAATATATATATATATATATAAAATATATATATAATATGTATATGATATATAAAATTAAATATGTAAAATATATATACTTTTTTAAAATATATATGTCTATATATATTCGTATATATATAATATAATATGTATATGCAATATATATTATATTATATTATGTTAGTTTTAAATTTAATTTTATATGATAGATTAAATTTAATAATTAACATGATATGAGAGAATATCATGTCAATTTTATAATTTGAATTTATAAGATAAATTCAAATTAGATATGATATTATGGGTTAAATTTATGAGATAAATTTAATTAAATTTTTGTGGGCTTTTAAGTAGAAGATGAAAACCCTTATCGACATACTATATATAGATATAGACGTCCTTTATGAAGGGAGAGAGAGTTAGAAAAGTTCTGACGGTAAAAATACTTTGAGAGCCATGAAACACCCTATAGAAAGGAAAATTAATGTTCAAAGAAGAATGGATCCTGAGAGCGCTAGCATGCTATTCGAGTTAAAGAGATGTTTGTGTGGATACTGGTAGAGAGAGCATATTTACATTATCAGCTTCTGAGATCCAAACTCTTGAAGAGAATGTGCTAAAGTTTTAAGAATTACAAGGTAACTCTTTTATTCACCTTGACTTAGACGAGTTTGTTCGGTCTATATCAGGATAGGGACTTTAAAATTTTAATCGTCCACTGCATGTGTGCCTCTCTTTATAAACTCTAAATATATACTCTCTTCTCATCTCAATCCCCTCATATGAATAAATGAGGTTTCTTGATGTAATTTATCTTCTTAGAAAGGTCCTCTCATTGGTTTGGGATGAACATAGGCTAAGTGAGCCATATTGTGTCATGTTTAATTATGCTTTTGATTAGATCATAATATGCATGATTTTGTATGAGATACAACTACTTTCACTTTAAACATTTATTAAATTAATAAATCAAATCCTGTAATTAAAATCTTAAGTCATAATGCCGTCAATGAATGAATACTTATCAAAATCTAGATCGCTTAAATGTAGTATCCACCAAAGTGGATACATTTGGGTTATCTTGGTGAGAGAAGCATGAGTAATGGTGCTACTCACAAAGATTCATTATCATCTGACTTAATTGAGATTATTAAAACAGTTTTGGATCTCAAGGCATTATATGGGATTGAACATGCCAGATCATATGATTACTGAATCCAATAAAGATCTAAAAGTTACATGTGATGTAATTGATGAATGAGTTACCTACCAAAATAACTTAAATTTAAGCGTCCTATCAAAGCAGACTTAAATTTAAGTGAAATATTGGTCTTAACTCACTAATCAAATTTAAGGGTTGTTAGTTTTAGTGGGACATATAAAATTAACTTTGTGTATTTTATTGTAGAATCATGTCGACTAGTAACACTGCTATTATATCATTGTGATCAGTCCTTGAGAAAGACAAACTCAGTGGGACGAACTTTCTTGACTAGTTCAAGAACTTGAGAATTGTTCTCAAGCAGGAAAGAAAGGCTTATATCTTGGATAAACCTATTCCTAAGGAGCCTACAGCTAGTTCTCTAAGAGCTCAAAGGGATGCTTACACAAAGCACACTAATGACTCGGTGGATGTAGGATGCCTAATGCTAGCTACCATGGTTTTAAAACTTTAAAGAGATTTAGAACACATGGAGGCTTATGAGATGATTGTACATCTTAAGGAAATGTTCCAGCAACAGGCAAGGCAAGAGAGGTATGAGACGATAAAGGCCTTACACTCCTGCAAGATGGCTAAGGGTGCATCAGTTAGCACTCATGTTTTAAAGATGAAGAGCTATATTGATCACCTTGAGAGGCTCGAATTTCCCTTAAGCTAGGAGTTGGCTACAGATTTGATCTTGAACTCACTCCTAAAAAGTTATGACCAGTTTGTTATGAAGTATAACATGAATGTCATGGAGAAATCTATTTCTAAACTGCATAGATGCTTAAAATTACTGAGCAAAACATTAAGAAAAAGCCTAGTAATGTTTTGATGGTTTAGAAAGGGAAGGGTATAAAAAAGAAAGGTAAAGGCAAGGGCAAGGGAAAGGGTAAAGGCTCAGATGGTAAGACCAAAGAGTCAAACAAGCCCAAAACTAAGCCTCCAGCCAAGAAGGCAAAGCCTCAAAAGGAAGGAGTTTACTTCTCTTGCAATGAATCGGGTTATTAGAAGAGGAACTACAAGCTCTACCTAGAAGATTTGAAAAAGAAGAAGGATAGCAGGGCTACTCCTTCAGCTATTTATGTTATAGACATTCACCTTTCTACTTCTTCTGCTTGGGTATTAGATACTACATGTGATTCTCACATTTGTACAAATGTGCAGGGTCTCAGACATAGAGGAAGTTGATGAAGGGCGAAGTGGACCTACGAGTTGGAAATAGAGCAAGAGTTGTTGCTTTAGCCATAGGCACTTATGAATTACTTTTGCCCAATGGGCTTTTATTAGTTTTGAACAATTGCTATTATGTTCCTACTTTGAGTAGCAACATTGTTTCTCTTTCTTATCTGGATAAGGAAGGTTTTACACTACTACAAAAAAGGAAATAAATGACGGTTAATGCGCGTCATTTATTCAGCTGACATTTATCTACTTCTTCAAGGTAGTTCTATTGATCTTCTTTGTATGAGGTCCACACTTGAAAATTGTATTAACATCATTCTTCAATTACCTCATTTATTTCTACATCCTTGAATTCTTCAACATAAGAATCATCATAGTACTACAATATATAAATTATCCACCATATATTAATATAATTTTAATACATTAAATATTTTTTAATTTAAAAGTTAATATTTTTGACATACCATTTTGATAATTATGCTCTTGTTATGGATAACGATGTCCTTCATGAACCTCATGATGCAATAGCCACAATCCAAGCTATTTTTTTGTCTTGGACACTAAAAATTAAAGAATCAATGAATATGTATTAATGCATTAAATTTCAATTTAATAAATAATTTCAATTACCTTAATTATATTTCAAGTGTAAGCTACATTAAAATTTGTAAAGGACCTTGGAATAGATTATTTTATGTTAGTGCAGTATAACACCATTGCCCTAATGAAACAGTAAAAAATATATTAATAGAAAATTTAAATAATTAAATAAATATGTAAAATACTTTATGCACTTACATGTTAATCAACTCCAATAAAATTTGTCTCCCCCTGGTTTCCCTCTAAAAGAATCGAGATAATATATCTTTGGAGTGTTGTCGAATGGTTTGGCGGCGATCAACATCCAATGGTCCCTAATAGTATTAACAAGTATTACAAAATTATAATTAATCTATTAAATTAAAAATAAAAAAATTATTAAGCTAAGTGAGAATTTCATTACCCTTGATAGTATGATATTATGAATAATATTCCCTTTCGAGCCCTTGCTTTGAAATGTTCACTTAATACCTTTGCTTGTTCTAAAATTTTGTCACTTTTAATTAAGGTATGTGCACCTACTTTATAAGGACTAACAAAGATGAACTTTGTTTGTAAATTGAAAGGGACAACAAATTTGTCATACAAGCACCTATTATAAATACAAGAAATGGATTAGTTTATATTTAAAATATTAAGTATTCATATATGGAAAAAAATTATTATATGTAGAAGCTGAGAATAGTGAGACTGGTCATATTATGTTGAAGCACTTCATCAACAACATCAAGAGAAAGCATATCATATCGGTCTTTACCATATATACCAACCTTGAACGAGATTTGTAGGACTGGAGGATTAGACCTATGAACCATTGTATATTCTTGGAGCAAATTTCTGTGTTGGCTTGGCAATTGAGGCTCTTGTTTAGGCACAGCTTTATGGGAGACTGCCTATTTAGAGGAGAGCCTAGATCGAGGTATCATCTTTTTTTTGCTGTGCATCTTTGGTATTTTTTTGGCATCCTAACTTGACTAGCTTGCTATCTAACAAAACTACCCATTGCCTCTCTAACATCCTTGCATCCTCGGTGGGAATAAGTAGTATAACATCTTGAATTTCTTAATCCTAAGTTAGAGGTTAATCAATAGTGAAGTGGAAATTAAAGTAGGATTAGAGATTCAGATGGTTAATTTATATTTTGACTAGTTTGTGTGTTGTATGAACAGATATAGGTGCTAGAAGTGCATTTCAAGTCAAAGCAAGTGCGAATGGTGAGAATAAATCTCACTATGCCACACGCCACAGCACATAGACCATAATTTCACGCCATAAGTCATGAAATTTGAAAAATTTTAGAGGAGAGCATTTGAGAAATACACAAGATAAAGAGAGGAGAAGGGCTGAGGAGCTAGGTCAAGTCATTTTTAGAGTGGTGGAAGGTGATTTGGATCGGTAACTTGCTAGGTAAGCTACGTATAACTCTTACCTTCCATTTTACACAAATTTTTCTAAATATGAGTTATAGGAAAATGAATCAGTGAAATGTTTTGATTCTTGCCCAATAGTAATAAAAAGGTTCTCAAAAGTTAAATTAGAGCTTTATGATTGGTTTAGAGCTGAACGTAGAGCTTTGAACCCGAAGGCTCAATTTTAGCCTTTAGAGAAAGAAAGTTAGGGTAAAAATCTGATCTGAGTGAAATAAGACCAATTAAAGTGGTGTAAAGTAGTAATTGGGTAGTCATAAACTTAAAATGGATAAATAGAAAAGAGTTTACGGATGAATATAGCCCTAAGTGTTAAAAATGAGTTTTTGGTCAAAATAGACCAATTGACTAAAATGTGCCAAATGTGTTCAGATTGGTATATTTGACTTACAAATAGAGAAAGAAAGCTTGAGAAAAGCCCAAGTTATAGTTGAAATCCATGAGTAACCTTTCTAGTGACAGAAGGATTGAGGTAACCAAATAACTTCCTTTATTTGACCATTTATTATAACTGTATGTTAGTATGCTATGTAATGCATGAACTAGTTTTAAATTAAGCATGTTTTATGGCATTGAGTGATTGTGTGTGTAAAATGACTTTTGGTCAAAATAAGCATTGAAATTGTGTTTTGTAATGTAAAATGCTATATATATATATATAGGTTACGTATAAGAAAAAGTAAATTGTGAAAAAGGAACCTTAAATGGTTGAGAAGCATGATCTAAGTGGTGGGAGTTCACTTAAGTATAAGAGATGATAAAGACCATATAGCGAGGTTTCCTTAATAGCTTGTTAGGGTGCAATGTTAGAAACAATTCTCCTTAGTGCCTTGAAAGGTGCTATATTAAATAAGATCTCCTGAGTACCTATTAAGGTACTATGTTGGGGATGAGAGATTCCTTAGTATCTTTGTGATACGGGTGGGAGTCAACGACGCCCCATTGTGTGTGTTGGGGGAAACTATAGTCCGTATTACACGGTAGAACATCTTTAGCTAGGTAATTCTACCAATGCAGGTGAGCTTAAGACTAATGAGAGTGTACATTAGTTTGAGATGAGCCTATAGTTTTATGTCGGGGTGATTTAGAGGTTAGTTGGTAGAGATCATGCTAGTATTTTATGTGATATGATGAAATATCTTGAGATAACACGGAATCCTTTGGGATTGATGAAAAGTGATAAATGAAATGTGATATGTGATGTAAATACTACTTTATGAGGTTTTCATGGTATACTATGTTTACTTTCATGTTATTGCATGTGATAGTTAATAAAAGTAAGTTATTCTACTACTAAGATTTTTATCTCACCCCTGTGGTTACATGTTTACAGGATCGGGAAGTGATTAGGCCAAGGGAAGAGAGTCTGGATCGGCTTGAGTTGTGAATCCGTGTACTCTAGGTTTGTGTAATGAACTGAATTGAAAGATTGTATATAATAGTGTATATGAGTTTTCATAGGGTTGCATGCATGTATTGAATTGAGTTTTGGTGAAATCAAGCTTGATTATGTGTATGTGTTGTTTGAGACAAAAGGGCTTTGATTTGAGTATATTTGTGTTGAATTGGTTATATGTATCTTAAGCCAAAAGCCAAAAATTATGATGAAATGAGTAATTTAGGGGCTAAGATTGTATTATGAATATGATTGCATATGTTTGTACATGATTGAGTTGAGAAGTAGCCAAGTAGGCTATGTTATGCCAAGAGATGGCATAGTTTATGAAATTAGCAAATTGTGAAAATTGGCCATAGAGGGATCAAATTTTGATATATGTGTATGATTGTGATTAATTGTGGTCAATCGGTGTGTTAGATCCTTTTAGATTTGGTTCAAGGCCTAGTGTGGTCTAATGAGAGTAAGGGAATGATTTGAGCGCTTGGGTGCATAAAATTTTTAGAAAAAGTGATTTTTTTTTGTACTTGAGTGTCCAAATTTTGATCGGACTGTTAGATTGTGCCCAAACTTATCCCATTAGTTAGTATACGAGCTAAGCTTTATGTGGGTGTTTGAATCACTCTGATGGATGCCGTATGCGAAAATGGTGCACACTAAAAGTTTATCATTTTTGTTGTCAAAATGACAGCAAAAATCCGGACAGGTGCGCCGTGGCGCATGGAGACGCATGTTGCGGTACACAACATAGACAGGCAAGCGTGTGGCTCTCTGCCACATGTTGCGGTGCATGAATCAAAACTTCAATTTATTTATGTGCTAAATTGCATGCAATTAAGATAGAAATTCTGGTGGTTTATGTCCACTATGTATTTGAGGTGTGTATGATTTACTTTCACTGTGTTTTCTCTGATTGTATTGTGATTTAATGGATTTTATAAAGTAAGTCTTCTGCCGAAGCTTTTGAAATGAATTTGATTATTGTGAATGATGTGAGTTAATGGTAACACTGTAGTCTTCTCTTATATTAAGTGGATATATGAGAGGAGGTTATAGGTAGTGGATAGTTCAAATCCTTCGACACATCAATAGCAACACGTACATAGGACGCAGGTAGTGGCATATTATGTAACATGTCTCCCAATAAATTAAACACCCAACCAATAGCAACCACATGACGATTCAGGCTATTTGCGAACAACTCACATAGGTTCTCACCCTATATTAATAAGTAATATACTATATTAAAGTTATGGGAAATAGAAATAATGAAACATAAGTGAAATAAATTAATAATGTTTTACCTCAGGGAGATTTTTAATAGGCTGTATGACCTGTAACTACCTTTCCTGCTAGGACTAATATGAAACTCTACCTCCTGCCTTTCCTTATCCTTTAGCAAAGCTTCAATCATGTCCCGTTGCCTAGATAGCTCCTCTTTCAGGGTGGCAATCTCAGCCCTTACACCTACATCCTCTGTTGACCTTGCTTTCTTCTGTGACCCGAATATTTGTTTTTTCGAGACACTAAAGCCATATCCCCTAACTCGACCAGGGTGTTTGGGATTACCCAACACCTTGCCCAAGACATCATCATCAGGCGTGCCACTTTTCTTGATCTCAGCTTGTGCAATATATAGTAAGAAAGTTAAATTAGTTAATTGAGTATAAAAAAGTGTTATATTAATGTAGTTACACACTTGTCAGCAAGCTCCTGAACACATTCATCAATAATGTTTCCTTCTTTATTGGTTCGGCATTACATTTATAGCTTAAGGCATTACATTTTGGACACTCTATTAATGATGCATATTCATTTCTAAATAACATGCAATCATTAAGATAGGCGTGTATATTTTCTCTTAACTCATGCCAACTGAGTGTAGCATTTGTTTAACCTCATATATAGTCCTTGGAATCTCATTGTTCATAGGTAAAAGTTGTTTTATAAGTGTAAGATTTTCTATAAAGCTCTTATCACTCCATCCATTGCTCACTTTCAAGTTGTACAATTTCAACACTACTGACAACTTTGTGAATCCAGTGCAACCAGTATACAAGGGCTTCTCTACATCACTTTTCAACTTCTCTAACATTTCAGGACAATCCTCAAGTTCCCTTTCAATTACATTGGCCATCTCTTTAAGATAGTCACCCTTATAAGCATCTGTGTCATGATCATCTGATTCAAAGCTTCCTTTATATTCCCAATTACTAGTAGACTCATCCTCTCTAGTCTCTCCATGCTTATATCAACACTTATAATTTTCATCAATCCCATAGCACACTAAATGGTCTTCTATCTCAGATGCACTAATTTACTTCAAAAGACCACATCTTACACAAGGGCACATTATTCTTTTAGGGTCTTTTACATGCTCAAGAGCAAACCTCATAAACTCTTTCACACCATTCAAATACTCTTTACTTAATCAATTGGAAGACATCGATTCTTTATTAATAACTTTTTAATCTAAAAGACAATTCATTCAAGGAAATGTGGTCAGTGACTTATGAATATGGAGAGGAAAGGAATGATAGAAAGATTATCAATAAAGAAATTGACTACTCTACATATAATATATAGTAATTAATGAATCATGAGTCACAATGTATGACCATTCACATAGTCCTTCAACTGTCGATAAAATTTCAGTAGCATAACGGCATAAAGAAAGTATTTCTTGGGCTAAAACTCTCTTTTCAATCTTGGCATCTCACTCAACAAACTAATTCCAACCGTATACAATCACAAGACCAACAAAATTCTCACAAAATAGCATTTTCAAATTAACTCTAATTATTATAAAATTATATATAAAATTCGTTCAAAAATCATAGAAAAAAGAAAAACACTATAAACATCATTTGAATCAATGTTTTCTGTCTCATTTATCATTCTAAGGTTACACATATCCTATATTAGCAATCTCAAGCCAAGAACAAATCATTCTTTACCAAATGTAAAAATATCAATAAAATAGCAATGATTTTTAGAAAGACCACGCGTCAGTTTTCATCACTAAAATGAACTCCAATTGTAATGAAAATTGGTACACTAGTACACTTCAATATGTAGTTTTGAACAATAAAACTACTCTAATCAAACAATGCACAGAATTTAAATTAAATATTATTGAAATAAATCAGTCAAAATTCATAGAAAAATACAATCATCATAAATATCCCATTTTGATCACTAATTTTCATCTTAATAATCATCTTAAGGCTAAGCATATCATCTACTACCATTCTCAAGTCAATAAAAGATCAAACATTAGCAATTTTTGACACCTCAAAATATTAAAATGGGCAACAAATAAAGAGAAATTTAAATAACAAAAATAAACTAATAAAACAATCCATAATATTAAATAAATCAATCCCCTAATCTAGAAATCTAAGCATATTGGAAGAAAATGAAAAAATAACCATAGAAATCACAAACCTATGTACCTTGGAGAATAGAGGATGAAATATAAAAAGGAAGCAAATGAGAGAGGCAACGGACGGTATAGGAGGAGCACTTTCACGTCAGAGAGGGACTAAGGTGGTTGATGGCAACAATAGAGGCAGATTGAGAGATTTCCACCAATTTCGTGTAGAAGTGGAGAAGAGAGAAAACAGAGATGACGAATGGGCAAGAATGAAAAGCTGAGTCTAGAAATTGAATAAAATGAGAATAAATGACGGGTATTCTAATACCCATCATTTATTCATGAATATATGATAGGTGTTTTAAACACCTGTCATATATTATTGAGGCTTTAAATGACAGTTGTTTCAAACAACCATCATTTAAAGCTTAAATTTTTTTTATTTTTTAATTCAAGAAAATGAAACGTTGGCCCCCAATATATGACAGGTGTTTAAAAAATCCATCATATATTATTCCAGACTTTAAATGACGGTGTTTAAAACACCCGTCATTTAAAGTTTTAAAATTTTTTATTTTTTTAATTTAAGAATATGAAATGGCGGACACCAATATATGATAGTTGTTTGTATAACCATCATATATTATTTAAACTTTATATAACAGGTATTTGAAATACCCGTCATTTAAAGTTCAATTTTATTTTTTATTTTTCTCCTTCTAGTAAATGAAATGTTGGGCTAAAATAAATGATGGGTTTTTTAAAACTTGTCATTTAAAGTCTGATAATATATGACGGGTGTTTGAACACCTGTCATTTATTTTCTTACCATCACCCGCCTCTCCCATATATGACATATTTTTATTTGACCATCATTTTTCATGGTATCTTATATTTACATTTTTGTAGTAGTGTTACTTCCATTACTGGGAATGATAAATGTTCTATTTATTGAAATGATATTTTTTATGCTAACGGTAATTTGCATTTTGGTCATTATCATTTAAATCTGGAACATTCTAGTAATGAAGACAACTATAACATAACGACCAAAAGGATCAAATCAAATTATTTGAATCCAACCTATTAATGGCATTGTCGTCTTAGCTATATAAATGAGAAATGCATTATTAAGCTCCATCAAGATGGACTTCTCAACTCATTTTATTTTGAATCTTATAACACATGCGAATCTAGTTTATTAGGAAAGATGATGAAAGCACCTTTTACTGGGCATAGTGAGAGGGCTAATGACTTACTGGGACTCATACATACAAATGTATGTGGACCAATGAGTACAGCTACCAGAAGGGGTTATCTATACTTCATTACCTTTGTTGATGACTATAGTAGATATGGATATATCTACCTAATGAAACACAAATCTGAATCTTTTAAAATGTTCAAAATATTCCATAATGAAGTACAAAACCAACTTGGCAAGACTATTAAAACTCTTTGATCTGATCAAGGAGGTGAATATTTGAGCCAAGAATTCATTGATCATCTCAAGAGTTGTGGGATAGTCATAATTAACTTCTCCAGCAACACCACAATGGAATGGTGTTTCTGAGTGGAGAAATCAAACAATATTAGATATGGTTTGATCCATGATGAGTCACGTAGATCTTCCACCATCCTTTTGGGGCCATGCACTAGAAATAACTGCATTCACACTGAATTGTATTCCATCAAAGACAATTGATAAGACATTATATGAGATATGAACTAGGAAGAAACCTAGTTTATCTTTTCTCAAGATTTAGGGAAGTGAGGTTTATGTTAAGAAACAAGCCTTAGACAAGTTAGCACCCAAATCCATAAAGTGCCTTTTTGTGGGGTATCCTAAAGAAATAAAGGGATACTATGTGTACAATCTCATTGATAACAAAGTGTTTGTAATTGAAAATGGTATCTTTCTAGAAGTAGAATTTATCACTAAAAAAACTAGTGGAAGTAAGATACATCTTGAACAAATTCAAGGACCATAAAATAGCATAGAGTCACAGATGAAAAATTGAGAAGACTCATAAGAAGTAAATGAGCCTACTCAAATAATACAAGGCCAACAAAGGTTTGATAAGACATAGCATCATCCTTAGAGATATGGATTTTTGATTAATGAATGTCGTGATGTGTTGCTCATTGAACATAATAAACTAACCACCTACCAAGAAGCCATAGTGAGACTAAATTTTGAGAAATGGCAAAATGCTATGAAGTTTGAAATGTAATCCATGTATGATAATAAGGTATGGACCTTAATCGATCTACCTGAAGGAATAAAAACCATCAGGTGTAAGTGGGTTTTGAAGGGAAAACTAACATGGATCACAAAGTAAATGTCTTCAAGGCATGATTGGTTGCAAAAGGATTCACCCAAACTCATGGTGTAGATTATGATGAAACCTTTTCACCAGTCATAATGGCCAAATTAATTAGAATCCTCCTTGCCAATGCAGCATATTATGACTATGAAACATGACAGTAAATGTTTTCTAGGCATGATTAGTTGTAAAAGGATTCACCCAAACTCATGATGTAGACTATGATGAAACCTTTTTCACCAGTCGTAATGGCCAAATCAATTAGAATCCTCCTTACCATTGTAGCATATTATGACTATGAAATATGACAGGTGAATGTTAAAATAGCATTTCTTAATGGAAGTTACTTGAGAAGGTGTACATGACATAACCTAAAGGTTTTGTGCGTCTAGAGGACTCTAGAAAAGTGTGCAAACTTTAAAGATCCATTTATGGATTAAAGCAAGCATCTCAAAGTTGGAATCAACATTTTGATGAAGTAATCAAAAAGTTTGGATTAATTTAAAATATTGATAAACCTTGTGTTTATAAAAGGGTTAATGGCAACACAGTTATATTTCTAGTGATATATGTAAATGATATACTACTCATTAGGAATGACATTCCTACCATACATAATGTCAAGTCTTGGTTAGGAAAATCTTTCTCTATAAAGGACTTAGGTAAAGCCACTTACATCCTTGGGATTAAGTTCTATAGAGATAGACCCAAAAAGCTGATAGGCCTAAGTCAGAGCACATACATAGACAAGATACTGCATAGGTTCAGTATGCAGGATTCAAAGAGGGGTTTCATCCCCATGTCTCATAGCATTCATCTCAGTAAAGGCTAGTGTCCTAGTACACAAAATCAGCGAGATAGCATGAGTAAGGTTCCATATGCCTTAACAATTAGATCTATGATATAGCCATGCTGTGCACTCAACCGGATGTTTTATTTGCCTTAAGTATGACTAGCAGATACCTAGTAATCTAGGAGAGGATCATTGGACTGCTATCAAGAATATCCTAAAGTACCTAAGAAGGACTAAAGATTTATTCTTAGTATATGGCAGATTGGATGACGAGCTAGTTGCAATAGGTTACATAGATGCAAGCTTCCAAACTAACTAAGATGACCTGATTTCACAGTCAGGATATCTGTTCGCCTTAAATGGTAGGGCAATGAGATGGAAGAGCAATGCAATGAGATGGAAGAGCTCAAAGCAGAGCACAACAGCTGATTCTGCAACAAAAGCTAAGTATATAGTAGCATCAGATGTAGTTAAGGAAGTTGTTTGGATAAGGAAGTTCATTGCTGAACTAAGAGTGGTGCCTAGCATCTTAAATCCAATAAACTTATTCTATGACAATAGTGGTGCAATTGCATAAAGCAAGGAGCCAAGGTCACACCAAAAGACTAAGCATATACTCAAGTATTTTTGCCTTATCAGAGAAATCAATGATAGGGGTGATATAAAAATATGTAAAGTAGCAAGAGAAGACAATGTTATTGATCCTCTTATAAAGCCTCTTGCACAAACGAAGCATGAGCATCATGTCAGGATAATGGGAATTAGACAAATTAATAATTGTACCTAGTATAAGTGGGAGGATGTTGGAAATTGCACCCTAGGGCTAATCATTATACTGTGCACATTATTATTTAATGAATTTCTCTTTTTTTATTATAACAATTGCATGTTCAATATGATAATTGTATCCCTGGACAAACTATAGTGATTGTCTTAAATGTCCCTAGTCAGTCATCTTTGAGGGAACATAGATGAAACAAGACTAGTATGACTTTGATTAATTATAGAGATACAAATTAAAGCCACAGGCACTTGAAAGAGTACAAGGTGCTAGACCAACCCACTATAAGAAAGTTGCATGGTGCAAGTCATAAGCTTATCTCATATGTAAATATATCATTAAGCCCTTTCACCTAAGATCATCATGAATTCCTACACAATAACTACTAAACTTTGACCTAGTCAAAAGTCATCTTTGACCAGGTGATAATAAAAGCTATGATTGAGTTTAATGATATTCATGTAGAGGAATATGAGTGGTTAAGATGGAATTTATCCCTCACATTAAGTGAGAGATTTTACTGAGCTCCTTAATGAGTAAAACTAAGAAAATGCATAGCCATATTACAATAAAAAGGGTTTTTCAATTGCTAATATCAGTCTACTCCGAGATTAAGAAAGTAACGGTCAGGTAAAGAAGAATGACAATCCATATCTCATGCTTGACCAAAATATCACTTGACAAAAGGGATGTGATATGGTTACATGATAGGTTACATTAGATCATCGATTCCCATGTGAATTAGGTAGTTGCAACGTCTTGCTAGAGGCCACTTGTGACTTGTGGGCTGATAGCATAATTAGCCTGCTGCCAATTTCATATGGGCCTACAGAGTTGCACATAAGAACAACCTAACTCGAGCTATAATGTTCAAGTTCATTGAATCTGGAATATGTCTAGATTCAATGAATATAATATAAGGTGAATGAATTATATATATATATATATATATATTTGAATATTTATTTGATAAATATTTATATTTATATTTATATGAAATGTAAAATTTAAAATATAATTTTATATATATACATTCATATATGTATATATATCACATATATATATATATATTCGTATATATAATATAATATGAATATGTGATATATATTATATTATATTATGTTAGTTTTAAATTTAATTTTATATGATAGATTAAATTTAATAACTAACATGATATGAGAGAATATGATGTCAATTTTATAATTTAAATTTATAAGATAAGTTCAAATTATATATGATATTATGAATTAAATTTATGAGATAAATTTAATTAAATTTTTGTGGGCTTTTAAGTAAAAGACAAAAACCCTTATCTACATACTACATATAGATAAGGGCGTCCTTTATGAAGGGAGAGAGAGTTAGAAAAGTTCTTACGAAAAAAAACACTCTGAGAGCCACGAAACACCCTATAGAAAGGAAAATTAACGTTCAAAGAAGAACAGATGTTGAGAACGCTAGCACGTTGTTTGAGTTAGAGAGCTGTTCGTATGGATACCGATAAAGGGAGCAGATCTACATTGTTAGCTCCTGATATCTAAACTCTTGAAGAGAATGTGTGCTAAGTTTGAAGAATTAAAAGGTAACTCTTCTATCCACCTTGACTTAAACAAGTTCGTTCAGTCCATATCAGGATAAGGACTTTAAAATTTTAATCTTTTGTTGCGTATCCCTATCTAACAAACACGTCCCTATTAATCTAATTTCTGCTCCATGCGCCGTAGCGCATCTATTAGCAGCTACGATGTGTGACACGGTAAGGGAAATCCTCACTATTCTCACATGCTCTGCTTCAAGACTCCGCTCTTCTACTCATATTTATTCATTTAATATCCCAATGAGTCAATATAACACTTCACCACTCAGAACCCTAATCCTACATTAAATCACTAATTCATCCCTAATTTGTCATTAACGTAGGATTAGAAATTCAGAATGTTACATCACCAACTGAGTTAGCTGAAATAAAGGAGTTACTTGAAAAGGGGTTTATTAGACTTAGTGTGTCACCTTAAGGATCACTTGTACTTTTTGTTAAAAAGAAGGATGGTAGCTTACAATTTTGTATTGATTATAGATAGTTAAATTAGGTGATGGTAAAGAACAAATATCCTTTACCAAGGATTGATGAATTGTTAGATCAATTGGTAGGAGCTTCAGTTTTCTCAAAAATTGACCTGAGGTTAGGATACCATCAATTGAGAGTGTGCTTAGAGGATATGCCCAAGACAGCTTTCTCTACTAGATATTGGCATTATGAGTTCCTAGTAATGCCATTTGGATTGACAAATGCACTTGCAGTTTTCATGGACTACATGAATCACATATTTATGCCTTACCTGGATTAGTTTGGCATGGTATTCATTGATGACATTCTGATATATTCTAACAATGAGGAGTAACATGCGAAGCATTTGAGGACTATGCTATAAATTCTCAAGGACAACAAGCTCTATGCCAAGCTTAGTAAGTGTGAGTTTTGGCTAAGGGAGGTCTAATTTCTAGGACATGTGTTGGCAAAAGAGATTATAGTGGATTTGCATAAAGTGGATATGGTGTTGAAATGGGAGAGACCTAGTTTTGTTGTAACCTCTTCCTATATCTACTCAATATAAGAGAAGACTACAGTGTTACCACCACCTCACATCAAACACAATGATCAAGTTTCATTTGAAAAGCTTTGACCGAAGACTTATTTTATAAAATTGATTAGTTCACTGCATAATTAGAGAAATACATAGTGGCAGTAAATTATGCACACCTTAATTATATAGTGGACATAACCCACCAGCATTCCTATCTTAATTGTATGCATTTCAGCATAAAATAAAAACTGAAATTTGGTACATGCATCATAGCAGGCAGTCCATGTACCATGGCATGTGGTACAGAGCCACATGCTTGCCTTATCTGTGTCGTGCATTGTGGCATGTGTCACTATATGTCGCGGCATGCCTATCTAAATTTCTACTGTCATTTTGATAGCAAAAATGATGAACTTTTGGCATGTGCCAATTTTTCATACGACATCCAATTAGAGTGATTCAAGTGCTCACATGAAGCTTAACTCGTATACTAACTAATGAAATAGGTTTGGACATGATCTAATAGTCCAATCAAAATTTAGACCTCGAGGTGCAAAAAGTTACTTTTTCCAAAAATTTTATGTACCGAAGCGCTCAATTCGATCTCTTTCTCTCATTAGATCACACTAGGCCTCGAACCAAGTCCAAAAGGATCCAATGCACCTGATTGACCTCAATTAATCACATGTATACTCATATATCAAAAATTGACCCCTCTACGACAATTTTCACAACTTATTAATTTTACATACATTTATTTCTTGGCATAACATAGCCTACTTGGCTATTTCCTAACTCATACATATACAATCATATTCATAATATAATTTTAATGCCTAAATTACTCATTTCATCATAATTTGTCCTTTGGCTTAAGATTCACCAACACAAACAACCATTTCACACATATACTCTAAGTCATATCTCCTTTTTGTTTCATTTCAACACATATACAGTCAATCGGGCTAGACTTCACAAAATCTCAATTCAATTCATGCATCTCTAAAGGGTCTAGAATGTGTGTTGATGCAAGATGAGCGAGTAGTGGCTTACACCTCTAGATAGCTCAGGTTGCATGAAAAGAATTACCTGACCCATGACTTAGCTTATTATAGTGGTATTTGCATTAAAGATTTATAGCCACTATTTGTATGGGGCAGTGTTCAGCATTTTAAGTGACTACAAGAGCCTAAAATATTTAGTGGATTAGCAAGAACTTATTTTAAGTTAGAGAAGGTGGATGGAGTTCCTAAAGGATTATAGTTTTGAGTTTAAATACCACCCAGGAAAAGCAAATATGGTTGCAGAGCTATAAGTTAAAAGTCATTACATGTCGCTTGTCTAATGGTGTAGGAGCACAAATTATTGGAATCCTTCTTGGATATTCAAAATGACTCACCGAAATTAACTTTTTATATCTTGCATTCTACAAAGATTACTAATAAGTTCTGGAGAAAGTTAAGGATAGCACAACTTGAGGATGAGTATCCTTTGGGAATTTGAGAAGATATAGAGGAAAGGCGAACCACAGACTTTAGTTTCAATGATGATGGTTTTGTTATGTATCGAGATCAAGTTTATGTACTAGATGAGGGTGATTTGAGAAAGAAAATTCTGAATGAGGCGCATAAGAGTAGATATACAATTCACCCTAAAGCAACTAAGAAATACCAGGATATAAAGCAGTATTAGTAGTGGCCTAGAAAAAGAGATGTCACAGATTTTGTATCTCGATGTTTAATTTGTCAAAAGGTTAAAATCAAGCATCAGAGATGAGTAGGAACTTTACAACTATTGGAGATACCAAAGTAGAAGTGGGATAGTATATCTATGGATTTCATTTTAGGATTACAAAGAACCCAATCTAGTCATAATTCTATTTGGGTAATAGTTGATAGGTTGACAAAGTTAGCCCATTTCTTGACAGTGTGAATAAGTGATTCATTAGAGAAGTTGGCAGAGATCTACATTTGGGAAGTTGTGAGATTATATAGGATGCTAAAGGACATTATCTTTGATCGTGATCCGAGGTTCACCGCAAACTTTTGGAAAGCGTTGTAGAGAGTAATGCATACTGAATTAAGATTCAGCATAGCATATCATTCACAGAATGATGGACAGGCAGAAAGGAGTATACAGACTCTAGAGACATGTTGAGAGCTTGTGCCTTAGAATTGAGAGGTAACTGGGTAACCATCTTCCTTTAGTAGTGTTTGCCAACAATAATAGTTTTCACTCCAGTATAAGGATGGCTCCTTATAAGGCACTATATGGAAGGAAATGTCGATCTCCTCTTTGTTGGGTTGAACTGAGTGAGAGAAGCATTATGGGTCTAGATATTATGGATCAAATGATATAAAAGATTTAAATGATAAGGCAGAAACTTTTAATGACTTAGAGTAGGCAAAAGAGTTATGTGGATAAATAGCAAATGCTATTAGAATTTATGGTTGGTGACTATGTTTTTAAGAGTTTTGCTTATGACAGGAATTAAGAGGTCAATCTGAGCAGTGAAATTGTCTCCTTGATTCATGGGTCCATTCAAGATCATCAGGAAAGTTAGGCCAGTTTCTTGCTAAATAGCCTTGCCACCACAATTATCTAGGATTTATGATATTTTTCATGTTTCTCAACTGAAAAAATATTAACCTGATCTATCTTATATGATTGAACCTAAAGAGGTTGAGCTACAAGAGAATATGACTTATTGAGCAGAGCCTGAACGAATAGTGGACGTTAAAGATAAGCAATTATAGAATAAGACTATTTGGCTAGTTAAGGTGGTGTGGAAAGGAATGGCTCCTAATGATGCTACCTACAGACAGATGACAAATAAAGCAGCAGTATCCCTATCTATGTCCTTAGGTATGTGTTATAGGTGTTGTTGAATTTTAGCGGCAAAATTCCTTTAAAGAAGGGGAGAACTATAACATCTGAAAACTTTAAATCTAGAAAAGTTGATGAATTAAGGGAAAAATTAGTTAAAAAGATGATTAATTAATTTAATTATGTTTTGGGTTGCTAATCAAGTTTTTGGGTCATATTTGGCTCTAAATTAAGTTAGGATTGAAGTTATATCAAGTCAGGTGGCATCAAAGGGAGCAAAAAAGACATTTTGTTTAATACGTTGTGAGTCGCAGCTTGTGCGTCATGCACTGTGGTGCATGGCACAGCATAGAGAGCATAAATTTCAAAAATTATTAGACAAAGTTAGTTTTGTGGGAGAGAACCTAGAACACAAAGGGAAAAGCTTTGGGCACATTATGGCATCATTTTAGGAGGATTTTAAAAATAAATTGAGCCTTCAAACTCTTGGGTAAGTTTCCTACCATTCTCCTCTACCTTTTGGAAGTAGGAGAATTTACACTGAATGGATTAAGCTATGGGTCTATGTTTTAAAGATTTAAATTGATTCTAAAGGTTTAATTTAAGTTTCTTAACCTTTGATAAGTGGTAATATGAAGCTACTTTGTTGTTTGGTGAAAGTTGGATCAAGCCCTAACTTGATTATAGGATTTTAAAGTGTGATAAGTTGAGATATTAAGTGTTATGTTGTGATAGAGTGAGAGAAAGGCTTGAGGGGATTGTGTGAGCAAATTATAATCTTGACAAGCCTCTTTATCGAGAATATGAGTGAGTAGGAGAATTGGGATGTTATTGATAGCTAATAGTGCTTGTGTTAATTAAAAATTAACATCTAGTACTTATTGATGTAGATTGTGGTGTGATAAAAACTTGCGTTGACACAAGAAGAGATTTAGTATCACGGGTAACCCTTTTAGTAATAAAAGGGTTGAGGTAACTAGATAATCTGTATTATTTATTACCTTAAATAAGTTATTCTCAAGTTATTTTTCTATGATTTGTTATTATATATGTATGAATTTTGTAAAGGTTAACTATTTTAGAAAATAAGTGGAGTATTGATTTGTGAAATTTCATATTTTTGAAGTAATTGGTAAGATTTATTATATTTATTTAGAAAGTGGTTTACGCATGGTCAAGTAGAGATATGTAGTGAAATATGGCATATTAGAGGGTGGGAGGTCACCCTAGTGGATTTAGTAAAGATTAAGTCAATATGGCACTGTTGGCACCTTAAGATGCCAAATACAGCTCATATTTCTCCTTAATGCCTGAAAAATGGTCCAGTGTTGGAGATTTACTCTCCTTAGATGCTAAATACAGCTCATATTTCTCCTTAAGATGCCAAATACAGCTCATAATCTAGTCTAATAAGCTTCACGTGGGTACTTGAATCACTCTAATCGAACATCAGATGCAAAAATGGTGCGCTTTTAATGTTCGTCTTAAAAAGTTGTTATGACAACGTTTTGTTGTCATGGACATATGCACCATAGTGCATGGTATAATGGCCAAATTTTCC
Source organism: Prosopis cineraria (assembly GCF_029017545.1). Lineage (NCBI taxonomy): Eukaryota > Viridiplantae > Streptophyta > Magnoliopsida > Fabales > Fabaceae > Prosopis > Prosopis cineraria. The sequence goes on along the minus strand of NW_026555343.1, from coordinate 24,488,119 downwards.
TTTTTGTGCCACATGCCACAGCACATAGACCACGAGTTACAGCGCATGTACTAAAATACTCAAAAATGACATTTTTTGTCCTATTTTTAAGTATTTTGCCTCCTAAAACTTTTCTATGCTTCTAATACTATTATAAATTGTTAAGTTTGAGCTCAAACTACAAATTTGAAGCATTTTTATAGGATCCTAAATATTCTAAAATTATTTCTAAAAGATTATTAGTTTTAACCCTTATAATATATATATATATATAAAATGTGAGCATAAGAGCAATCCTTGCTCCTTATTATGATTGTTTGTTATGATTGTGCGGTGAATTTTGGTAATGTCAAGGTGGAAATTACACATTCAATTTGGCAAGATTATGACAAGCAATAAAACATGTTTAACTCATTACGCTAATAGAAATTATGAATTAACTTAAGGAGGTCAAAATTATGCACTCAAACATAACCAAACTTAAGTTATAAGAAGCATCTCTCAATCATATGAATCATCACTTCAGATTACAAGATCAAAAAGTCATACCAATTTATAATTCTAGAGAGAGAAAGTAGGGAGTGAAATTCAAAACTAGCTAGAAAAAAAAACTTAAGGTTTCCTCCTCCTTATAGTAGCTCATTTAAAGCCTTGCATCTTCAAGTGTTCTTCAAGATGAAGCTTAAACTCCATGGCAGAATTTCACCTCAAAATTGCCGCATGCTAGCTTAGTTTGACCCTTAAGAAAGCCCTTAGGTTATGTAAAGGAAGAAGATAGAAGAGAATGAGCTAATTTTTGTGAAACTTAGATGGTTAGATTGAGAGATATGGAGGAGAGAGGGTGGAAGTATAGAGAGAGAAGTGAGAGGATTTGATGAACTTGAAATTGAAAATCTAAAAATCTAAATGAATGATTTAAAAATTTCATATAAACCTATTTAAGAAGTGTTTTGGCCAAAATTCATTAGTGCTACCTACTAAATAAGTTGCCACAAAACTAAACACAAGTCATTAGGTCAAGTAATGTTAAGGGTAGTCTAGGTTGCAAGTTAACTTGGGTGATAATTTCAATGATGTTCTTCTAATCTCATATGTGCATGGACATGTTAAGCTCTTATGTTCCCCTAATTGCCTTGGAATTTGTTCCTAATGCTACTCAAATTCAAATATGAAATTTGCTGTCAAGCTTCTCAAACACATTGCAATTATCTTAAATTTTGAATAAGTCAACTTGATCCCTTGTATGCACGTGCATGGAGACTTTATGTGTGCCTCTTAAGCTCTTAGAAATAACACCCCTTATGGTAATTTTAGGTCTAAAATCATTTGTCATACCTTCCTTCATGTGCTAAGCCAAATCTTGAACTAAGTCTCTTTCATGCAAAGTGTCACCTAAGATAACAACATGAAATTTGACTAAATTATTTTACACATGTGATAAATATGAAAATATTTAAACCCTGCTATCTTTTTGCATGTATTTTTAAAATTTATTCAAAACTTCACAAACACATATGAGAAATATAAGGTGGCCATGCATGCATGTAAATTAGGTTAAATTTGCCAAATTGACAAGTTAACCCAACATGTTGACTTTTTAACCTTAGCTCCAAGTGTGACTTTTAAGACTAAATGTTTCAACCTTAATGGTGTAACCCTCCCCATATCTACCAAATATAGGAAAGGATTAAATAATCACTACTCACATGTACCAAACTGTACATTCAAATATTTTGTTAAAAAAGCTTAGGCTCAAGACTTGTTTTGCAAATCATCAAAATCTTATCATATTTAAGCCATACACAATGGAAATAAGTCATACATGTTGATATCAATCAATGCATGCCTTAAAAACAAAGAAATCAGGTCAAATTTTAGGTCATGCGTAGCGGCAAGCAACACATGCATTGCAATATGTGGCATAGAGCCACACACCCTAACCTTCTCTATACCATGTATAACAACATGATGTACAATGCATCGCAGCATATGCTACTATCATTTGACAACATAAATGATGTATGATTGGAGTAATTCAAGTGCTCACATAAAGCTTATCTCATAAGCTAACTAATGAGATAACTTTGGACATTATCCAATGGAAATTTAGTATACCCAAGTACTCAAATTACTCACCTTGTCTCATTAGACCATACTAAGCCTTGAATCAAGTCTAAAAGGACCTAATACACCTGATTGACTAAGTTATAAAGCATATACACACATATATCACAATTTGGCCTTCAACATCCCAATTTCACAAACATAAACTTTGGAACATTTAGCATAAATTGGTCTACTTAGATTTTTCCACCACATTATCTTAGCTTTACCTATTCTCAACATATATATAACTAAATCTTCGCCCCAGTTAATCATTTCACTACGTAATTCCACATGTGGGCTAAGATTCACCAAATTACTATAAATTTTCACAAATCACAACTTAAACATGCATGTAATCATTATGGCAACTTATTTACATAACTTATACAAAAGCCATGGCACTACTATACTGGTCCTGACTCTTTCTCCTTGCCATGATCACTATTTTGTGCTATAAAAATATAATCACGGGGTGAGATAAAAATCTCAATAACATAATAACTCTCTATTATTGACTATCACATGCAACCATAAGCAAGTATAGCATAAGATACAATTAAACATAGTATATAATATACATTTCACTTCAAATCTCATCAATATATATATGATTTCAACACTTTTAAAACTATATTCACTGCTTTTCACCACTTTTCTAACATATAGCATGATCACTACCAACTGAACCTCCAAATCATCCCAACTTGAAACCCTAGGCTCATCTTAAACTAATATACACTCTCATTAGCCCTAAGCTCACCTTCAGTAGTGGCATCACCTGGCTAAAGTTATTCTATTTCACTTCCGAAATGGTATTCCCCAATAAAAAAATGAGGTGTCGTTGACTCCAACACCATATTACATCGATACTAAGGAGTCTGAATCTCTAATACCACACCTTGAAAGGTACTAAGGAGATAATCTGCAACATCGCACCTCAAAAAGGCATTATGGAGATACAATTCTCCAATACTGTACCCTTTCGAGCATTAAGGAGAGTAATGCCATATGGTCTTTCACTCCATATAGGTGAACTCCTGCCCCTATGATCATACTTTTCAAACCAATCATAGGTTCCCAATCACTACTATACACAATTTTATATATACAAATATAAAATTACATACTTTCATTTGTTTATTTAACCAAAGTTCATTTTCATGTCATAACCATGCAATAACACAAAACATACTCAATTTAAAATAGTTTCATGCAATAGATGGCATACATACACACAGTTACACTAAATAGTTAATAAAGGAAGCTATCCGATTACCTTTATCCTTCTATCACAAGAATGGTTACCTATGGATTTTCTCAACCACTAACTTATCTCTACAAGCTCCCTTTCTCAACTTACACGTGTGATATGTAACCCTCCCCTATATTTGCTTAATCACCACCTTATAAAAACTAAATCATAATAAATCACTTTGTTTGAAAAGCTTGGGCCCAATACTTGTTTAGAAAAATCATCAAAATCATAACACATTAAATAAACTATATGTATTCATATAGATTAATACATGCATTAAAAACAAAGAAATTAGGTTAGATTATGGGCCATGCACTGTGGCGGGCAATACATGTGTCGTAGCATATGGCTAGAGCCACACACCCTAACCTTCTCTCTGTCATGCACTATAGCGTGATGTACAAGGTTCCTCGATGCATAAGCCCATTCTTGCTACTGTTATTTGATAGCAAAAATGATAAATTTTTGGCGTACACCATTTCCACATATGACGTCTAATTGGAGTGATTTAGGCACCCACACAAAGCTTAACTCATAAGCTAACTAATGAGATAGGTTTGGACACAATCTAATAGTCTAATTAAAATTTAAACATCTGGGTGCAAAAAGTCACTTTTTTTAAAAATTTCACGCACTAAGCACTCAAATCAATCCCATTATCTCATTAGACCATACTAGATATTGAATCAAGTCTAAAAGGACCTATTACACCTGATTGTTCACAATATATCACATACATACACACATATCACATTTTGGCCATTTAACTATCAATTTTGACAGATATAAAATTTTCACCACATAGCATAATATTGCACTTTAGGCTATAATTTCCACTATTTCACTATAAATTAACTTCATATTTACAACACATGTACACAACTAAATCTTAGCCATATTACTCATTTCACCACATATTTACATATATAGGCTAGGATTTACACAAAATCACTAAAATTTCAATAGTTTACAACTCAAAATATGTATGCAAGTCCTATGCCAATTTATATACACAATATTCACAAGGTTTAGGTTCATTACACAAACTCTAAAATCACACAGCTATAATAACTTTAAGCCAGTCTTGACTCTTTTTCCTTACCCAACTCACTACTTTATCTTGTAAAAAATGTAACCACAGGGTAAGATAATAGTCTTAATAGCAGAACAACTCTCTATTATCGATTATCGCATGTAACCATAAGAAAGTATAGCATAATATATAGTTAAACATAGCATATAATACATGTTCACTTATAATCTCATCTTTATAAATCATTTAACTACTTTCACCACTATATTCACTACTTTTTCGCATATAGCATGATTGCTATCAACTGAACCTCCGAATCACCCTAACTTGAAGCTATAGGCTTCTTTTAGACCAATATACACTCTTATCAGCCTTGAACTCACTTTTAGTAGTAGAATCACCTAGCTAAAAGTATTCTATCCTACTTCCAGACTATAATTTTCCCTAATACACATAATGGGGTGTCATTAACCCCAACACTGCATCACATCAATACTAAAGAGTCTGAATCTCTAATAATACACCTCAATAACCATTAAGGAAATAATCTCTAACACCACACCTTGAAAAGCATTAAGGAGATACAATTCTCTAACACTGCACCCCGTTGGGTACCAAAGAGAATGATACCATATGGTCTTTTACCATACTCCACATGGGTGAACTCCTACCCTATGATCATGCTTTTTGAACCAATCATAGGTTCCCAATCACCATCATATAAACATAATCGCACAATAACATGTGTTTGTTCAATCAAAGTTCATTTTCATTCAATAACTATATAATGTTGCAAAACTTGCTTAGTTTAAAACTGTTTCATGTAATAGATAGCATACTTTCAGCTAGTTACAATAAATAGTGAAACAGAGAAAGTTATTTGGTTGCTTCAACCTTTCTGTCATAAGAAAGGTTACTCATGGATTTCTATAATCACTCACACATTACTACAAGCCTCTTACTGCCTTTTACACATATATTATGCCAACCTACACACAATTGGCATTATTAGTCAATTAATTCAATTGATCAAAAACACTTATTTACTACTCAGTGCTACAATTAGCCGTTCATTCACTTCTGCTAATCCATTTTAAGCTAGTTATCACTTGATTTATATCATTTTAAGTGATCTTATTTGATCTTACACCATTTCTGTTGGAAATTATGCCCTATGGCCAATCATTGTACAATGCACATTGTTATTTAATGAATTTCTGTTTTGTTATCATATCAATTGCATGTTTACTATAATAACTGTATCCTTGAACAAACTACAGTGATTGTCTTAAATGTCCCTAGTCAGTCATCTATAAGCGATCATAGATGAAACAAGTCTAGTATGCCTTTAATTAATTATAGAGATATAAATAAAATTTATAGGCATTTGAAAGGGTACAAGGCACTAGACTGACCTTCTATGAGAAAGATGCATGGTACAAGTCATAAGCTTATCTCATATATAACTATATCACTAAGCCCTTTGACCTGAGATCATTATGAATTCCTACATGATAACCACTGAACTTTGACCTAGTCAAATGTCACCTTTGATCAGGTGATCATAAAGGCTATGATTGAGTTTAGTGATATTCATGTAGAGGAACATGAGTGGTCAAGATGGAATTTGTCCTTTATATTAAGTGAGAGATATTATTGGGTCCCTTGATTAGTAAGACTAAGAAAATGTATGGCCATACTATAATGGAAAGGGCTTTTCCATTGCTATAGTCAGTCCACTCAAAGATTGAGAAAGTAACAGTCACGTAAAGGAGAATGACAATTTCATGTCTCACACTTGACTAAAATATCGCATGACAAAAAGGATGTGATACGGCTGCATAATAGGTTACATCAGATCATTGATCCCCATTTGAATTAGATAGTTGTAATGTCTTGCTAGAGGCCACTTGTGACTTGTGGGCTAATAGCATAATTAGCCTACTGCCAATTTCATATGGGCCTAGAGGGTCGCACACAAGAACAGCCCAAATCAAGCTATAATGTTTAAGTTCATTGAATCTGAAATATGTCTAGATTCAATGAATGTAATATAGGGTGAATGAATTATATATATATATTTATATAAAATATAAAATTCAAAATATAATTATATATATATATATTTTCATATTTATATGTGTGTGTGTATTTGATATATATATATACATATATTTTTGTGTATTTGATATATATATTTAAAAAATATATGTATATATATAATATAATATGTATGTGATATATATTATATTATGTTATGTTATGTTAGTTTTAAATTTAATTTTATATAGTACATTAAATTTAGTGACCAACATGATATGAGAGAATATTATATCAGTTTTATAATTTAAAGTTATAAGATAAATTTGAATTAGATATGATATGATGAATTAAATTTATGTGATAAATTTAATTAATTTTTCGTGGGCTTTTAAGTGGAAGACAAAAACCCTTATCCATATACCATATATAGATAGGGACATCCTTTATGAAGAAAGAGAAAGTTAGAAAAGTTCTGATGGCAAAATACTTTAAGAGCTATGAAAAACCCTATAGAGAGAAAAACTAATGTTCAAAGAAGAACGGACATTAGGAGCTCTAGTATGCTATTTAAGTTAGAGAACTATTCGGTTGATACTAGTAGAGGGAGAAGATCTATGTTATTAGCTCCTGAGATCCAAACTCTTGAAAAGAACACGCGTCAAGTTTGAAAAATTAAAAGGTAACTCTTCTTTCCACCTTGACATAAATGAGTTCTTTCGGTCCATATCAGGATAGGGACTTTAAAATTTTAATCTTTCGCTACGCCTCCCTATCCAACAATTTTAGCCCTAAATTTCTTTTGAATTAAGGCCAAATTGAGCTTATAGACTCAAAGCTCTATCATTCAACTCTAAACTAGTTACAAAGCTCTAACTTAACTTTCAAGAACCTTTTCATTACTATTAGGTAAAAAATAAACCCCTTTAATTTCCTGGTTTAATTTTTTTATAACTCATATTGAGAGAAATTATAATAGAATTGAAAGTAAGTGTTGTATGAAGCTTACTTGATAAGTTACTAATCGAAAGTGTCTTCCAATGCTTTGAAAACCCTTGCCCTAGCCAACATTTGCTTCTTCTCTTCTCCCTTCACGTGTTTCTCTTCTTTCCTCTCTGCCCTTACCAGCTGATCCATGACTTTTAAGGTCATTTTTTGGTGCATGTGCTGTGGCGTAAGCAGCATTAGCTATGGCACATGGCATAGTGAAGAGAATTCTCACCACACTTACATGCTTTACCCTAAAATATGGTTCTTCCACTTATATGTATTCATTGAACATCCCAAAAAGCCAAATTATCAAATAACCACCCAAACTTCTAATCATTTACTAATTACCACTTTACCCTTAATCAATAGATAATCACAGGATTTGAAAATTAGAATGTTACATGATATGCCAATCTACACATAATTGGCACAATCAATCAATCAAATTAATTGAGCAAAAATACTTAATTACTACTTTAAACTATATTTAGCCACCGATTTCTTTCCCCTTAGTCAATATAAGCCAAATACCACTTAATCACCACTTTCTATCACTTCTATCAATCCCACTTTGCTTCTACTCAACTTTCACCATTTTTCCTCTTTAATCTAGGGCTAAATCAAGCTTACAGGCTTAAAACTCTATCATTCAACTCTAAACAAAGCTTTAACTTAACTCTCGAGAACTATTTTATTACTATAGGGTAAGAAACAAACTCCTAAAAATTTTTCGAATTCAATTTCTCTATAGCTCATATTAAGGGAAATTATATTAGAATTAGAAGTAAGGGTTATACAAAGCTTGCCCAATAAGTTACTAGTCAAAAGTGCCTTCCAATGCTCTAAAATCCCTTATCCTATTGGCCAAAGCCTTCCTCTCCTCTCTCTTTCATGTTTCTCTTCCCTTCCCTTTTGAACTCTCATACAAATTCACAACTTATTAAGTTGCTTTTCATGCAATGCAATGTGGTGAAGGTAGCATAAGCCACGACACATGGCACAGTAAAAAAAATTCTCACCGTGTGCACATGCTTCATTCCAAGATACGATTCTTCCACCCATATCATTTAACATCCATGGAATCAAATTATCAAATAACCATCCAACTTCTAATCATTTACTAATTACTAACCCACCCTTGATTAATAGCTAATTGTAGGATTAAAAAATCAGGATGTTATAAATTGACCTAGTATTAATGCACATATTAAATTCTAAATTTTCCTTTTAATTCACAAAAAAGTGCAAAATAACTAAAATACCCCTAATATGCACATATTCTCACTAAAGCCCAAAACCTTGATTTAACACCAAGAATGTACATTTTAGGGTTAATTACCATGAAATGTGGTCTTAAATGCCTAAAAAAGTGTGTAATAAATATGACCTATCAAATATTCCTAATCCTTGCATGGAAACTTATAGGATCAGTTTTGGCATACATAAACTATATCTTTTAAAGCTTCATTTGTGGATCAAGCATAGTTACAACTGTAAGGATAATACTATAATCATTCCAACACTTATTAATAAAACAAATTTGTTACCCACTTTTATTTGTCAATTAAGACCCTTTTATTAGTGATTTATCATCTTTAGGTGAACACATTGCATTAGATTTGGAATTTTGCCTAAATTTTTAAGTTTAGCGTATTAGGGGCATTTTGGTCTAAAAAATAAACTTTTGAGAAAATGTAGAAGAAAAATTGACAAAGTGAATTGCATGCCTAGTTGATGAGTGGTGGAATTATATTTTTAAAAATTAATTTTAGCTTGAGAGTAATTAAATAAAAAGTCAATACTTTTTAAAGTGGCTTAGTTTGACCTAGTTTTTAGTTTTCTTTTATGTGAAAATTCTTATATAATTTTGTGCAACTAGAACTTGGTTTTTTTAATACTTCTCCCTTCTAATTATGAATTTAATTATGGACATTAGTTAAATTTTATTATGTCACATGCAATTTAATTGAATTATGTGATTTATATAACATATATGGCATGTGACTTATACATTAATTGGGTAAATGAGTTCAACACTTAAGGTCAATGGCTGAGTATGGGGTGTGAATTCTAATTATTTTGAGGGATTAAATCAGCCTCAATGATATGGATGACACATGAGAAATTAGGCACATATTGGAATCATCTACCGACCAATAGGAGAAAGCCACCTTGCAAGTGTAACAAGGCTCCTATTTCTTTTATTAAGCTTCAGTTGAGGGAAACATCTTTAGTGATTCCATTCAGCCCCTCATTCAAATTCAATCATCATCTCATTCATCTTCCATAAATTCTCTCTCTTGTTCTTGGTGTTCTTTATTTTCTCTCTCTTGATCTTCACTTTCCAGCACACATCCAGGCCATTTTCTCCCTTATTTCACCATTAAATCTACTTAATTCTTCCACCATTCTTCTTCTCTCAAGGTCAAACCTATCCCAAGCAATTGGAAGCAGATATGAGCTCAATTTATCAATGGATCATCTTTACACCTACACGGCTAGTAAAGGTCTTGGAGGAACAAAGATGTTCTTGATGTTTTTTAGCTAGAATCTTTAAGGAATCTTAGGGGAGAGTTGATGGAAGAGGAGTCTTGAAGTCTTCACTTGGCTAAGCTTAATTATTTCTTCATCTTATTTCAATTTCATTAGAATGCTATGACTATTGTTGATTGTGGTTCAATTTGACTCTAATTTCATAGTTGTTTGTAATCTGTAATATTGAAACATGATTGTTTAGTTGAATTTCAAGTTCTTCATGCTGCTGGAATTTTAGATTCTTAGTGTTTTTACATAGTAATTTGTGATTTCACTTGGAGAATGTCTTGTTTTAGCCTAGCATGTAATTGTGTGGTAAATACTTGATGAGTTGCTTGAGTTTTCATAGTTTTAAGCTTAGTCATAGCTTTGGGTAGTGGCATTTAGGAATGAATTTTAACTAAACATTTGGTTAATTTTAGAGCTAAGCTAGTAAGATCAACTAGGAGGCTTGTAATTGTACTTATAAAATTGAAGTAATGAAGTTAGGATACTGGAGATAGTTGTCTTAAGTAAATACATTTTTTAGCTAAGGAAGGAAAGTTAAATGAGCTTCCACAACTAATTAAAGGGCTAGGAATCTTTCATTAGCAACACCCTAGGGTTCCTACTTAAATTAGGAAGCCACTTCTTTCATAATTAGGTTTAGTTTGCTAGTTTAATTGACTAGATAATTAGGTTGGCAATTAGTTAATCAACTTCAAACTTTAGGTGATTTGTTTCACTAGATAACTTTAAATTAGACTTAAAATCATTCCTTAGGAAATGACTTAAAGTTAGCCCTATATTGCATTAAGGTTAGATTTAGTTTAATTTTGAAGGCAAGCAATAATCCCTATCACTTATTAAACTTTTCTTTTATTCTTTTAGTCATTTTATAGATTAAAATATCATCATTAAACATATTTTCATCTAACAAGAGCAGATTTTTAATACCTAAGAGAAATACAAATTTGAAGTAGGATAAGATGACCTATACATCAACATTATCATAACATCTAATGGCCTCAAGAAATTGCACATCCCCTCCCCCTTTTCTACTCTTCATGTGTTTAGTGAGATGTGAAATCTGTATCATAGCAAGAAAAGCTAACAAAAGCACAGAGATATTTTAATGCACTTTTAAACATTGTAAAAGTTGAATTCCATCTAGTAGGCACATCCATCCGCAAGCCCACTAAACTATCAATACCACTAACCTCTTTAACACATTGCTTGAAAGCAATCACCCTTATTTCTAATCCTCCCACATACTAAATGCTCTTTCTAATCTTGTTTAAAGTGGCACTTGTTACATTCAAACCCTTTTGAACTATTAGGTTTAAGATATGGGCGCAACACTTTATATGAAAAATTCTGCTTTATAAATGAAGCTTGCACTATCTTGTAAAGATAGCCTCTCTTTTGATTTCTCTTGCATACTTTCATTTGTAAAGGCATTGTCTAAAGTGATAGGAAATACTTTCTCATTGATCCCTTATTCCACCAGAAAATCATATACTTTTATAGTCAATTCTACCTCAAAATGTGGCTATTCCATGTGATAAAAAGAAAGTATTTTACTCTTTAATATCTAATTTTCATTAACAAAATCATAGTCAAACAAAAATAACATTCAGAGGTTACAATAGTCCAATAATCAAATGTCAAATAAATTCTTCCAACATAATTTAACAATCTCTATTTCAAGGCTTCCTTGTGTATATGATAAACTTTTATGACATCATTTATTGCTATTTTTCTAGTAATGCATTTCATACTAGGATTCAAGACTGTAGAATAGTGCCTAAACCATTTATAGTCTATTGTCAAATCATGTTCAAGTATTATCATAGACAAAGAATTTCGTGCCTTCTTTTCATCAAAATTTCCTAGACTTTATTTTTCCTTCTTTATCCATCAACATATTAATCCAACATTGTGATACTTAGCTAGTTGTGAACAATTCTTAGCATGCCATGCAAGATGAGACATGCCATCAACTCCAAATCTTGCTGGATCTTTATTACAACCATTACATCTAGCCTTTGTTTTCCCATATAACTTTAGAAAAAGACTTCTAAATATTAATCTGTGCAAGTTTTTTCTTTTTTACTTACAAAAAGATTCCCTTCTTATTTAGAAGTTTTTCTTTTATTAGAACTAATAGAATAAATAGATTTTTCCTTATTCTTCTAGGATGCAGATGTAGAAGCAGCATTATCCACGTTACTAGCATGCAAATTATCATCCACCTTACTACCACTAGCACCCACATTTTTATTATTGGTAAAACCGCCAATTTTAATATGTTTTTTTAACTAAAAGACATTGTTTACTGCATATAATGGGACATAAGGGCAATTAAATAAAATTAATTAGCCACTACTAGACAAGTTAATGAGATAGCAAGGAAAGAAAATATTTCAACAATAGTGGAATTCAATAGACTTAAAAATTAATAATTAAAAATTTAGCAAGATTTGGTAACAAAACATAAATTAAAATTAGCAATAATGGTATATTAAAAATGAAAAAAAAAATCAAACAACGGGATACCACCTTGAATTTTCAAAAGGGTAGAAACAAAATGATTAGAATTAGAAAGCATGCAAATGGAAGACACAAAATGATGAAATCATTATAAGGCATCGAGGAAATTAGTTTAGACTTTAGAGAGACAAAATCAAACCTGGGAGAGAGTAGTGAGAGTTTGAGAGACTCTAATGAAGATAGAGAGAGAGAGAGTGATACTAATGAAGATTGAGAATAAAGCTTTGAAGATAGAGCTTTGCTACTTTAGTTTGAAGTTCAAATAGAGAGAGGACAATGTCAACTAGAGTAGAAAAAAATTAAACAATGGAACATTAGAATGGTAGAAAAAAAAATCAAATAATGGAACAAAGGGAGATTGATTAGGGCAACTCACTATGTGAAGAATAGATAAACTGAGAAAAGCAAACAAAGATGGAAGAGTGAAGAAGATTGTTGTTGCTGAAGAAGGAAAGTGAGCATTAGACAATTGAGGAGAGGCTGTTCAACATGCTACAATGGAGACATGAGTGAGATATGTCTGAAGAATGAGAAGGATTGGGTTTTGGCTTTTCCTTTTTGTGAGGGTAAGGATGTAAGGAGAGGAGTCTCTCTGAGTCAAAAAGAGGCATCTCTGGTCTGATGGTCTCTGTTATGTGCCATATGCATGCATTTAATTCTTTTCTTTTTTACAAAAAAATATTAATATTATGTGTTTGAGCTTGGCCTATTTGTTTTTAGGCTAATTTAGGTAGTTCAAATAACCTCAAACATTTAAAAAAAATTTAGGTTTACCCCTCAATTTTTTTGGATGAGTTTAAGCTAAACTGTTGGGCTTGGCCTAAATTACTAGCTCTAATTTACACAAACCAAAACATTAGAGCATTACAAGTAAATTTGCCTCTACTTAATGCTTTCCTCTTTCCCTTAGCCTCTGTCTACCTCTGAACATGAAACATAGTAATACAGGGTGAGACAAAGTCTTAGTAGCCAAGATGATCCATGTAACATCATGAACTTCAATCCAAAAATCTAATTACTAATGAAGGATAAATTAGTAATTAGTAGAATGATTGTGGTTTTGGATAGTGGGTTAATGTGTGATGTTGGTTGATTAGTGTGTGAATAAGATCAAATAGCAAGATGATGATTCGTGGCATAATAGGTGAGCATCAGTGACAATTACCTCACTATACCATGGTGATAGAACACATTTGTTACCCACTTTTATTTGTCAATTAGGACCATTTTATTAATGATTTATCACCTTCAAGTGCACACATTGCATTAGATTTGGAACTTTACCTAAGTTTCTAGGTTCAGTGCACTAGGGGCATTTTGGTCCAAAAAATGAACTTTTGAGAAAATGTACAAGAAAAATTGACAAAGTGCATTTTATGTCCAGTTGATGAATGGTGAAATTATATTTTTAAAATTCATTTTAGTTTGGGAGTAATTAAATAAAAAAGTCAACACTTTCTTGAGTGTCTTAGTTTGTCCTAGTTTTTGGTTTGCCTTTGTGTGAAAATTTTTATATAATTTTGTGCAGCCTGAAACTTGGTTAATTTAATAAATTCTCCCTTCTAATTATGAATTTAATTCTGGACATGAATTAGATTTTATTATATCATATGCTATTTAATTGAATTATGTGATTTATGTGACATAGGTGGCATGTGACTTGTGCATCAATTGGGCAATTGAGGTCAACACTTCTTGAGGTCAATGGCTGATGGTTTGCACGTGAATTATGATTATTTTGAGGGATTAGATCAGCTAAAATGATGTGGATGACACATGGAAAATTAGGCACACATTGGAATCATCTACAAACCAATAGGAAGTTGCCACCTTGCAAGTGTGACAAGGCTCCCATTTACATTTTAATTTCTTTTTCCTTATTTTAATTAAGCTTCAGCTGATGGGAGACACCAAGGAGCACGCCATTTTAAGCCCCAAATGGGATCCAACACATATCTCATTCATCTTCCACATTCTCTCTCTCTTGTTCATAGTGTTCTTCATTTTCTCTCTTTTGTTCTTCATTTTCTAGCACCCTAACCTCCATTTCAGCCACCAAACCTCCACAAAACTCATACCATTCGTCTCCTCTCTTCATTTTCGTTCCATCCCTTCCATTTTCACAAGGATTGAAGCTCATTTCCATCATTCAAGAGCTATGGAGTTTGGCCTTCACAAGCAATCACTAGGGTTCTTGAAGATGAAGATTGGCTAACTTTCTTTGTGGAATCCTAGAGAGATGAAGATGGAGGATGAGTCTTGAGCTTCAAATTGGCTAAGTTCTTTTGTTTCCTATCCTCTTCTCTTTCTACTAGATGGTTAGATTCCTTAATCTAGGGTTTAATCATCTTAGCTTATAAATTCTAATTTGAATTTGATGTTGATGTAAAGAGAGAGGATTGTTTCATTTAATTTCTTCCTTGGACAGCCATGACTGAATTTTGTCACTTTTTGTTTGGCACATAATCTTGTGTTTTTCAATTAGTGAATTTCTTGTGTTAATATTGCATAATCTTGTGGTGTTAATGCTTGTGTTGTTGAGTAGCTTGATATAATCTTGTGGTTGCTCAATTTATGTGTTTGACCATGGCTGTTGAGAGAGGATTTTGAGTGAATCACTTGGCTAATGTCTTCACTAATTGGTTAATTGAACTAGGGACTTTAATCTAAGACCTAGGGAGGTTAGCTAATTAGGTTAATTGGCTTAGGATAATTTTCTTAAGTCATGACAGCTTTAGTCAAGAGGAAAGGGAAGCTAAACTTAGCCTAATCATGAGAAGATAATGAGTCCAAAATCAACTAATCTCTAGGGTTCCATTATTGTAAAAAGGGAAGTTCATTTCACTCACTTTCACTAGCATTTTAATTACTTGCACATTAGGTAATTAGTTTAGATAATTAGCTAGGTAACTAAATTCCTACAAACTTTGGTTGATTTATTTTACTAGATAACTTTCAATTAGACTTGAAACCATTCCTTGGGAGATGACCTAGGGTTGGCCCTATATTGCATTAGGGTTAGCTTTAGTGTAATTTTGAGGATAAGCGACTAATTTCCTATCACATGGGCCGCAGCATGTGTTACATATATCATGGTGCATGGTGTAACATCCTGAATTTCTTAATCTTAAATTTAGAGGTAAATTAAGGGTGAAGTGGAAATTTAAGTGGGATTTTAGATTTAGATGATTAATTAGTATTTTGACTTGTTTGTGTGTTGTATGAATAGATATAGGTGATAGGAGTGTGTTTCAAGTCAAAGTAAGTATGCGTGGAGAGAATAAGTCTCAATGTGCCACGCATCGCGGCTTGTGCTTCGTGCACCACGGCACATGGACTAGAAATTCACTTCATAAGTCATGAATTTTCGAAATTTCAAAGGAAAGAATTTGATAAATACATGAGATAGAGAGAGGAGAAAGGCTGAGGAGCTAGGTTAAGTCATTTTAGAGCGGTGGAAGGTGATTCGGATCGATAACTTGCTAAGTAATCTACGTATAACTCTTACCTTCCATTCTACATAAATTTCTCTAAAAATGAGTTATAGGAAAATTGAAGCTGTGGAATTTGTGGGGTTTGCTTCTTGCCTAATAGTAATAAAAAGGTTCTTAAAAGTTAAATTAGAGCTTTCTGACTAGTCTAGAGCTAAACAGTAGAGCTTTGAACTCAGAGGCTCAATTCTAGCTTTTAGAGAGAGAAAGTTAGGGCAAAAATCTATCTTAAGTGAAGTAAGACCGATCGAGGTGATGTAAAGTAGTAATTGGATAGTCATGGACTTAGAATGGATAAATGGAAAAGAGATTACGGATGAATATAGCCCTAAATAGTAAAAATAGTTTTTGCTCAAAATAGATTAAAGGACTAAAATGTGCCAAATGTGTTTAGATTGGCATATTGTTCATGTGAGTAAAGAAAGAAAGATTAAGATAAGCTTGTATGATAGTGGAAATCCACAGGTAACCTTTCTTCTGACAGAAGGGTTAAGGTAACTGAATAACTTCATTTATTTGACTGCTTATTATAACTGTATATTAGTATACTATGTAATGCATGAAATGATTTCAAATTGAGCATGTTTTGTAGCATTGAGTGATTGTATGTGTAAAATGACTTTTAGTTGAAATGAGCATTAAAATTGTATGTTGTAATGTAAAGTGTTATGTATATATATAATGTATAAGAAAGTGTTAAATGATAAAAAAGGAACCTTAAATGGTTGGAGAAAGCATGATCTGAGTAGTAGGGGTTCACCCAAGAGTATAAGAGATGATAAAGACCATATGGCAATGTTTTCTTAGTACCTTGAAAGGTGCGGTGTTAGAGAAGATCTCCTTAGTGCCTACTAAGGTATTATGTTAGAGATGAGAGACTCCTTAGTGTCCTTATGATACGAGTTAGAGTCAATGATGCCTTATTGTGTGTATTGGGGGAAACCATAGTCTATATTATGCGTTAAAACATCTTTGGCCGAGTGATTCTACCACTGTAGGTGAGCTCAAGACTAATAAAAGTGTACATTGGTCTAAGATGAGCCTATAGGTTTATGTCAGGGTGATTTGGAGGTCTGGTTAGTAGAGATCATGCTAGTATTTTATGTGATATGATGAAATATCTTGAGATAATATGGAATCCTTTAGGATTGAAGAAAAGTTGGAAATGAAATCTAATATATGATGTAAATACTACTTTTTAAGATTTTAATGATATACTACTTTACTTTTATATTATTGCATGTAATAGTTAATAGGAGTGAGTTATTCTGTTATTGAGATTTTTATCTTACCTTCGTGGTTACATGTTTTTAGGATCGGGAAGTGATTAGGCTAAGGGAAAAGATTCTAGACCAACTTGAGTTTTGATGCCATGTACTCTAAGGTTGTGTAATGAACTGAATTGAAAGATTATGTATAAGTGTATATGAGTTGCCATAGGGTTACATGCATGTTAGATTGAGCTTTTATGAAATCAAGCCCAATTATGTGTATATGTGTTGTTTAAGACAAAGGGGTTTTGATTTGAGTATGTTTGTGTTGAAATGGTTATTTGTGTTGGTGAATCTTAAGCCAAGAGACATATTATGAGGAAATGAGTAATTTAGGGGCTAAAATTGTATTATGAATATAATTGCATATGTATGAGTTGAGAAATAGCCAAGTGGGCTAAGTTATGCTAAGAAATGGCATATTATATTAAATTAGTGAATTGTGAAAATTGGCTGTAGAAGGGTCAAATTTCGATATATGACTTTGTGATTAATTATGATCAATTTGGTTTATTAGATCTTTTTAGACTTGGTTCAAGACCTAGTGTGGTCTAATGATAGTAAGGGATCGATTTGAGCGCTTGGGTGTGCAAAATTTTTAAAAAGTGACTTTTTAACCTGAGTATCTAAATTTTAATTGAACTATTAGATCATGTCCAAACCTATCTCATTAGTTAGTATACAAGTAAGTTTCGTGTGGGCGCTTGAATCACTCTGATCGGATATTGTATGACAAAATTGGCGCATGCCTGAAGTTTATCATTTTTTGCTGTTAAAATGATAGCAAAAATATGGACAGACATGCCATAGTGCATGGTGACACATGCCGCAGTGCACAACACAGACCAGGCTTGCGTGTGGCTCTGTGCCACATGCCGCAACGTGTGGACCAAAATTTAGTTTTATTTATGTGTTGAATTAAGTGCAATTTGAAATAGGAATGCTGGTGGGTTATGTCCTCTAGATAATTAGTGTGTATGAATTACTTCCACTGTGTTTTTTCTGCTTGTGCTGTGAACTGATCAATTTTGTAAAATAAGTCTTCAGCTGAAGCTTTTCAAATAAAATTTGATTATTGTGAATGATGTGAGATAAGGGTAACACCATAATCTTCTTCTATATTGAGTGGATATAGGGGGAGGTTACATTTTGGTATTAGTCTCTCAGTTTTTGGGACTTGATCGTTATTAATGCATTCATTTCAAAATATGGCAACTTATATTGTTCATTACACAGCAATTTCCTTGATGGCCTTTGTGTTTCGTATTTTCATCCTTAGGAGGGCAGAAAATAGTACAGTATATAAGGCACTCGTGTGAGAACTGTAGTATCTAGATGGGTTGTAGAAGAGGGACGGGAGTCGAAAGTTCAACCAATTCAGCCGTAAAGGGATAGACGTGATGAGCTACTGAAAGAGCTTAGGGATATGGTTGTTGATATAAAATAAACTGTTAGGGATCATGACACAATCCTAAGGGGTAAAGAATATGAAAAGAGAGTTGAAGCTCAAAATATCCTAATGCAAGAAGCACATAGTAGACCTGGACCAACTTGGAATTCGGGTAGCAAACTAGAGATTCCTAGTATTAATCCATCTATTGATCGTGCTTGGAAGATGTTTGTTTAGTTTAATCCTCTAACATTTCACAGAAGTATGAGGGAAGGTGAAGCGGAATCATGGATAAAATGAATGGAAACCATCTTTGAGGCAGTAATCTGAACTTTAGAGCAGAAAGTTATCTTGGCTATGGTGTAGTTGGTTAGTACTGCTAAGAGGGTGGTGGGATTCTATGAGGCCAACTGGTGGTATTCATTTGAGCTAGGATAAGTTAAAGAGAATATTCTTTGATCAATACTTTCCAGTCTCATTTAAAACTGAGAAAAAAGAGGAATTTCATGCTTTCAAGTAGGGAGACTTAGACGAGGAAGAATTTATAAGAAAATTTAATGACCTATCAGCTTACTTCACATATCTTCAGTATAGTAATGACTTGAGGTGGAAAGCTGAGAGATTACTTAAAAAGATGTGACCTGAGTATCAACAACAGATAGTATTGCTTGATGTGATGACATATGAGGAAATTACCACAAGCTGAGGGTAGCAACTAGATGTGGTAGTGAGGTAGATGCTGAAAGGAGATGAGATAGTATGGGAAGATGTTCATTTCTTATGGGTCTAACTGGTGAAATCTCAAAGAGGACTAAGTTCAGTACGAGTAGTTCTAGTTCTTTTGGAAAAAGAGGTTTTAGTCAAGCATCATAGTCTTGACCTGTGCATAGAGGGTCAATGCAAAGGGGTGGAGGCATGACAATCAGGCCTCCACAGTCTTTGAGGTAAGCATCAAATATTCTAACTCTGACTTTGAGCACTAGAAAGATTCCCTAATGCAATATATGTGGGAAATCTCATCCAAGGAGATGTTAGACTTGCTACAAGTATGGTAAATTGGGTCATATAGTCAGGTAATGCCCAAAGGGCAAAGTTGAAGGGACTGAGTAGAGATCGATGGTTCCTAGTTGAGTATTTACAGTTACATAAGAAAAGGCCAGAGCATCTTTAAATCTGATTAAAAGTATGATTTCTGTAAATGGTCACAAAGTAGAAGCATTGTTTCATTCTGGTGCCACCCATTCTTCTATGTCTAAGGAATGTGTGGATAGATTGAAATTATCTTTACAAGAATTACCTGTGTTCATTAAAGTGACGACACCTTCTGGATCATCTAGTATTACAAGTCAAGCTTATCAGAATGTGAAGATTCGATTTGAGGACAGAGTTTCCAAGATCAATTTGATTTGTATTCCTATGAGAGGAATAGATGTGATAATTGGCATAGATTGACTACTAGTAAATAATGCTATGCTTGATTGTGCCAAAAGGGTGGTTTCATTGCCAGTATTGTGTGCAGTTGTGGAATCTTTAGAGAAACCTAAGTTTTTATTGGTAGTAAGTGTTGAGAAGTTAATTCAGTAAGGTTGTGATGCCTATATGGTATTTTTTACTGCCAGCACGATGTATGATGGTGGTATTGAGAAGATTGGGATAGTAAGTGAGTTCCCAAAGGTATTTTCAGAGGAGATGACTGGGTTACCTCTTGAAAGAGAAGTTGAGTTCTCAATTGAATTGGTTACTAGAACCAAACTAATATCAAAGGCCCCTTATAGAATGTCGCCATATGAATTGGTTGAGCTAAAGAAGTAGATTGAATATTTATTAGAAAAGGGATTCATCAAACCAAGTATATCACCTTAAGGATCACCAGTATTATTTGTAAGAAAGAAAGATGGTAGTTTGCGAATGTGTATCGATTACCGACAACTAAACAAGGTAACTATAAAGAACAAGTATCCTCTTCCAAGGATAAATGATCTTTTAGATCAATTAGCTGGTGCCTCAGTCTTTTCTAAGATTAATTTAAGGTCGAGGTATCATTAGTTGAGAGTTAGTGCAGTAGATATACCCAAGACAGCTTTTAGAACTAAGTATGACCATTATGAATTCTTGGTTATGCCTTTTGGTTTGACTAATGAGCTAACAGTGTTCATGGATTATATAAACCGAATCTTTAGCCCGTACTTATATCAGTTTGTAGTGGTCTTTATAGACGATCTCTTAATCTATTTTGAGAATGAGGAGCAACATGTAAGGCATTTGAGGATGATACTGTAGATTTTGAAAGACAAAAAGTTGTATGCCAAGCTCAATAAGTGTGAGTCTTGGTTAAGAGAAGTGAGATTTTAGGACACGTGGTGTCTGCAGATGGAATTTCAGTGGATTCGCATAAGGTTGATGCAATGTTGAAGTGGGAATGTCCTAGTTTAGTTAAAGAGATATGTAGTTTTCTGGGATTAGCTACATATTATCGACGATTTATCTAAGGATTTTCCTAGATAGCTTCTTCTTTGACTAAATTAACTTGAAAAGATTAGCCTTATATATTAGACAACCAGTGTGAAGTGGCATTTCGAAAGCTGAAAGAGAAATTAACCACAGCACCAGTGTTGATTATCCCTGATCCAAGGTTACCTTATGAGGTATACACAAATGCATCATTAAAAGGTCTTGGTTGTGTCATGATGCAAGACAGTCGAGTGGTAGCCTATGCTTCACGACAATTGAGACCACATAAGGAGAATTATCCTATGCATGATTTAGAGCTTGCAGCATTGGTGTTTACTCTAAAGATTTGACGTCATTACCTATATGGTATAGTGTTCACTGTCTTTAGCAACTATGAGAGTTTGAAATACTTGGTGAATCAAAAGGAACTAAATATGAGGCAAAGAAAGTGGATGGAGCTTCTTAAGGATTATAACTTTGAATTGAAATACCATCCGAGTAAAGCTAATGTGGTTGCTGACACTTTAAATCAAAAGACTTTGCATGTGGGAAGTCTTATAGTTAAGGAATATAGATTGATGGAGTCATTCATTGAGTCACAGCAGGATGCACCATTAAAGGCATTAGTTGGTGCCTATTCCATTAAGATTAGCAATGATTTTTTGAAGGACTTGAGAATGGCACAACTAGAAGATGAAAGTCTTTTGAAGATTAGAGAAGAGATTGAAGCAGATCAAGCTATTAAGTTTAGATTTAATGATGATGGTTTTGTGGTTTATCGGGATAGGATTTGTGTGCTTGACGATGTAGATTTGAGAAAAGTTATCTTAAATGAGGCTCACTATAGCAAATACACAATCCATCTAGGAGCTACAAAGATGTACCAGGATGTGAAACGATATTGGTGGTGGCCTGGTATGAAGAAAGATATAACAGAGTTTGTGACTCAGTATTTGACCTGTCAAAAGGTTAAGATAGAGCACCAAAGACTAGTAGGAATGTTACAACCATTGGATATTCCTAAGTGGAAATGGGAAAGCATTTCTATGGATTTTATTACTGGGTTACCAAGAACTCAATTTGGACATGATGCCATTTGGGTTATAGTCAATAGACTTACTAAATCGGCTCATTTCTTGGCTATTTGGATTAGTATTTCTCTAAAAAAGTTGGCAGACATCTATATCCAAGAAGTGGTAAGGTTATATGATATGCCGAAGAGTGTAATTTCTGATAGAGATCTAAGATTTACTTCTAAATTTTGAAGAGCTTTACAGTGTGCCATAGGTACTGAGTTGAGATTCAGTATAGCTTATCATCCACAAACAGATGGGTAGACAGAACAAACCATATAAACTTTAAAGGATATGTTAAGAGCCTGTGTATTAGAGTTAAAAGGTAGCTGGGATAGCTATCTCCCTTTGGCTGAATTTGCTTATAGCAATAGTTACCACTCTAGTATACAAATGGCACTATATGAGGCATTGTATGGGAGAAATTGTAGATCACCTCTTTGCTAGACAGAGTTGAGCGAAAGGAGTGCGTTAGGATTGAATATTATGGATCAAACAACTCAAAAGATTGAGTTGTTAAGCAAAAGCTATTAACAACACAGAGTAGGCAAAAGAGTTATGCAGACAGGCATAGAAGGCCGTTAGAGTTCCTAATGGGAAACCATGTATTTCTAAGGGTTACACTAGTAACAGGAATTAGGAGATCGATAAGAGCTAATAAATTGACTCCTAGATTCATTAGTCCTTTGAGATTCTAGAGAGAATTAAACCAGTTGCCTGCAGGATTGCTTTGCCACCACAGTTATTGGGTGTGCATAAGGTGTTTCACATGTCACAACTCAAGAAATATCAACTTGATCCTTCACACATGATATAACTGGAGGAGATTGAACTTCAGGAGAATTTAACCTATAAGACTGAGCCAGAGCATATCATAGATAAGAAAGAGAAGTAGTTAAGGAACTAGACTATATGACTAGTTAAAGTTTTCTGCGAGGAACGGCTCATGGTGATGCTAACTGGGAGATAGAGGATAGAATGAGTCAGCAATACCCTTACCCAATTTCATAAGTATATATTTATGTCTTTTATGAATTTTAAGGGAAAAATTCTTAAAAGGAGGGGAGAACTGTGACATCCTAAATTTCTTAATCCTAAGTTTAGAGGTTAATCAAGGGTGAAATAAAAATTTAAGTAGGATTAGAGATTTGGATGATTAATTGATATTTTGACTTGTTTGTGTTGTATGAACAGATATAGGTGATAGGAGTATGTTTCTGGTCGAAGCAAGTGCGCGTGGTGAGAATAAGTCTTATTGTGCCACATGCCGTGGCTTGTGCTTTGCGTGTCGTGGTGCTTTGACCAGAAATTAACTTCATAAGTCGTGAAATTTCATAAATTTTAGAGGAGAGAATTTGATAAATACACGAGATAGAGAGAGGAAAAGGGCTGAGGAGCTAAGTTAAGTCATTTTAGAGCAGTGGAAGGTGATTCAGATCGATAACATGTCAGGTAAGCTATGTATAACTCTAATCTTCCATTCAACACAAATTTCTCTAAAAATGAGTTATAGGAAAATTGAATCGGTGGAATTTGAGGGGTTTGATTCTTGTCCAATAGTAATAAAAAGGTTCTCGAAAGTTAAATTAGAGCTTTGTGACTAGTTTAGACTTAAACAGTAGAGCTTTAAACCTGAGGGCTCAATTTTGGCCTTTAAAGAGAAAAAGTTAGGGCAAAAATCTATCTTGAGTGAAATAAGACCGATCGAGGTGATGTAAAGTAGTAATTGGGTAGTCATGGACTTAGAATAGATAAATGAAAAAGAGTTTATGGATGAATATAGCCCTAAATAGTACAAATAAGTTTTTAGTCAAAATGGACGAAAGGACTAAAATGTGCCAAATGTGCTCAGATTGCTATATTGGTCACATGAGTAGAGAAAGGAAGCCTGAGATAAGCTTGTATGATAGTGGAAATCCACGAGTAACCTTTCTTTTGACAGATAGTAACCGAATAACTTCCTTTGTTTGATTGCTTATTGTAACTATATGTTAGTATGCTATGTAATGCATGAAATGGTTTTGAATTGAGCATGTTTTGTAACATTGAATGATTGTGTGTGTAAAATAACTTTTGGTTAAAATGAGCATTGAAATTGTGTTTTGTAATGTAAAGTGTTGCATATATATAATATATATATATATATATATAAGAAAGTGTTAAATGATAAAAAAGGGAACCTCAAATAGCTTGAGAAAGTCTAGCAAGGATCTGAGTGGTGGGAGTTCACTCGAGAGTATAAGAGATAATAAAGACCATATGGCAAGGATTCCTTAGTGCCTTGAAAGGTGCAATGTTAGAGAAGATTTCCTTAGTGCCTACTAAGGTACTGTGTGGGAGATGAGAGACTCGTTAGTGTCCTTGTGATACGGGTTAGAGTCAACGACACTCCATTATATGTATTAGGGAAAAACCATAGTTTGTATTCTGTGTTAGAACATCTTTGGCCAAGTGATTCTACTACTACAAGTAAGCTCAAGACTAATGAAAGTGTACATTGGTCTGAGATGAGCCTATGGTTTTGTGTTAGGGTGATTTGGAGGTTTGACTAGTAGAGATCATACTAGTATTTTATGTGATATGATGAAATATCTTGAGATAACATGGAATCCTTTGGGATTGATGAAAAGTTGAAAATGAAATATGATATGTGATATAAATACTACTTTTTGAGATTTTAATGATATACTACATTTACTTTCATATTGTTGCATATGATAGTCAATAGAAGTGAGTTATTCTGTTACTCAAATTTTTATCTCACCCCCATGGTTACATGTCTTCAGGATTGAAAAGTAATCAGGCAAAAGGAAGAGAGTCTGGACTGGCTTGAGTTATGAAGTGTGTACTCTGAGGTTGTGTAATTAACTGAACCGAAAGATTGTATCTATAAGTATATATGAGTTGCCATAGGGTTGCATGTATGTATTAGACTGAGTTTTTGTGAAATCAACCCCAATTATGTGTATATGTGTTGTTAGAGGCAAAGGAGCTTTAATTTGAGTATGTTTGTATTGAAATTGTTATTTGTATTGTTGAATCTTAAACCAAGGGACAAATTATAAGGAAATGAGTAATTTAGGGGCTAAGATTGTATTATGAATATGATTGCATGTGTATGAGTTGAGGAATAGCCAAGTGGGCTAAGTTATGTCAAGAAATGACATAGGATGTTAAATTAGTGAATTGTGGAATTTGGTTATAGAAGGGTTAAATTTCAATATATGAGTATGATTGTGATTAATTAGGTGTATTAGATCCTTTTGGATTTAGTTTAAGGCCTAATGTGGTCTAATGACAGTAAGGGATCAATTTGAGTGCTTGGGTGAGCAAAATTTTTTGAAAAAGTGATTTTTTGCACTTGGGTGTCTAAATTTTGATCGGACCATTAGATCATATCCAAACCTATCTCATTAGTTAGTATACAAGCTAAGCTTCGAGTGGGCACTTGAATTACTCTAATCAAATATCATATGAGAAATTGGCGCACACCGGAAGTTTGTCATTTTTTGCTGTCAAAATGACAACAAAAATCCGAATAGGCACACCACGGTGCATTGTGACATATGCCACAATACACGACACAAATAGGGCGAGCTTGTGGCTCTATGCCACATGCCGCAGCGCACTGACCGTCCACCGCAACGAATGGACCAAAATTCAGTTTTATTTGTGTGCTGAATTGCGTGCAATTTGAAATAGGAATGCTGGTGGCTTATGTCCACTAGATAATTAGTATGTATGAATTACTTCCACTGAGGTTTTCTCTGATTGTGCTGTGAACTGATCAATTTTGTAAAATAAGTCTTCAACCGAAGCTTTTTAAATAAAATTTAATTATTGTGAATGATGTGAGATAAGGGTAACACTGTAATCTTCTTTTATATTGAGTGCATATAGGAGGAGGTTACATATGGCACAGAATTTAGATAAATCAGATCTTGATTCAGCTTGTGGCTCAAATGAAAGAAAAGGGAAAAAATATAAAATAGAGAGGAGAAGGATGTTTGCTCTATAAGGGCATTAATTTTCTAAAGTCTAAGAGTTTGCTCCAACCACTGACTTGTTAGGTAAGTTTCGTACCACCCTATACTACATTTCTACCCTAATTTCTCTAAGTTTGGCTAATAGAAAAATTGAGTTAGGGAGATTTAAGGGGATAAAATCTAAAGGAAATGTTTTTAAAGGGCTTTTGGGTGCAAAACTAAGGTTTTATGACTAGTTTGAGGTTTAATGGTTGGACCTTAAGGATATAGGCTCAAATTAGCCCAAATAACTAAATTAAAAAGGGATGTAAATGTTGATTTAATGAGAAAGAGAGGTGTTTTGGTCATTGAAATAGCTTAAGGGAAGATGACTATAATGAATAGATTGTGTGAACTCAAAAGGTGTTAATTGAACTATTTTATGTATTAAGGAATTTGGCCCTGGCAAATTAGTACCACATGTTAAGTGTTAAAAATTGATTAAGAGATGTTGCATTATATAGATTGAGCTTTTGAGGATGCCTTTTGGAAGTCTATACAATTTAGAAAGTTCAATAAAATGGTAAGCCTAATAGCAAAGGTAAAAGGTAACTAGAGTAACCTTTTTATCTATTAGTTTGTAAAATAATTTATAAGTATCTTATTTGAATTAGATGCATTGTGTTTTGTGAGCTGATAGAGTAGCAGTATTGCAAAAGAATATGCATGCATGTGATAGGGATTTAGTCGCTTACCTTCAAAATTAAACTAAAGTTAACCCTAATACAATATAGGGCCAACCCTAAGTCATTTCCCAAGGAATGGTTTAAAGTCTAATTAAAAGCCATCTAGTCGAATAAATTACCCAAAGTTGTAGGAATTTAGTTACCTAATTATCTAACTAATTATCTAACGTGTAAGTAATTAAAATGCTAATTAAAGTGAGTGAAATAAAATTCTTTTTTTACAAGAGTGGAACCCTAGAGATTAGTTGATTTTAGACTCATTATCTTCTCATGATTAAGATAATTTAGCTTCCCTTTCCTCTTGACTAAAGCTGTCATGACTTAAGAAAATTATCCAAAGCTAATTAACCTAGTTAGCTTACTTCCCTAAGTTTTAGATTAAAGTCTCTAGTTCAATTAACCAATTTGTGTAACAATTAGCCGAGTGAATCACTCAAAACTCTCCCTTAAATGTTACGGCCAAGACAAGGAATCAAGTAACCACAAGATTGTGTCAAGCTACTTAACAACTCAAGCATTAATATCACAAGATTATGCAACATTAACACATGTAATTCACTAGTTGAAAAATATAAGATTATGTGCCAAACAAAGAGTGGCCAAATTCATTCATGGTTGCCCAATGAAGAAATTAAATGAAACAATCCTCTCTCTTTACATCAACATCAAATTCAAATTAGAATTAACGAGCTAAGATGATTAAACCCTAAATTAAGGAATCTAAGCATCTAGTAGAAAGAGAAAAGGATAGGAAACAAAAAGAACTTAGCTAATTTAAAGCTCAAGACTTATCCTCCATCTTCATCTCTCTAGGATTCCACCAAAGAAATTAGCCAATCTTCATCATATTCAAGAGCCCTATTAATTGCTTGTAAAAGCCAAACTCCATAGCTCTTAAATGATAGAAATGAGCTTCAATTCTTGTGAAAGTAGGAGGGTTAGGACAAAATTAAGGAGAGGATAAGAATGGTGTGAGTTTTGTGGAGGTTTGGTGGCTGAAAATGGACGTTAGGGTGCTGGAAAATGAAGAATAAAAGAGAGAAAATGAAGAATACTATGAACAAGTGAAACAAAATGAAGGAAATGAATGAAATAACTGTTGGATTTGAAAATAAGGTGAATAAATGTGCTCCTGAGTGTTTCTCATTAGCTGAAGTCTAATTAAAAAAATAAGAAAATAAAATAAAAAGGAAATGGGAGCCTTATCACACGGATAAGGTGGCACCTTCCTATTTATTTATAGATGTTTCCAATGTGTGTACAATTAATCCCATGCATCATCCATAATTTTAGCTGATCTAAACCACCAAATAGAGTTCCTTACATGTACAAATCATCAATCTTTGACTTCATGGACTTTTGACTTCATTTGCCCAATTGATGCACAAGTCACATGCCACCTATGTCACATAAATCACATAATTCAATTAAATAGCATGTGACATAATAAAATCCAATTAATGTCTGGAGTTAAATTTATAATTATAAGGGATAATTTATTTTTAACCCAGTTCTAGGTTGCACAAAATTATATAAAAATTTCCACACAAAGACAAGCCGAAAACTAGGTCAAACTAAGGCACTTAAGAAAGTGTTGACTTTTCTATTTAATTACTCCTAAACTAAAATAAATTTTAAAAATTTAATTTTACCACTCATCAACTGAACATAAAATCTTTGTCAATTTTTCCTGTACATTTTCTCAAAATTTTATTTTTTGGACTAAAATGCCTTTAGTATACTAAACCTAAACACTTAGGCAAAATTCTAAATCTAGTGCAATGTGTGCACTATAAGGTGATAAAAATTAATAAAATGGTCTAAAAAATAAAGTATGTAACAAATGTGTGCTATCAGCATGTGTGTGTGTAATGCTTGTAATGTCTGTGAAGAAACATGTGCATTTGCATCCACCAATATACCCTAGACTAGGGTATGGGGTCATGACCCTCCTTTGCATATGGTTAAGAAGTCCTGAAGGTCCTATGCATTGATTATGATATACTAAGGAGGACTCAGGAATATATGCATCCACAAGTGTACCTTAGACTAAGGTAAGGGATCGTGGCCTTACTTTGTGTAAGGCTAAGAAGTCCTGATAGTCCAAGTATTGAGTATGCTCTGCTAGTAGGGACTCTGGAGGCCACTTATATTTGTGATACCTAATCTGAGACAGTGGTTTGGTAGGCCCTATTTCATATAAGTCCTTAAGTCTTAGTCCGAGTATTGAGCTTGCTTTGCTAGTAGAAACTGGGAGTGCATGAGTATAGTGAATGAATAAGCATGTCATTGTGCATATATCTATTTGTATTTCTTTTTATTAATGTTGATGCTACTTTATCCCTTATATTTGATTTTGCTTACTAATTAGTATTTGGGATTTATCCAAGTTACTAGGATATATATCTTACTCTGTTACTTTTGTATATAGGTGAAGAGAGTACATGAAGGTTGGGAAAGGAAGCAAGGAAATAATAGCTTTACTTGATAGTAGTGTGACTACATTTATATGTAATGAATGTATATTTGTATTTAAGGAATTTTGGTTGCCAACTAGGATGCATATGTGCATGTGTGTGTGTATATATGATTGGTCAGTTGTGATAACTTGCTTATATATTTCATATTGCATCTTGTCGAGTGTATCACAGTGATGAATACATAGGTAGGCCCAAATACTATTCAAGTGAATATATGTTATGTTGTATAACTTGTTCCATTAGTAATGAATATGAACTATTGTGTGGTAATGTGTATGTGTGTGAAACTTGACTAAATGGTAAAGGTTATCCCCAATTTTGTGTAAGTCAGGTGAATTTATGATTCTTGACCATATAGTGAGGCTTAGCCCTAAATGTGAAAATCAGATGGTTGAAAGTGGAACAAGTGTATTGTGTATATGTAGCTATGTGTATTACCTTAAATAAGACCACAAGTGTAATGTGTGGTATTGAGACGTCAAATTGTGGTTGTGATGTGTTATTAGTAATGTGATGTTTCAATTAGGTGTATTTGATCTTTGTGGACTTGGTTCAAAGTCCAAAGTGGTTTAATGAGGCAAGATATAAGAATTAAATACTTAAGGTGCTTAGTTTTTAAAGAAAAGTAACTTTTTACACCTAGGTGTCTAATTTGTGATCAGACTATTAGTTCATATCCAAACTTATCCCACTAAATAGATTATGTTATAAGCTTTGTGTAGGTACTTGAATCACTTTAATTTGACATCAGATGTGAAAATGGCACGTGGTGGAAGTTCATATTAGAAATCTACTATGACAGCAGACTTCGATACATGTGCCATGGTGCATGGTGAAAATACCACAGTGCATGAAATAGAGCCAAAGCACAGTGCTTAGTATCACATGCCACGATGCTTGTGGTACATGCTATAACATCCTAGATATTCATCTTTGAGAATTTCCACTATTGATAAGGGTATTTTAGTCAAATTAAGTAGATTTTTAGTTAATAATGTTTTAGGGAGACTATATAGTTAATTAATCCTTGGACAGCCTTAGAAGAAGGCTAGATTGAAGTACGACTGAGCCATGGCACAGAGAAAGATTTAAAAAATGTTTTAAGTTCTTTGTGCCATACTCCTTAATAGGCGAGCCATGTGCCATGGTACATGTACAAATTTCTAAATTTATCAGATCATGAAGTTAAATGGAAAATGAGAAGTGGGGTAGACGGAACATGGAGAGAAGATGGGAGATGACTGGTAGGTGCTAAGGCTCAACCATTGGATCACATTGGAAGCATTTGGAGCAAGATTTAGCTTTAGGTAAGCTTCCTTCACTTTTCCCTCTCCCTTTATGCAAGTTTTTTTGATGATTTGGGTATTTTAAGGCTATAATTTTGTGCTATCTTAGGTAATGGCCAAACCCGTGGCCTTGGTTAAGGCCTTAAAGAGTTAAATCAAGCCTCTAACTCTAATTTTATGGGTTTTATAGTGATTTGAAATTTTTGGTTAAGGTTTGGACGAACCCTATATAGAAATTTGATGATTAAGAGCAATGTGGGTAATCTAATGGTGTTGTTTATATGTTGAGATGTTAAACAAGGTTAATATAGTGTGTTTGGAAGGATTGTTGGGGCTAAATTGAGGTCTTTAGTATAATGAGTACCCTAGTTGTATTATAAATGGGGTGACTAGTGAGAGGATTTGACAATTAAAAGTCTAATTGTGTAGATTAACCTTTGATCGAGCATTGTAGTGCTAGTGAAGCCATTAGTTGACCACGATAACCCTTTAAATGACAAAAGGGTTGAGATAACTGAATTGTCTAATCTCCCTTTTTATGTGTTTGGAAAGTAGTGTGTTTGATTTAGAAGTTATGTTTTGGTTTAATACTAGCTTATTAATAATATTAAATTATGATTGTGAAGTTATGTGAAGTAGAATGAAAACTTGTTCTAATGCTTTTGTGTTTGGAAATCTAAATGCTATTTTTATGCATAATTACTTGCAAAATTTTATGGTTTAAGTGGAAATGAGAAATTGTGATAAATGATATGTTATGGATATATGTTGGGTGCATTAAGCATGTTTAGCATGATCATAGTGAGAGGGTTAGAGTTTACCCTAGTATGTTATCGAGACATTGTTTGGAAATTCATATGGCATACTAGTATTGTGGAGGCCCCGGTGCTCAGTATTATATTATTTGGAAGTTCCAGAATTGTAAGTGATAAATTGGGCATCAACACCCCTAGTAATTATGAATAAGGGGAATCTGTAGTCCATAATGGGCAAAGGCACTCTTGGTCGGGGTTACCTCCTTCTAATGGTGAGCTTGGGCCAGTCCAATCACATAGACTTGGTCCTATTGAATTGTCAGCCCATAGATTCAGTCGAAAGGCATAAAGAGGGTATAAGGTGGTGTGCAAATCATACATATCATTATAACCATATGTGTAGATTTATGAGACATGTTGTATGACTTACTATGCTACTTCATGTATGTATGAGCTGTTCTCACACACGAGTAGTTGATTAGACAATTTAGTTATTGAGTCCTCAACTTACCTCGTGGTTATATTTTATAAGTAAAGGCTCTAATAAGGGCAAGGAAAAGGAAGGTGCAACTAAGCATCGAGGGGATTGGCTCTTAGTTCTATAGTCCTTTCACTTATTTTGGGTTTGTAATAGATATTGAATGCATATGCCAAATTAGGACATATATATATATAATTTTATGACGTACTTGCATGGTTTCTATTGTGACTACGGGTATCTTAGCTTGGGTTTAGTGACACCATATTGTAATAGCTGTGAGAGATCAAAATACTAGTACAAGTATTAGTTTTGTATTGATTTATGTGATAGCTTGGTTGTTAGATTGTTTATGAGGAATTATTACCCCTAATGTAATTTATGTTAAAAAAATTAGGGTTTTGATGGCCAAATCTTTTCTGGACTAATGTAGTTGTGATTTAAATGTTTAAATAGATTGTTTGTAGTTTATTTGAGTTAGTTTAAGTAATTCTACAGTTATTGGCACTTGGTTTAGGAGTTTGGGCACCTTAGTTGTGATTTTTGAAAGAAAATGTGCCATTTTGGGTTTAGGTGTCCAAATCTCATTTGACTTAGTGTTTGGTTGTGGGATTGATGCCAATAACTAGGTAGCCCTAAAAGCTACATGTTGATGCTTGAATTGCTTGAATTGAATGTTGAATAATGAAATGGTGTACTTTGAAAGTAGGTTCAAAGAGCTATTATAACAGCAGTTTACTGTCATGATAGGGCATGTTCACTGTGATGCACTATTCATTGCATGACAATGTGAGGCATAGAGAGGGGGCATTCCCCTTTGTGCAGTTTGCCATGACAGATGATGTACTGCACCGCGGTACATGATGCCTATCTAACTAGAATATTTTATTTTATATATTGTAGCTTGATGAATTTCTTTTGCTTCCATTGTCTTATTTAATTGGTTTTAAATCATAATTTAAGCTTAAACAATCTTTTAAAAAGGGTTTTTCTTGGGATCCCATCTTCTCAAACATTTTTTAACCCTTGTGTTATGATAACCATTCGGCTTGCGATTAAACTAATCTTAGTTATCATAACGGTGTTTCATGTTTGGTAATGTCAAGGATCACGTTACACATGCTTGGCACATAGTCTATTTTTAGAAAAAAATAGTTGTTTCTTTTTCTTGTAAAATGGGTGTGAGACTATACTTCCATGACCCTTTTTTATTGAACATGTTTTGTCTATGAAGTTGGGATCCTATGTTTTAAAATAAATTAAGGGCTATGTCTTTAATATTGTATTATAATTGTAAGTTAAGGTGTAGATGTATAAGTAAAGCTTGTGGTAAAAAATGAGACTTTACAATCCGCTACTATCCATTAACAAATGAAACTATAAACAAGTATGTAAAGCACGATAATAAAACACATGTTAATATATATAATTGCAATATTGCATACATGATCATAATATCCATTCAAACCTCCATATCAACCTCTAACTAAATCTGTAGGCTATAACACTAGATCATCCCTAAATAAGCTAATCCAAGCTTATCTTCCATAAGAAAATTGCCTAGCTAAAGGCATTCTATTTGACTTTTTGGCTACAAACTCCCCCTATTACTCATATAATTAAGGTGCCGTTTACTCCAATGTCACACCCTGTTAGATGCTAATAAGTACATATTATGACTACTTAAATTTTTTATAGTAATAGTCCATAACATGTTTATTGCACCAAATGTCCCATGGTGCTAGCCTAACTATATGGATTTCAACACTATGTTGCTTAAGAAGAACTTCCACCCTCGAATGATCATGATTTCAACACACATTATAATCAATACACTTATCATTAAATTAAAACTCATTTAATAATGCATATCATTTTCTCAAAAATAATTATCTTTTACCACTCTGCATGTTCTTAAAATCAAACAAATGTATAATAACATCTTAATTCACAATAACTTTAAACAATTTCACAAGCTAATAAATAATATGAATAATCTAATTACTTCGACCCTTAAGATACATATGGGTTACCCATGTTATTTATTGTTCTCATACCTTTAACTACTCAATACACTATTGAGCCATGTCAATATACAAAATTAAGCATTATATATCAATTTTCCAACTTAACATAAGTACTTAATAGCACAATTAAACTAATCTAAAATTCTAACTTCCATTATTGGACGATCTTAAGTCTTAATCAACCTTCACAAGCTTCATAAAACTTCCACTAACATAACTAACACCGCTATTAGATTTTTACAACTTCAAACCTTCCATTTAAGACTATAACTCAACCAAAGTCTTCAAGCTTAATTGATAAACACCAATCTTAATGTAAAGACACTAAAATAAAATTTTAAATGTTTGATAGTTAAATATTTGATGGTTATGAGTATAAACATTGAATAAGGGGAGGTGGAGAATGGGGAACTAAATATTTGATGGTTATATTTTTAACCATTAAATATATATTACATAGATTCAACTATTATGATATAAATCATCAAATATACTAAGCAAGTTTAAAAAATAAAAGGTAAATTACTTATTTGACAATTTGAATAATAACCATAAAACTTATAGTAATTTATTTTATGGTTATTAGTTAAATTGTCAAATATACAATTTAAAAAAACACCGCCAATTCACGCAACCTGTAAAATCTCACATGACCTTCTTCCCTATATCGCCTTAGGCAAACTTCTTCCCTTCATCTTTATGAAATTGACCATCACATTCACATAAGAATTCATAGCTACAATAAGAATTTTATTTGAATAAGTTGTGTGCGTGCGTGTGTGTGTGTGTGTTGTATACCTAACTAAGAATTCATAATTGTATGTGTAATTGAGTTCTAAAGCAACTAGCAACCAAGTCTATGATTATTAAACTTAACAAGAGTTATAAGCTCAATAAAGATAACCATAATATATGGTATAATAAAATCTCTTATATATTTAGAGAACAGGATGTCAACTATGACACCTTGTCAACTATGATCCCCAAACTGGAAACTATGAATCTAAGGGAATAGAAAGTTTTATACTTCTTGAAAGGGAGGAATAGTATTACTCACACCACCATGTTAAGTACAATGGCTAATGTTGTCATGCGTGATTTTAAGAACCATTGAACTACTCAAGGCATATATATAACCTTAGAAAGATAGGTTTGATGAAACCTTTGCTATAAAGCTAAGAAAGCTCATCATCAAGTTTGACATGAATAAGATAAAGCCTAATATTTCAATTAGGCAGTACTTTAATAAGATGTTAAACATGATAAGACAGTTGAATGAGGTAAGATATATTCTTTATAACAAATAACAAGTGAAAATTGTGATAAGGTGCCTCCCAACTAGATGGGAGGGTGTAAAAACCTAGCCCATGATGAGCACATTATAACTTTTGAATATATGACCAAGTACATCAAAGTTGAGGAGGAAATCTCCAATGTTGTTAAATCCACTAGTCAAGCATACTTAATTGAAGGAATGGAGAAGAAAGTCAAGGGTCATGAAAAAAGGAAACATGGATGAAAGCTTAAAATGGCAAGAAAACTTTTTTGACAAAGGCAAGAAACATGTGAAAAAATTTGAACTAAAGAAAATTAAATATTTTTCTTGCTAAAATGAAGGGGCATGTTACCATGGATTATCCTGAGCAAGAAAATGTACCAAAACATAATTCCTCACACCTTACTTATGTTTCAAGTACTACTTTCACAACTAAAGCTAATCCTATATAAATTATTGTAATATCTCAAATTTCTAATCCTGTGTTAATGACTGATTAGGAATGAATTAGTGATTTAATATAGGATTAGGGTTCTGAGTGGTAGAGTGTTATATTAACTCATTGGGATGTTATATAAATAGATATGAGTAGAAGAATGGAGTCTTAAATTAAAGCGTGTGAGCATAGTGAGGATTTCCCTCACTATGCCACATACTAAGATGAGTGATAGATGCATCGCGGTGTATTGAGCAAAAATCAGATTAATAGGGATATGTCCAACTTGAAAAACAGAAGGGAGAAACGTGGGAGGAGAGGTTTGGTGTGGAGAAGAGAAAAGGATCTGCTAGGGCAAGCTAAATTAGGAGCAAGGACAGTGTCTCTAACTCATTACTTATCGGGTAAGTCAAGTGCTGCCTTAACCTCCGAATATACCCTATTTTCTCTTAGTTTTAAACAATGAGAAAGTAAATTTGGGAGTTTTAAGGAGTTAATTTCTTACCTAATAGTAATAAAAAGATTATTTGAAACTAAACGACTGTTTTATGACTGGTTGTAGTCGAAATAATAAAGCTTTGAAGCTCTAGGCAAGAATTACCCTAATCTAGAGAGAGAGTAGTGACAGAAAATTGCTAGAAAATGTTAAAACTTGAAATAAGGGGTGATCAATGGTTATGTCCATAATCGAGTGTGAAATATGGATTTGATCAGGATAGAGTGTTTAAAAGCAATAATTGGCAATTTTGGTCAATAGAGGAATTGACTTTGAATGCCAATTCTGTGTAGATTGTAGTGTGTGATGTATAAATTACGAGAAGGGAGCTTGAATAAGGTTGAAGTTACATAGGTAACCCTTTCTATCAAACAGAAGGGTTGAGGTAACTATATAGTTATTTTATTTATTAACTATTATAACTATATAGAAGTGAATATCAAATGATAAATTGTAAATTTATAAGTTTTATGCGTGATTATTATTAAAATAGTTTTAGCACGAATTTTGAATTGTGAAATAAATTTGAAAATTTATTGATTTCAATGGATATATATATATGTGTTGTGGAAAGGTGTATAAGTAGTAAAAGTTGTAAAAGAGCATGATCATAAAGGGTGGGAGTTTCACCCAGGATGTGTAGGGTTATGTGTGTATAGAGACATGTGAGTGTAAAAATCTATATAGTTGGGCTAGCACCATGGGACATTCACTATAGCATTATATGGGCTATTACTATGGGTAATTTAGTACAGCATATTATAAGACTATTACCACAGGACATCTGGGTAGTCTGGTAACTCCCTAGTGCCCATTAAGGTGTGGTTAGGAGTCAACAACACCTTTATCATAAGTGTGTGAAGAGGAAAAACCATAGTCTATAGGTGAGATAGATTACCTTTGGCCGAGTGTTTCTACCACCAAAAGCGAGATTGGGTCAATAAGTGGTTGATCCAGAAGAGCCTATGGTTTTGTGTTAGGGAGCTTTGGAGGATTGGTAGATAGTTGATCATGCTAAGGTGTAAAAGTATTTGAAAATGTGATCTATATGTGAAAGTGATAATTTAGTTATAATATTTTATGAATATATATGCTATATGATGATTTTAGTTACTTTGGCATGGTTATTTATGGTAATAGACGTTTAATGAGCTATATTTTGTTACCGAGATTTTTATCTCTCCCGCG
The DNA here is from genome assembly GCF_029017545.1 of Prosopis cineraria. Lineage (NCBI taxonomy): Eukaryota > Viridiplantae > Streptophyta > Magnoliopsida > Fabales > Fabaceae > Prosopis > Prosopis cineraria. The sequence continues at coordinate 24,450,840 of NW_026555343.1, read as the reverse complement.
ATTATTTATATTTTTCAAGTTCTAGTACTAGTGGGTCAAAGGGAAAGGATATAGGCTAAGTTAACATCTCTCGCCTAAATCTTTGTAAGATATGGTGTAATGAATTTGGTCGATATTAGTCTTGTATATGTATAAGTTGCCACAGGATTTGTACATGTGAATAAGATATGATTATGGTATGTTTTATGATTTTAGACTCCCTAGCCCTTATACATGTGTGAAAGGTGAAATGACTGGTTAGACTAGTGGATGGATGTAATTATGTCTCAATATGAGATGGGTGGAGATTATTTGTAGTGTTTTGGTCATATATGAGATTAAAGAAATGAAATGTGAATTTGGCCTAAAGGGAGAAATGGGCGATTTACAAGCTAAATTTGAGTATGTGTGTTATATTATGTATGTGTATGGTCAATTAAGTGTGTTTTGTCTATTTGGACTTTGTCAAGGCCCAAAAAGAGGCTACTAACAATTGGTTTTGAATTGAGATACTTAAGTAACAAAACTTTGACAGAAAATGGTCAAAGTGTACTTTAGTATCTAATTTTTGATAGAAATATCGGATTAGGATGGAACTGGTGTTATTAGTTAGATTTTGAAACAAGCTTTGTGTGGATGCCTGAACCATCTCAATCGGACTTTGTATGTGAAAATGGTGTGTGTTTAAATTTCATATCAAAAACTGCCATTTGACAGCAAATTCAGGTGTATTCACTACGGTGCATGTACTCACATTTAATGATGCATGGCACAGAGTGAGTGACTGTGGCCTCTGTGCCATATGCTGCGGCGTATGTGGCACAAGTCATGGTGCTTGATGTAAATTTTTACTTTATTTTTTAGTGATGCGCATGTTTTAGATCTTTGATGCACAATGCTTTATTGCTTCCGTTGTGTATAATAAGATTTATACTTGTGTAAATTATATAAAGATTTTTGAAAATCTTTTATTAGGATCCTAATATTTTTAACAATTTAAACTCAAATATCTGAAGTAATTAGAAATTTGTAGTGGAGCATATGGTAATGTCAGTGAGGGTACTACAATTATAGTCTCAAAGACAATAAATCGTGTAAATTGAGGCTGTGTGAACTTCACAAATTTTTTGTCAATCACCAGCAATAAGCAGATGACTTCATGGTCATAACAATGCTAGAGTCAAAGTTATAGGGGTTAACACCTACAAAAACTAGTGTTGCAAGGTAAGCAATGACACATCTTTCCTTTTTATACTCTGAGTATGCCATTAAATAGTAGGAGGTTAATAAAAGCCTATGCAGTGGAACTTTTAAAATAAACTTATTTCTTAACATCTCTTTAAATCTATACCCTTCTATTTCTTGATTAATGATAACATCTTTATTCCATAACCTATATGGAAACTTAATGTTCAAAAGATAGGTAGACTAAGTGTTCCCCTAATATGTACAAACTTAGCCAGTAGTAAACTTTTATCTGCTTGTAAGCCACCCAACTGATACCTCAATATTTCCTTTATTAGTCTTATTAGTGCCTGAAAGGTTAGTCAGAAGGGATGATATTTAGGGAATCTTAAGAGTAAAACTATTTCACTCAAGTACCTAAAGCATGATATACTTTTTTCATAAACATTCAAAGCCATATAGATAAACATCATAATCATAACATGGAAAATCACATTGGCTAAGGATCCAACATAACATCATGATCATCATGAAAATTTATGAATTTAACATTCATAATCATACATGGCAAGTATATCATCTCATAACATACTCATGGAATAAATACAAGAGTTTTGTAGTAGTTTGCTACCTGTCTTAGCTACTTCCTCTTAAGCATTTGACCTCGGGGTATATTCACAAGTATCAGATTCTATCATAGGAATTTAATACTAAGATCAACATTAACATAAAACTTCTTTAATAATTTAAGAATCTACCTTAGTCTACCCTAGCTTAACTTAACTTAGGGATTAAATTAGGTGACCTATACTGGCATATGGACACTTTACTATATCATAAGATTAAAAATGACATTACAACTTTAACTCTAAATATCATTTTGTTAGGATAAGCTCGCACCTAAAGGGGATAAATTAGGTTTAAAAGCTTTTGAAAACTTGAAAGGAGTGAAGGAAGAAAATAAAACACATGAGATTTATACTGATTTAGTCACAAACTTGCCCTACGTCCAGTCCTTAAGTCCACAGTGCAATTCTCAAGACTAAACTTATCTTAATTCACTCAACAGACCTTACTACACTCCAGCAAGGCATTATAAAAACTAGAAAAATACCTTTTCAAAAGAATTCATACCATGCATACTTGTCTCAACTTGAAACGCAATCCTTCCACCCATATCTATTCGTTTAACATCCCAATAAGTCAAATCACCAGCTAATTATCCAAATCTCTAATCCTACAGTAATTACCACTTTACCCTCGATTAACATCTAATCATAGGATTAAAAAATTTAGGACATTACTAAGATCCACTACTACAAAAATGACTTTTTACAGTGGTTAAATAGGCGATGTTGTTATAGGGGATGTAGAAAGTCTAACTTTCTACAGCGGTCCTATTCTACATCAGCTAATGATAACCAATGTAGAAAATGGACTAACGATTAAAAAATTAAAAACTGGAGCACTTTCTATAGCGGTTGTGTTCTAACTGCTATAGAAAGTGTAGAAAGTCTCCAACTGCTGGAAAAAGTTCACTTTTTACAGTGGTTGGAACACAACCGCTGTAGAAAGTTTGCTATTTTACACCAGTTTTTACATTAACCGGTGTAAAATAGTAATTTCTACACCAGTTATGGTAATAACTGCTGTAAAAAGTGTATTTTGTTTTTAAAGTAAACGTCAGTATTTTTAAATTTACCCTCCTCTGTACACCGAAATTACCACAACCAAATTAGACAGCACAATTTATTTACAATTTTCAATATATTGAGCTATGCAAAGTTATTTATAAACTATCTAACAACTATATATTGAGCTATGCAAAACATTGTGTCAACAAATATTCTCAAAAGTTGTCTAACACTAGCAAACTTCTTAAATTGTATGAAACTTTCTACAAAACTCACAAATTCTCCCTAAAATAAGTTGCCCAATGTATGCGGATGTCTTCAATTTCAGCTTCAGGGAATGGATCTGAATTGTCAAACATCTAAAATATAATTTATAAAAGAGACTTATTATGTACTCTCAAATAACATAATAAAATAAAACTCCTAAAAATATATTTACCTCTTTTGTAAATTGAATCTTACCTAATGTGATAATGTTGAGCATATGTCTTATCACACACAGGCTGCACAAATTCTTCTTCACTAGTTGTCTATGGCTCTGTATAAGAAAAAATCATAAGAAATTAGTAAAAAATCTTAGTAATTGAACATATTCATAAAGTATAGCATTTACCTTTGGCTCGATCCTTGAGCTCATGTCTGTGTTTTTGCAAGACCATATTTTGATATGTTTTCATTGCTCTATGTTCAAGATCACCAAGTTAGTAACTAAAATATTTAGTATAAATTATATTAAATATTTTTACACAAATATACTTACAAGTCTATCATCTTCTTCATTTCCTTCTCAAGTTTGTAATGGAGGGAATATAAGAAGACAATAGTGTTGCTCTTTGTTGAAAGAACAAACAACTGCCAATGGTCCCTGCAAAATATGACGAGTTAAAGTAAATATACATTGAAAAAACTATTAATTACAAATTGATCCTTACGAGTGCATGTATGGAGCCATAAAAACATCTTTCTGGACATCACATATTCTTTGCTGGAGATACTAGGCCCTTAACTCTGGAGTATTCCCTTTCTCTGTCATTTGATGTGGGCAAAGGAATCCGAACTTATCACCTTTACCAGATGTGATACACAAATGATGAAGGTATGTGGTAAGCAGACTATTTGATAAAAGTCCAAGCAAATCTTCCGATTCAATTGTCACTATTATGTCTTTCTTACCCACAACCTTCAGATCCATTTCTAAATCTTTGAATTTGAATGATGGATCATACACTATTAAGATCATTTGTTAGTATGGAGTTAACGAGGGTTCTGGAAGTTTTAGTAGATTCGGCAAGAAAAGCTATTATACATAATAAAAAAGAAAGAAATAGTTAGTAACAAAACATTTTATGAAAGCTGCAACATAATAAAATTGCATACCACAGGTTGAACTATATTCACAAGTCTCTTGGGCACAGGATAAATTGCCAACAGCTTCTGAAATAGTCTTCACCTTATTAGTAGGGAATGGAACCAATGCATTTGGCACTTTTGGATCTTTAACCACTACTTTTACTTGATAATAATTTGCTTATGGTGGATGGTTAAACCCAAGTTGTAAATGCTACCAAGAGCAACCAAGCATCTATTAGGATCTTCTAAAAACATCTCAAATGGTTTACCAATGTTGTCACCAGAAGGACCCTCTGACACACATTCAAGAACATTACTTCCTTTTGTGCTATGAAATCCAGGAGATGTATGAACTGGTTTAGCAGGAGTCTCTGTTGTAAGCTCATCATGCTCATCATCTCCTCAAATGAAGCTTCAAACTCTTCTTTAGTTTGCTGTCTCATAGTGGATATCACTATTTTAAGTTCTTTTCTAGTCACTACACCTCCTGAGTTAGGGCGTAAAGGTGCTCTAAAGTAGTCTTTTATGTCCACACCATGTTTGACATCCCTCACACAACCCATATGCTCTGGTTTTCTTGTTGCAACTGTCAAGATGTCATTTTTTGCCCTCTGGAATGAAACTTCCTTAGGCTTGTTGCTCCTTAAAAGCATCCTATAACATAAAAATAACAATCTTAATTAATATTAAATATAATTGTATAGAAATTTAAAGAGACGAGAAATAATAATATTACTTTCAATCCTCTCAACAATCTCGTGCGTCGTCTCATTTGTATAGCCTTTTTTACCTCTTTTTTTTATATTAGTGTCCATATCTCCATTTCTCCTCTCGGGAGACAGGGGATGGTGGAGAAAGGAGTATGGACAAATCGAACTTAGCTTTTTCTTCTCTCTTCTTCTATTTCTCCACCATCAATATATTATCAACCTTAACATAACCCCCACGAGACAGCGTGTGGTGGCATTGATTCTGTCGAGCAATTTCCTACCCTTTAGCTCAATTTTCCTATTAAAAAATGAATTTTAAATTTTATAGTTGAACTAAAACTAAACAAATTAAAACTTAAATCAATTAGAAATTAATAGACTAAAGCTTTTTCAGGAGTTCGAATCCTGACAAATTCTTACCAAGTATCTTCATCAAGGAACTAGCATGTGTCGAGAGGATTAGGATGAGCCTGACCCTCTGGCACCTTAATATGGATATATCTCCTAGCAAGATCAATCTTGAAATTTTTCCAGCACATTCCACAGTAGGAAATCAACCTGTGTCGGCAATCTTGATTAGAAGGAACATCGTATGTGAGCTGCAATTAAAACACAAGATGAAATCAGTAATTTAACAATGATATATAACTACATACATAAATTAATTATGTACCTGAATACTTTCCCATCTCTAGTCCTTCAAACATTCTGGCACATTAGACTAGTCCTCAAATACAATAGGGGGCTTGGTATGGGATAGGAGGCCAACAAAACTAATAAACTTGGCCTTGTGTTCCCCTATTGGATTCCATCTCTGATCAAATTGAATTGGTAACCTGTGCCCAGTACTCCTACTTAATGTCAAATCTCTCAATCGTGTGCCACATCTACCTCTCCTTACAGACTGGCTCTCACTAGGGGTGCCTTGACTTCAGTCATCACCAAGTAGCTGGCCAATAGTGGGTTGGCTCTGAGTGTTATCATCATGTTCACTCTGATACTCTATATTCCTATTAATTCATATAAATTAAATTAATTAGAAAAATAATCAAATAGAAGATAGTTAAAAACATAATATAAATTTAATTAAACTTAGAAAACATACTTTAATTAAAATACTAAATTCATATAGGGATTTTCTCCCATATCCTTTCATGGTGATCACTTCTTGTAACATATTCGTCATATACTTCATCTACTACATTCAAAATTAGTAGCCCTGATGAGAAAGTAGGGGTTTCAGAAATATCGAAGCTTAATTCTTGATTATCATCATTATCAATCACCATTTTTTTTTAGTGCTATTGACCAATTTTTAGTTTCTAGATCTGTCACATAGAAAACATGTTTAGCTTGGTTTGCCATGATAAATGGCTCATCCCTATAAGTTAGTTTTTTAAGATCAACCATTGTAAATCTTAACTTATCATCATAAACACTGTTGATGTCAACCCATTTGCATTTAAAAATATAAACTCTAAATTTTGTATAATCAACCTCCCAAATCTCTTCAATAACCTCAAAATAAGTCCTTGCTGCTAGTTTAGGTTTCTTATCTTTTGAGCTAGAGAATTGACCAGCTTCAGCTACTATCATAACCCCACTATTTTGCACTGTACCCTTTTCATCTAAGGACTTTGTGTAGAAAGAATACCCATTAATATCATACATACTTTAACATATAACATCAAAGTTAGGACCTCCTGCCAACTATTTAACTATATCAGAAATGCTACTTTCATTCAACACTTTCTGCTTGAACCAATCTACAAAAGTCTTATTATGCTCTTTCAATAACCTTTGTTCAATCATTCTCATTGGATAATTTTCTGCCTTTAGAAGTTCCTTGTGAGAAGAAATGTATTCTTTAACTTCATCAATATTATTCAAAATATATAGATGTACTTCTTGTAATTCATCATGACTCATGTCTTTACTGATACTCCACGTGTGCCTTAACGTAATTGCCTCTTCTCATAACAAGATTTAGGAAGTCCAATTGATTCTGTACTTGAAAAGTAATTGGAAAAAAATTTCATGGCTTCTTCAGTAACATATTTTTCAACTATCGATGCTTCAAGTTGATATGGATTCTTTACATACTTTTTAGTATTTTCATGTATCTCTCAACTAGGTACATTCATCATAAATAAACAAGGCCACACAATTTTACCTCCCTCACTAGATGCACTATTAGGTGAACCATAATGTGAGAAAAAGTAGGAAGAAAGTGCATCTCAAGTTGGTATAAAATCATACAAGCTTCTTGTTCTAATTTTTCTAGTTTATAAGGATCAATAACTTTACTGCATAAAGCATTGAAAAAGAAACAGAGTCTAGTTATTGTAAGTTATAAATCTTCTTTCAATATATCTCGAATAGCCAAAGGTAATAGTTGTTGCATCAAGACATGGCAATCATGAGACTTTAAGCCTATCAGTTTCAACTCTTTCACAAACTCAAGCTTCCCAATATTTGAAGAATACCCCGAAGGAACTTTAATTCCATGTAAACACTCATAAAATTTTATTTTCTCATACTCGCGCAATGTATAAGAGGTTGGAGGACTGGTCTCAGGTGTAAATCCTCTCATATTCCCATTTCTTTCAAATCCAATCTTACATTCACACCGTCCTTAGTCTTACCTGGTATGTTCAGAAGCATTCTAATAATATTATCACACACATTTTTCTCCATGTGCATAACAGCAATATAGTGCCTTACTTCAAGATTGTGCCAATATGGAAGGTTAAAAAAGATAGACTTTTTTTCCATATGTTTTTTGTACCAATGTTCTTTTTAGTCTTACCAAAGACAATATTGATGTCTTTCACTCGTTCAAACACTTGATCCCCAGTCAAAGCATCCGGAGCATCATTGTACTCTTGGTAGCCATGAAAAGGTTTCTTCAATTTATGATAAGGGAAATCTCATCTAAGAAACCTCCGATGGCCAAGGTAGACTGTCTTCCTTTCATGTTGAAGTTGATGATAGTTCGTGCTTTCTTCACAAATTGGACAAGCTTTATGACCTTTCACACTATAGCTGGATAAATTCCTATATGCTGGAAAATCATTTATAATATAAAAGATCATAGCATGTAACTTAAAATTTTCCTTCCGATTTGCATCAAACACTTCCACACCTACCTCCTATAACATTTTCAAATCTTCAATTAGAAGTCTTAGGTAAATATCAATGTCATTTTCAGGTTGTTTTGGTCTTGAAATCAATATGGATAGCATCATGTACTTTCGTTTCATGCATAGCCAAGGTGATAGGTTGTAAATCACCAAAAGAACAGGCCATGAACTATGTATACTACTAAGACTACCGTAAGGATTTATTTCATCAATAAAAAGTTTGAGCCTTAGGTTTCTTGATTCATTGTCAAATTCATGAAACAATTAATCAATTTTCTTCCACTGAGGAGAATCGACTGGATGTCAAAGTTTTCCATCAGATATCCTCTCATTTGCATGCCATATCAAGTTCTTCATATCATTAGTATTTACAAACAAGTACTTGAATCTTGGTATAATTAAAAGATACCATATGATCTTTACAGGAGCCCCCTTGTCTTTGTATCGTGGTGCCTCACATTTTGGACACTTTTCCTCCCCTTCAAGCTCTTTTCTATACAACACGCAATCATTAGGGCATACATGTATTTTTTTATACTTTATACCCATTGCACATAAGATCTTCTTGGCATCATAATAATGATTTGGTAGTACATTGCCTTTCGGTAACATTATTTAAAGTAACTTTGGCAACTAAGTGAAACTTTGGTCATTCCACCTAGCTCTTTCCTTTAAGATAACCATTTTTAACACCCCAAATAACAAACTAAAATCAGTACACCATGGGTGTAGAGGCTTTTTCGCATTAGTGCATAAGTTATCATACACATGTGCTTGTTCAAAAGCTTCTTCCCTAACATTACGGATCATGTCCTCTAACCGATCTTCATTCATATCTACTTCATCATCTAGATTATCAATTTCCATGTATTAAGACGTGTTACTATAATTTTCCAATTGTTCACCATGCCAAATCCATACAGTATAATTCTTGTAAATCCCATCACAAATTAAGTACTCTCTTATTTCGATAGCACCTAATCTCCTCTCATTCAAGCAATTAACACAACGACAATAGAACCTTGCACTATTGTCAACAGCATTTTTCTTACCAAATTCTAAAAATTCCTTCACCCCATTATCATACTCATCACTCATTCATCTAGCAGTCATCCAACTACGATTCATATGTCAACTCCTAAAGAATATAACTAATGTTATTACCTTCAAAATATTTCAAAAATCTAAATTCCTAAATAAATGACCACATGCAAACAACTTGACAAGGCCTTCTTAAAAACTAAATTTAAGCAATTCAAGGGGAAAGAATGAATTTTAAAAAATTTTTGCAGAGTCTCCCTTAAAAATTGGACCTCCCAAGATTTTTTAAACCACTTGGGGGAGGGGGCAGGGGTGGGTATGGTGGCCGAAGGGGAAGGGGATGGGGGTGGGGGTGAGGATAGGGACAGGGGGCAGAGACCAAGGGGTGTGGGGATTGGGGGCGAGGGGAAGGGGGTGGGGACGGGGGGGATGAGGGCCGAGGGGGTGTTACGAGGGCGAGGGAGGGCGAGGGCCAAATGGTAGGGTAGGGGGAGGGGGTGAGGGAAGGGGAAGAAGAAGAGGAGGAGGGGGCGTCGGTCAAGAGAAAGGAGGAAGGAGAGTTCTAAAGGCACAAAGAAGAAGAAATAAGGGAGGAGATGCGTGAGGTAAAGAAAAAAAAAATTGAACCACTTTCTACAGTGAGTATATATTCACCTACTGTAGAAAGTGGTTTTCTAAAGTAGGTAAAGCTCACCCGCTGTAGAAAATAGAGTTTCTACAACAGGTGAGCTCAACCCACTATAGAAAATCAGCGTTCTATAGTAGGTGGACAACACCTGCTGTAGAAAGCTTATTTTCTACAATGGGTGCACAACACTCGCTGTAGAATGCTTAATTTTCTACCTACTATAGAAACTCTATTTTCTACAACAGGTGTCTATGCACCCATTGTAGAAAGTTTTTTTAACATTGGTTACCTTTTCACACGGTGTAAAATGTATAATACGTATTATTAAAATTACAAAAATGCCATTGTCTTAACTTTCTACACCGTTTACCTTTCAACCGATATAGAAAGTACCTTTTAAATTTCATATTTTGTACTAGTGATCCCATCTCTCATTTGCTCTATTTGCAACCTAAGAAAGAAGTTCAATTCTCTTATCATAGACATCTTAAATTTACCTTGCATAATCTTAGCAAATTTCTCATAAAGAACCTCATTAGTAACTCAAAAAATAATATCATTGACATAAATCTAAACTATAAGGATATCACTACCTTCAATTTAATAAAATAGTGTTTTATCCACCATTCCTCTTTTAAAGTTATTATTTAATAGAAAAGTATTTAACTTATCATACTAAGCTCTTGGTGCTTGCTTCAATCCCTATAATGCTTTCTTCAATTTGTAGACATGATTTGGCTTGATGGATCCTTAAATCTTGGAGTTTTCTCTACATAAACTTCTTCATTAATTAGTCCATTTAAAAATGCACTTTTGACATCCATTTGTTAAAGTTTGAAATCTTTAATGCAAGTAAAAGCAAGTAAAAGTCTAATAGCCTCAAGTCTGGCAACAAGAGCAAAGGTTTCATTATAATCAATACCTTCTTTTTTATTATAACTTTAACTATTAGTCTGTCTTTATTCCTTACCACAACACTAATTTCATCAAGTTTGTTTTTAAAGATCTATTTTATCTCAATTACAGGATGATCACTTAGTCTTGGTAGGAAGTTTCAAACTTGACTCCTTTCAAACTAGTTTAACTCTTCTTACATTACTATTAGTCAATATTCATCAGATAAGGCTTCTGATGTTAGAACGTTCAATATTAGAAAGAATGTTAGGCTTTCTTCCCTTATAGAGCTCATATAGAGTTTTGTTTAAAATGGGTCAAATGTGTGCTCTATTTGTAATGTAACATGCTATACTAATGGCATCCGCCCAAAAATACTTAGGAAATTTCTTCTCATTTAGCACAATCCTTGCCATTTCCTCTAAGGTTTTGTTCTTTCTCTCTACAACTCCATTTAGTTGAGGTGTTATAGGAGTTGAGAATCCATAACTAATTCCCTATTATTCACAAAACTCAGTGAAGTTGAAATTGCCAAATTCTCCACCATGGTCACTTCTTATCTTTATAATTTTCAAACCTTTTTCATTTTGTACTTTGGTTACAAATGCCACAAAATAATTAAAGGTTTGATCCTTGTGAAACATGAAGATAGTTCATGTGAACCTAGAATAATCATCAACTATGATAAAGGTATAGAGATTACCCCCTAGACTTTTTACCCTTAAAAGACCGATTAGATTCATATGAAGAAACTTGAGAGGCCTTGATGTAGATACTATATTTTTTCTTTGAAATGTAGGCTTAGTTTGTTTGCCTTCCATACAAGCATCATATAGCTTGTCAACTTTGAATTTTGTCTTTGTCAGCCCAATAACAAGTTCTTTCTTTATAAGCTTGTCTAATTACTTCTTGTTGATATGAGCTAATTTCTCGTGCCACAGCCAACTCTCATAATTCATAGAGATGAGACATTTTTTGTTGAATGAGTTATCATCACAAAGATTAATTAAGTATATATTATGAACTCTATTTCCTTCTAGAATGGGTTTTCCTAGTTGTTCATCTCTCACAATGCAACACAACATTAAAAATAACCTCATTACCCTTGTCACATAATTTACTTATGCTCAAGAGGTTGTGTCTTAAGCTATCGACTAAATAAACATTATCAATACAAGGAGAGTTGGATGAATTCTTACCAACCTTATCCATACCAAGAATTCATTCCTTTTCATTATTTCCAAAGGTAACAATTCTACCATCTTTAGTTTCTACCATATATAAAAGTATGGAGCTGTCATCGGTCATGTGCTTGGAGTAGCCACTATCTAGATACCACTTATTATTTGTGACTCTCCTCGATACCTACACAAATATCATGTTTTTTAGGTACCCAGATCTATTTCGGTCCTGGTGGGTTAGTAGACTCCTTTAGAACCCACTTTATATTTTCACTCAACCCTTGCTTCTTATGGATATATGACTTAGTCATGTGTCCTTTCTTGTTACAGTAAGAACAAATGGATTTGAGTAAGTTAGTTATAGTAGCATGAACAAAGAAGTTCTTGTACTATTTTTGCTTTTTATTCAATCTATAGCCTTTGCCAGTTTTATCAAAAACACTTCTTTGTTGACTCAAAATTTTGTTTAAGTTACCTCTACCTTTAACAAATTTCATAAGAGTAATTTTCAAACCTTCCATTTCTAAGATATGAAGAGGACAATCAATATAAAAAGTTTCTTTCTTCAAAACAGTAATATTCTTTTCTAAATCATCATTTTCAAATTTTAGAAATAAGTTTTCCTTTTCAGAAATAGCAATTTTCTTTTTAACTTGTGAAAGATTTTTCATAAGAAGAAAACACTCATTATGTAGTTCTTCAAAAGTAATTTTTATTTCTTTAAATGTAGAATCAAATTAGAGTTTGAATCTAAATTATTTACTTGATTAGAATGGCTTTTGGCCATTAGACATAGATTTACTTCATCTTCTATAGACTCTTTATCGCTGTCACCTCAAATTTAATAGAGGTAATCATAGACCCCATGGCACAGATGATATGGCATTAATGGCAATGAAGCTTGATGATGGTAATCATGAGCATGGTGACATGAAGGAGCCTAATACTTCTAATCCAACATACTTAAAGTCCCATTACAATATATTGGAGGTCTAATAACAAGAGCCCAATCTAAAGCCATGAAGCAAGCCTTGTTTAGTCTTGTGTAAGAAGTTCAAGAGCTTGGAGAGCATTGGGGCACTCCTCTCAAGCTGAAAGGAGAGCATCTATATGTGTGTAATGTGCTTAAGATCTAAATTCATGAAGAGTCAAGCCCAAGAGATGCAAACCTTAGCCCAATACAAGGAAGACTACAAGTTGAGCCTTTTGCAAGTAAGGAGGCATGAAACCCTAGTGAAGAAGTCAAAGTTGGCATGATTTTAAATCCTTTATGATCCCTTGATTGTCTCCTAAATTATTTCCTATTTTAATGGTCCTTTGATTTGATTTTCTATTTTAAGTCTAGTCAAAGGTTAGAATTAATTATAGCATTAATTTCTAAATTTTGTAATCCCATAATTTTAGGATCACATCTCCTAAACTATGTGGCTGAATATTTTATCATTATTTTATATTATTTCTCCTTTTAGTATTAGAAAATTAAGGTTTTAATTTTAAGAAATATTCTTTTCTATGAGCCTATATAAATTAGGCATTCTCCCTCTTGTAAAAGGACGGAACTTGAATGAAATTATTCATTTTAGAGTTTATAACTCTTGTGAGCCTTAGTGCTTTGTAGTGGCATCCCGTGTGAGAAACAGACATGATCAAGAGCATGATCAACTCTTGTAGTGTCTTCGAAGGTTGAGGTTTCTAGAGGCAGGTGCTCTAGAAGATCTTCTCCTTGATCATTATCCCATTGTTTATTTCATATCTTTCTTTATTTTCATCATAAATTTTGTCTCTTTCTTTTTATTCTTGTGTTTTTGTTGTGTTAGGGTTTTGTCCCTAAACTAGCACGATTTACTTCTGCATCCCCTATCAGGTAAGCTTTAAACTCCTTCTTTTCATACTTGTAGCTTTTGCTCTCTTATTTTAGAGGGCGATTAGCCTTAATGTGTAAAGACTTCTTGTACTTATAGCACATTATCTCCTTTTCTTTCTTGTTTGAGAATTTCTTTCTAAACTTTTTCTTCCTGAACAATTTACCAAATTCCTTGACAAATGTAGCCATTTCTTCATCAGAGTCTTCATTATCACTAGCTTCAGAATCAAATTCTTTCATTGTCACTTTTAAAGCCAATGACTTCTTCTTTTTATCAGCATCTTCCTTCAGCATGAATAGTCTTCCTTCATGCCAACGAGACTTCTAAATAGTATTACCACAAATCTCAAGGAGCCATTCTTCGCTTCTTTATTGGTAGCAATTTTAGGTTGCCATTCAACTGGAAGACCTGTCATGATTTTTCTAACTTGTTTCTTCTGAGTATTGGTCTTTCCAATTGTTGCAAGCTCATTCATCATGTGTGTATATCTAACTTGCATGTCTTTGATACTTTATCCAGGCTTCATCTTGAATAGCTCATATTGTTAAGTCAATGTGCTAATTTTATTGTCCTTAACTCCTTTAGTGCCTTCATGAGCAATTTCGAAAGCATTTCACGTCTCTTTTGTAGTTTCCAAAATACTACTTAGAAATACTCTTGTTGACTTAAGGCACTTGAAATAATCATTTTGGCCTGAGAGTTAAGAAATCTCTAAGCATCAGTCTTTCCTCCTTTTCTATAAATTACTCCTTTCTTTTCTTATGAGTTATCCTTCTACATTTTTATATGGAATGTAAGAATTAGTCTCAACAATCTCCCATAAATCAAGGTCTGAGACCTCAAAGAATAATCTCATACTTTATTAGAAATGTATTTTTTACCATTGAATCCTAGAGGCCTATTAATTTTAGTACCTTTGGGGATAACACTATCACCAAAACTAGCCATAGGATTTTCTTAGACTATTAAGTCTTTTATCAAGAGTGAAAGCTTTGATACCAAATGTTAAGATAGCCTGACAACCAAGAGGGGGGGTGAATTATGTAACACTTAAAAACTTTTGAAAACTTTAAAAGAGTGAAGAGTTAAAGTGTGAAGGAAGAAAATGAAACACACGAGATTTATAATGGTTTAGCCACAAACTTGGCCTATGTCCAGTCCTCAAGATCACACTTAAGATTTTCAACTAAGTTCATAAGCTTTAATAGGTGCTTGCTACCACAGTACAACTCTCGAGACTAAACTTGTCTTCATTCACTTAACAAACCTTACTATAATCTAGCAAGTTATTACAAATACTTGAAAAATATCTTTTCAAGAACTTTGATGAAAGAAATAAGCTTTAACAGAAAATTCACCTAAAGAGTAGAAGAAATTACAATTAAAAGCTTATAAACTTATGAAAGCTTTTCATAATTCTTTTCATGAATAATGAATGAATGCAAGATGTAAAATCACAATTTGAAATCTCTTTAAATGTACAAATGATAATTTATTTGCTCAATGATCATTAGTTGTTATTTTGGTTCAAAATGAATTACTTATATAGTTTTTAAAAGTTGACAGACTATTAGAACAATGATTCTATTTGTTGGTGCATTTTCTTGTGAGTGATTAGTATAATCACACTTGAATTTGCACAGGAGTTGTTCTAAAAAAGTATATGTGATAACTCATATGTGAACATCTTGACCCCTCATGCGTGGTTTTGTAGTTCTGAATAAGCATCCAATTCTGTGTGCTAAAAATCACAAAGTACCTAATTACTCTTTCATGTGGCTTTCTACTTATGAATAAACATTTAGTTCTATGTGCTAAAAGTCACTTGGTACCTCATTTCTCTCTCGCGTCATTTTGCACTTATGGATATACTCATATATCATAGCGTTAAAACTTGTGAGTGCACTATTGGCTCTTACATATAGTTTTGCACATAAAAAACTATCATCGGTTTTATGTGACAAATAACACGTAGAACCTCTTCTCTCTCACATCTAAAATGGCTAGTAGAATGCCAAAGCCATTTTATGTGATCAAAACTCACGTGGAACTAGAAAACTATCATGCATGAAATTGCACTAAAGCACAAACTCGTCTGGTGCATTTTCATGCGTAGAACTTCATATAACTCAAGCAAGATTTTGCATGATCAAGAGATATAGATTTGTGAATTAATGATCATACATGTGAACAGTTTTAGCTTAGCTTGAGAAGACTTCAGACTCAATAAAGCAAAATGCGATTGTGCAACAAGTGATAAATTACACGTGACTACCATTAGTCTCACACATGATTTTTCATGTTGACATAATGCAATGAAGCATAGATGCTAAAACTTGCGTGGACAATAAAGGCTTTCACATGTGGTTTTGCATACAGAACCTAAGCTTAAGACATCACATAATATAAGTGCTTAATCATACATGAATCATTTCTTCACATTTTCATGATCTAGCAATCAGTGTGCCTAACATGCAGAAACTCATAAATAACCTATAAAATCATGTGTAATTCTGCCACTCATAATGCAAACAGCTTTTATGAAATTCAATATGCAAGAAAGACATTGTTTGCAAGCTTTAACATACTTAGATAAGTCTTAATGCATATAAATGAGACATATGATGCATTTATTTAATAATATTGAAAAGTGATTAAGCTCTCTAGGTTTTCACATTGAATAGAGAATTTAAAATAAACTTATCCTAAAACTTCTTTATATTTTATTGATTCTTCATGCTCTTGAGATTTTATCTTCATCCATGATTCTTTATATCTACACACATAACAAATACCTTTTCTCTTAGTTTTATAATCATCAAAACACATGATCCAATACATTTGACTTGGAATCACATGGCTTTAACAGAGACTTCTCTCTCAATCCCTGATCTCAAAATTCTTTGGCATGCCTTTTAAGCTTGTCATGCTCTCGATGATCAAATTGGGTATCATTTATTGATAGCTCACAATCTAATGGCACATAAACAACGTATATACATTCTTTAAAATAGACAAAGCTTGAGAAATCATAAATAATATAGAATAAGCTTGAGAAATCATAAACATGCCCTCGTGCTCTTGGCCAAGAACTTGTTCCTTAGGTCTCTTATAGCTGTCATAGAATTTATACATAAATTTGCATGAATTGTATAAATTTTAAAGCTATAGTGTAACATCTTGAATTTCTAATCTTGCATTAATGACTAATTAGGGATGAATTAGTGATTTAATATGGGAATAGGATTCTAAGTAGTGAAGTGTTATATTAACTTATTGGGATGTTATATGAACATACATGAGTAAAAGAGTGGAGTCCCAGAGCAGAGCATGTGAGCAAAGTGAGGATTTCCCCCACTGTGCCACATGCTGCGATGGGTGATAGATGCGCCGCAACACATGGAGCAAAAATTAGATTAATAAGATGTGTCTAGCTCATGGAATATAGAAGGCAAAACATGAGAGAAGAGATCTAGCATGGAAAAGAGCAAAGGGTGTGTTAGGGCCAGTTAAATCAAGAGTAAGGATGGTGTTTCTGACCTGTTACTTATCAAGTAAGTCATGTATTGCCTTAACCTCCGAATCTACTCTATTTTCTTAGTTCTAACTAGTAAGAAATTGAATTCAAGAGTTTTAAGGAGTTGATTTCTTACCCAATAATAATAAAAAGGTTCTTTAGAACTAAACTAGTGCTTTGTGACTGGTTTAAGTTAAAATGATAAAATTTTAAAGCTGTAAGAAAGAATTACCCTAATCTAGATAGATAGTAGTGAGAAAAAATTGCTAAAAAATGTTAAAACTTGGAATGAAGGATGATTAATAGTGATGTGTGTAATCAAATGTGAAATATGGATTTGATAGCGATTAATGTTCAAATGTGATAATTGGCACTTTTATCAATAAAGAAATTGACTTTGGGTTGCTAATTTTGTGTAAACTATATTGTGTAACGCGCGAATTTTGAGAAAGGAGTTGAATAGGGTTGAAGTTACATGGGTAACCCTTTCTATTGAAAAGAAGGGTTGAGGTAACCATATAGTTTATTATGTTTATTAACTGTTATAACTGTGTAAAAGTCAATATCAAATGATAAATTGTGAATTTATAAGTTTTATGCATGATTGTAATTGAAATGGTTTTAGTATGAACCTTGCATTGTGAAATGAATTTAAAAAGTTATTGATTTTAATGGATATATACATATATGATGTGGAAGTATATATGTTGTGGAAAGATTTATAAGTAGTGGAAATTGTGAAGGAGCATAATCATAAGGGGTGGGAGTTCACCCAGGATATGTGGGGATGTGTATGTGTGTATGGAGATATGTGAGTGAAAAATCCATATGGTCGGGCTTGCACCATGGGACATCTGGTGTAGCATTATATAGGCTATTATCTTGGGTAATTTGGTACAGCATATTATGAAACTATTACCATGGGACATCCGTGTAGTATGGCAACTCCCTAATGCTTGTTAGATTACGGTTAGAAATCAACAACACCTTTATCACAAGTGTGTGAAGAGGGAGACCATAGTCCGTAAGTGAGTTAGATTACCTTTGGCCAGGTGTTTCTACCACCAAAAGTAAGCTCAGGTCAATAAGTGGTTGATCCAGAAAAGCCTATAGTTTCATGTCAGCGATGTAACATTTTGAATTTCTTAATCTTAAGTTTAAAGGTTAATCGAGGGGAAATGAAAATTTGTGTGGGATTAGAAATTTAGATGACTAATTGGTATTTTGACTTGTTTGTGTGTTGTATGAACAGATATGGGTGATAGGAGTGTGTTTTAGGTCGAAGCAAGTACACATGGTGAGAATAAATCTTATTGTGCCACACACCGCGGTGCATAGACCAAAATTTGCCTTCATAAGTCATGAAATTTCAAAAATTTCAGAGGAGAGAAATTGAGTAAGACATGAGATAGAGAGAGGAGAAGGGCTAAGGAAATAGGTTAAGTCATTTTGGAGCGGTGGAAGGTCATTTGAATCGGTAACTTGCCAAGTAAGCTATGTATAACTCTTACCTTCTATTCTACACAAATTTCTCTAAAAATAACTCATAGGAAAATCGAATCGGTGGAATTTAAGGGGATTGATTCTTGCCCAATACTAATAAAAATGTTCTCAAAAGTTAAATTAGAGTTTTGTGACTGGTTTAGAGCTAAACGGTAGAGCTTTAAACTCGTAGGCTCAATTTTAGCCATTAGAGGGAGAAAGTTAGGGTAAAAATCTGTTTTAAGTAAAATAAGACCGGTCGAGGTGATGTAAAGTAGTAATTAAGTAGTTGTAGACTTAGAATGGATAAATGAAAAAGAGTTTATGGATAAATATAGCCTTAAGTGGTAAAAATGAGTTTTTGGTCAAAATAGACCAAATGACTAAAATGTGTCAAATGTGTTTAGATTGGCATATTGGACTCATGAATAGAGGAAGGAAGCTTGAGAAAAGCTTGTGAGATAGTTAAAATCCATGAGTAACCTTTTTAGTGATAGAAGAGTTGAGGTAACTGAATAACTTTCTTTGTTTGACTATTTATTGTAACTATATGTTAGTGTGCTATGTAGTTCATAAAATGATTTTAAACTAAGCATGTTTTATAGCATTGAGTGATTGTTGTGTGTGAAATGGCTTTTGATTGAAATAAGCATAGAAATGTGTGTTTTGTAATGAAAAGTATTATATGTTATGTGTAAGAAAGTATTAAATGATAAATGGAAACTTTAAATGGTTCGAGAAAGCATGATTATAGGGGTTAGAGTTCACCCAAGTGTGTAGGAGATGATAAAAACCATATGGCAAGGTTTCCTTAGTACCTATAAGGGTGCGATGTTGAAAACAATTCTCCTTAATGCCTTGAAAGGTGCGATATTGGAGAAGATCTCCTTAGTTCCTAATAAGGTACGGTGTTAGAGATGAGAGACTCCTTAGTGTCCTTATAATTTGGTGTTGGAGTCAACGACGCCCCATTGTGTGTATTGGGGGAAACCATAGTCCGTATTATGTGTTAGAACATCTTTAGCCGGGTGATTCTACCATTGCAGGTGAGCTCAAGACTAATGAAAGTGTACATTGGTCTGAGATAAGCTTATAGTTTTGTGTCGGGATGATTTAGAGCTTTAGTTAGTAGAGATCATGCTAGTATATTATGTGATATGATGAAATATCTTGAGATAAAACAGAATCCTTTTTAATTGATTAAAAGTTGAAAATGAAATGAGATATGTGATGTAAATACTACTTTATGAGGTTTTAATGATATACTATGTTTACTTTCATATTATTGCATGTGATAGTTAATAGGAGTGAGTTATTCTATTATTGAAATTTTTATCTCACCCCTGTGGTTACATGTTTATAGGATTGAGAAGTGATCAGGCCAAGGGAAGAGAGTCTGGACCGGCTTGAGTTAAGAAGTCATATACTCTGAGGTTGTGTAATGAATTGAATTGAGGTTATATATATATATATAAGTATCTATGAGTTTCCATAGGGTTTCATGCATGTATTGAACTAAGTTTTTGTGAAATCAAGCCCGATTATGTGTATATGTGTTGTTTGAGACAAAAGGGCTTTGATTTGAGTATGTTTATATTGAAATGGTTGTTTGTGTTTGTGAATCTTAAGCTAAGGGACAAATTATGATGAAATGAGTAATTTAAGGGCTAAGATTGTATTGTGAATATGATTGCATATGTATGAGTTGAGAAACAATCAAGTGGGCTAAGTTATGCTAGAAATAGCATAGTATGTTAAGTTAGTAAATTGTAAAATTTGGCTATGGAAGAGTCAAATTTCAATATATGAGTATGATTATGATTAACTATGGTCAATCAGGTGCATTAGATCCTTTTGGACTTGGTTTAAGGCCTAGCGTGGTCTAATGAGAGTAAGGGATTGATTTGAGTGCTTGGGTGTGCAAAATTTTCAAAAAAAGTGACTTTTTACACCCAAGCGTCCAAATTTTGATTAAACCATTAAATCATGTCCATTCTACCTCATTAGTTAGTATACGAGCTTAGCTTCGTGTGGGCGTTTGAATCACTCCAATCGAATGTCGTATGTGAAAATGGTGCACGCCATAAGTTCTCATCATTTTTCTTATCAAAATGATAGCAGAAATCCGGATAAACGCGTCGTGGCCTATGGTATCATATGCTGTGGTACATGACACAGAAAAGGCAAGCATATGGCTCTGTGCCACATGCCACAGCGCACTAACCGCCAATCGCGATGCACAGACCAAAAATTTAGCTTTATATTTTTACTGAAATGCATGCAATTGGAATACTGGTGGGTTATGTCTACTATGTAATTGAGGAATGTATGATTTACTTCCACTGTATTTTTCTCTGATTGTATTTTGAATTGATTGGTTTAAAAAAAAATAAGTTTTCAATTGAAGCTTTTAAAATGAAATTTGATGATGATGAATGATGTGAGATAGTGGTAACACCATAATCTTCTTCTATATTAATTAGATATAGGAGGAGGTTACAAGAGAGCTTTAGAGGATCAGTAGATAGTTGATCATGCCAAGGTGTAACAATATTTGAAATGTGATTTATATGCAAAAGTGATGATTTAGTTATGATATTATATATATATATATTATATGATGATTTCAGTTAATTTGGCATGGTTATTTGTGGTAATAGACATTCAATGAACTATATTTGGTTACTGAGATTTTTATCTCACCTATAGTTATTCACATTTTTCAGGTTTTGGTGCTAGTGCTTCGAAGGGCAAAGACATTGGCTGAATTGAGATATCTCATTAAGCCTTTGTGAGGTCTTAGTGTGATGAATTTGGTTGTTATTAATTTTGTATATGTATAAGTTGTTATGGGATTTGTACATGTATATAAGATATAATTATGGTATGTTTTGGTGATTTTGAACTCCCTAGCCCTTGTATAAGTGTGAATAATGAAATGATTAGATAGGTTAGTGGATGGATGTAATTATGTGTGAATATGAAATGGGTGGAGACTATATGTAGTGATTTAGCCATATATGAGATTAAAGAAATAAAATGTGAATTTAGCCCAAAGGATGAAATGGGCATTTTGTAAGCCAATTTGTGTATATGTGTTATATTGTGCATGTATATGGTCAATTAGGTGTGTTATGTCCATTTGGATGTGGTCAAGGCTTAAAAAGTGGCTAATGACATTTGGTTTTAAATTGAGATACATAAGTGATAAAAATTTGACAAAAAATGGTCAAAGTGCACTTTAGTATTCAGTTTTTGATAGAAATATCAGATTGGGATGAAACTAATGTCATTAGTTAGATTTCGAAACATGCTTCGTGGGAGCGCTTGAACCATCTTAATCAGACATCGTATGTGAAAATGGCGCACATTTAAATTTCATATCAAAAACTGCCATTTGATAGCAAAATCAGGTGTGTGCATCGCGGTGCATGTATTCACATGCCACAGCACATGGGACAGAGCGAGCGACTATAGCCTCTGTGCCACATGCCGTGGCACACGGTGTAAAATTGCATTGTTTTTCTTGTATGCACATGGTTTCTTAATCTTTAATGCACCAAGTCTAAATGCTTTTGCTATGTATGTATTTATGTATGGAGCTATATAACCCAAGCGATTATAAAAATGATTTTCAGAAAAATCTTTTATTGGGATCCTAATCTTTTCAATATTTTCAATTGAAATGTTTTCGAAGTAATTAGCAATTTCATAGTGGAGCGTGTGGTAATGTCAGTGAGGGCATTACACATGAAAAGATACACTTTAACCTCAAGTCATTGCTATCATATGTCGTATAATAATCCGTTATACTTCATGAACATACTTGACAACTTCCCTAGGCCTCTAGGATACTATTTATGAGGTTACATAACTTTACCATAGAATTTTCATGACTCGAAATCCTTAGATCATTGGCCTCACAGGGAACTTAGCTTTATCTTGACTTCTTTGGCCCATAAAGACTTTAAGTAGCAGCAAGTGTCTTATACAACCTATGTAAAGTCCTTACTCAATTTGAGCTTTACCATTCCTAATCACACAATCAACAAGTACCAACACAATTATATTAAAATAATAGTCCTTTATTTTTTTCAAATTGCAGGATCTTGACTTCTTAAAACATATATTCAAATAAGAGGGCTAGCGGAAGCGCAAACACGGCAAAAAATGACTCAACAACACACACCTCTCTAACCTTGAAAATGGGTAGTACACCGCAGCATGCAATACATGCATCACGGCATGTGGTACAGAACCACACACTCTGTTTCTGATTGTGCCATGTGTTGTGGTGTGAGACACCATGCTCTACAGCATGCCAGTCTAAATTTTCTACTTCCATTTATCAGTAAAAGTAACGAATTTCTAGCATGTGCCATTTTCACATCTGACATTCGATTGGAGTGATTTAAGCATCCACACGAACCTTACAAGTATACTAGCTAATAGAGCAAGTTTGGACTTGATTTGATTGTCCGATCTAAAATTTGACACCTGAGTGTAAAAAGTCACTTTTTCTTTTAAAACTTACACCCTAAGTGCTCAATTATCATTCCTTGTCCCATTAGACACTTCAGGCCTTAAACTAAGTCTAAAAGAGCTACATACACCTGATTAACACCATATAACACACAAATCACATTAATAGCTGAGTTTAGCCTCTCAATGCCATGTTATACAATTATGGACTCATATGAGGAATACATTTATACAACACATATAAAAAAATATACTTATTCCACTTTTAACCTTTTAACTCTTACATATGGGACTCCACCTTACCATATGGTTAGGAATCACATATGTATTCATTTCTTTCAAATAGGGCTCTACCTCACCAATTGTGTCAAGTTCCCACATATGACACAATTTACAATCAACACAAAATCATCACATTGATTCACATATAACAAGTAGAACAAGTTACAAAACAACATCATACACTTACTTATTTAGCATCTAGGCCTACCAACGTACCCTCTCACTAGGCATCCTCGACAAGATGCAACATCAATTACACATATAAGCAAGGTTTTCACAATACAATTCACTTTCTCATATTTACATACACTTATGTATCTTAATTGGCAACTTAACTCTATCATCACACTATACATTCATTTACACTAACGGTAGTCATACCACCACCAAGTGAAGCTACTATTTCCTCACTTCCTTTCCCAACAGCCTTCTAATGCTCTCTTCACCTATATTCAAGAGTAACGGAGTGAGACATATATCCTAATAACTCGGAGGTAATCTTAATTACCTATTAGTAAGCAAAATCATAAATAAGTGATAAAAAAGCTTATGTATCAATAAAAACAATAATATATACATATACAAGAATTCATTCTCATCAATCTTGTTATGCTCGTGCAATGCATTCTTAGTTTCCCTTAGTAAAGTAATCTCTATGCTTGGACCAAAACTTCCAATCATAAGGAACAGGGCCAACTATACCACTGCTCAAATCAGGTAATCCTCCTTGCATATGGGTGGTCTCCTAGGTCCATCATGGTAGATTTAAACTCTACTCTTTGGATTATCAGGACTCCCTAGTCTCATACAGAGTAAGACCACAACCCCCTACCCTAATCTAAGGTAACCTTGTGGATCATTCCATATACATCATAGTATTCTTCTCCTACATCTGTCTTAGTAAAGTCAAGCTCTATACTCTGGATCATCAAGCTTCTTAGACCTCCTCGCGATAAGGCTGTATCCCCCTACCATAATCAAGATATTCTTGCAGATGTGATGTATGGCAATACACATGCCACCTCAAATTCATTTCAATCAATACTCACACACTTGCGCGCATGTACTTTCACAATGCTGCTACTCTATCAGTTCACAACACAATGCACATAGTTATATCAAAATACTTGTTAGTAATTTTACAAATAAACAAGTAAAAGGATTACTCTAGATACCTTTAACCCTTACTACTAAGGGTTACCAATCACACTAAGCTCCTAGGGGCATAGATTCTCACGAGCAACTTCACAGGTGCTCAATCTACATAACATAGTATCCCTCAATCAATTCTAAAGATTTTACATAGGCATTGATTTGGCAAAACCAAATCTCTTAACATATAAAACAGTTCAATTGAATGCTTTTGAATTCACTTATCCATTATTTATAATCATTAGCCCTATAGGCTACTCAAACAACTACAATAATCTCCTAACTCTATCAGTTACCTAATTTCTCAGTCTCAACCTAACTTTTAGGCCATTTTAAGCTTAAATCCTTAAAGCTCAATGATTCAACTTCATATTAATCACAAAACTATAGATCTGTATTTGATAGCCCATTTTAACCCTTTCTTTTAGATTACACCACCTTACAACTTCATGATTCGATCTCTCAACTGATGAAATTCAATGAAAATGGGGTAGAATTGAAGCTTGGGATTGCACAGTACTTAACCATCAAGTTATTAATCGAAGCATATTCCAAACCTCTAGATATCACTTGAACTAGTAGATGAAGACTTCTTCTCCTTTCCAGCTATGTTTCCCAGCAGCTTTCCTTCTGATTTCATAAGCTATTCATGTCAGCTTTAAGTGATTCTTAAATAATACAATGTGGTGCATGTTGCTTCTGCCATGGCATGTTGATTCTTAAATTGTTATTCTACCCTCTAATCTTATCAATACAACATTCAAACAATACAAAACATCAACTCAATACCCAAACCACTATCAATCCATTAATTACTAATTTACCCCTGATTACTAACTAGTTCTTAAGATTGAAATTTAGGATGTTACAACCCATGTCTAGTCTAGGGCCAAACATGGAACATACATCTACTAACTTGGACATTGGTAATTCTCAAGTTTCTACCCTATAGATAAATTTTCTAGAATTTTATATTAAATTTAAAAAATCATAACTAATTGTAGAAAAATCTTTTAGGTGTGATCTTAGTCTCTAAATAAACCTTGGATATCCTCTATAGTTGAAAAATAATTTATTGAACCTACCTTTGCTACTTATAGCCTCAAGATCCCTATTGTTCTAGATTAAAACATAGTTATTCCCCATTTTCACACCTATATTTTAAATATTCATAACTCATTTAATACTAATAGTACAAGCATGGTTTTAGTGTCCAATTATTCATATTAAACCCAATTTTAAGATAAATATATCATGTGGGACACTCTAAAAACTCTTAATTCTAGAATCACAAGAAAATTTCAATTTAGCTAAACTTACTTCCAATGACTTCTAGATTGTTGGCCTTAACTTATAGAGATCATAACTTTTTCTATATGTATTTGTGTAACATGAAATAGGATTCATTTTAAACCTTATCATGTCTACTAAAACATAGCTAAATTTTTTGTCCAGAATAGAGTTACACAATTTGTAAATATCACGCAACCAACCAGACTATAAACAAAATAATGTTGAACTTATACTTATATCTCAGATTATTCTTTAGGTTTCAAACTATAACTTTTTTTCAAATACTTCCAGTACTTCCAGCCTTTAATACACATATAAATAAACATTAAACAACATTTCCCAAGCTTTTTAAGAATTCATACATGTCTAGAAACTTAATAGAAATTTCAAACAAAATAGCACCTTAAAGAAAAATCACATGTATATTTCCTACTTGATGCTTTCTATTAAGATCATCAACATACAAGACCATAAGTGCTCAGAACTCAAATATTCCTCCCAAGAACAGTCATTCCAGGTTTTGGTCAAGTGGAGAACAAAATAAACCAGCCATTAAAACACACATGCAGTGGAAGAGTCAAAGAGAGAATGGAAAGAAACTAAAGGAAATCACATTTACCTTTAGTTTTTGACCTTGGATCTTCAATACCTCTCTTCCACCTTCTCTCTCTAAGCTTTTACAAATTCCTCTCCTTTCTCTCTCTCTCTTGCTTTAGTCGAAATGTGTAAATGAGAAAGACAAGGAAGAGCTTGCCTTGTATAAATAGAAAGTAATAGAACTCTAGTAAATATTGTCTTGCGTGCTAACCAATTCTTAAGCTCTTTTCCACTTGCATTTTTCTTAATTGAATAATTTAATTCCAGGCATCTTCTCCTACCACGTGACAAGTGCCATGATCTTATATTAGGTGTAGGGCCCACTGACCTCTTTATTGGATCACATATTTTGATGGTTACAAAACCAAGAGAAAAGGTATTTATTATGTGTACAGATATAAAGAATCATAGATAAAGACAAAACCTCAGGAGTATGAAGAATTAAGAGTAGATGAAGAAGTTTAGGATAAGTTATTTAAATTCTCTTAGATTCAATGTGAAAACTTAGATAGCATAGGCTATCTAAGTTTTATAATCACATTTTATAATCATAAAATGAAGGCATCATATGTCTCATTTATATGCCTTAAGACTCATCTAAGTATGTTAAAAATTTCAAACAATATCTTTCTTATGTATTGAATTTTATAGAAGTTGTTTGCACTGCAAAAGGTACAATCACGTGTGATTCTATAGGTTACTTAAGAGTTTTTAAATGTTAGGTGCACTGACTATTAGATCACGTGAATGTGAAGAAGTGCTTCATGCATGATAAAGCACTTGTGTTATGTGATACCTCAAGCTTTAGTTCTGCATGTAAAGCCATGCGTGAAAGCCTTGGTTATTCATGCAAGTTTTAGCCTCTATGCTTCATTGCATTATTTCAAACTGCAAAACCACATATGAGACTAATGGTAGCCATGTGTGATTTATCACTTGCTGCACAATCTCATTTTGGCTTGTTAAGTCTTAGGTCTTCTCAAGTTAAGCTAAAATTTTTCACATGTATGATCATTGATTCACAAATCTGATAAAGCTGGCATAGGTTATAAACCAAATAAAAAACAAAAATATACAAGAATTTCTTTATTACTACCACTGTGACTAACTCACCCAAATCTACTTGTTCTTATAACAATAAGAAGGGAACATGACTAAGTCATATATCTATATAAAAACCTAAATAGATTTGGGTACCTAAGAAAACATGACATTTGTGCAGGTGTCAAGGAGAGTCACAAATGAAAAGTGGTATCTAGATAATGATTGCTTCAAGCACATGAATAGTGATAGCTCTATGTTTATATATATGGTAGAAACCAAAGATGGTGGAACTTCACCTTTAGAAACAATAAGAAGGGAAGAATTCTTGATATAGGTAAGGTTGATAAGAATTTATCCAATTCTTCTTGTATTGATAATGTTTATCTAGTTGATTGATTAGGACATAACCTCTTGAGTATAAGCCAATTATGTGACAAGGGTTGTGAGGTTATTTTTAATACTGTGTGTTGTATTGTGAGAGATGAGCAAACAGGAAAAACCATCTTAAAAGGAAAGAGAGTTTGTAACCCTTCCCTATATCTACCCAATACAGGAGAAGATTAATAGAATTAGCACATCCAAACATACCAATCAGTAATCAAATAATTTATTTAAAAAGCTATGGCTAAATACTTGTTTTGCAAAAATTATCAAAACCTTAATGCATTTGAGCAATACACAGTGGAAGCCATTCATATGCATTCACATCACTCATTGCATGCCATAAAAACAATCAAATCAAGTTGAGTTATGGGCTATGCATTGCGATGTGCAATACAT
Source organism: Prosopis cineraria (assembly GCF_029017545.1). Taxonomy (NCBI): domain Eukaryota; kingdom Viridiplantae; phylum Streptophyta; class Magnoliopsida; order Fabales; family Fabaceae; genus Prosopis; species Prosopis cineraria. The sequence goes on along the minus strand of NW_026555343.1, from coordinate 24,422,601 downwards.
GCATCATGGCATATGGCACAAAGTCACATACCTAACTTTTTATGCTATGTACTGCAACATGTGACACCATGCACCGCAACATGCCTGTCCAAAACTTTTGCTATCATTTTGATAGCAAAATGATGAACTTCTAGCGTGCACAGTTTCCACATATGACATCCGATTAGAGTGATTCAAGTACCTATACAAAGTTATCTTATAAGTCAGCTAATAAGATAGGTTTGGACATGATCTAATAGTCCAATCAAAATTTAGACACCCAAGTGCATAAAATCATTTTATTTGAAAATTTTATGCACCCAAGTGTTTTGATCCCTTTCTCTCATCAAACCACACAAGACCTTGAATCAATTCCAAAAGGACTTACTATATCTGAATAAACATAATATATCACACACACATATATTAGAATTTGATCCCTCAATGGCTAATTTTAACATTTCATAATTTTTTACAATTTGCCAACACTTAGCACAACTTGGCCTACTTGGCCTTTTTCTCAATATAATCACATATATTCACATTCATAACATATGTATTACTCGATTTTAGCCCTAAATTACTCATTTCATCATAATTTCACACATGGGCTTAAGATTCACCAACATTTTCAACATATACACACCTATACCTTAGCCCCTGATTCATTTTACCACATATACACACACTTGAGCTAAGATTTCACAAAATCATTACTCAAAACATACATAAAATCCTATGGCAACTCATGTACACATAATTCACACTAGATTAGTTCATTACACAAACTCCAAGTTAACATGGCTTCAATGCTCTAAGCCAGCTAAGACTCTTTTCCCTTACCCTGATCGCTAGTTTATCCTATTAAAATGTAACCATGGGAATGAGATAAAAATCTCAATAATAGAATAACTCGCTCTTATAGACTATCAAATGCAATTATATGAAAATAAAGCATAATATATCATTCTATATAATATATCACATATTTTATTTCAAATAACACTTATATCAAATATTTTATCACTTTCATACTTGTTTCATCACTTTTCTCCACTTATACCACATATAGCAACATATTGTATCACATAACATGATCACTACTAATCAAACCTTTAAATCACCCTAACATGAAACCATAGGCTCGCCTTAGATTAATGTACACTCTCAATGGCCATGAGTTTGCCTTTAGTGTAGAATATTCTGGCCAAATGTGTTTTACCTCACTTTCAGACTATGGTTTCCCTCAATACACACAATGGGATGTTGTTGACTCCAATACCATATCACACTAACATTAATGAGTTCCATATCTCTAACACCACACTTCAACAGGCATTAAGGAGATCTTCTCTAATACTATGCCTTAAAAGGCACTAAGAATGTATAATTTTCTAACACCACACCTCGTCGGGCACTAAAGAAAATATGCCATATGGTCTTATCACCACCTCTCTATTCAAGTAAACTCCCACCCTTATGATCATACTTACCAAACCACATAGGTTCTAAATCACCACTTTATACACTTTCTCACATAGCATATATATACACACATATCATATGAAATCACATTTTCCTTACTTATTTCTTTGCTCAAAAGCCATTTTCATGCAACATTCACACAATGGTATAAAACATACTTAGCTCAAAACACTTTTATGCACTATATAGCATACTCACACACAATTATAGTAAATAGTCAAATAAAGGAAGTTATTTAGTTACCTCAACCCTCCAGTCACTATAAAGGTTATCTGTGGATTTTAACTACCACAACAGTTTATCATAAGCCTTCTTTCTTAACTAACATACTCAATATGCCAATCTGAACACATTTGACACAATTTAGTCATTTGGTGTAATTTGACTAAAAACACATATTCACTACTTATGGCTTCAATCGTAAATTCTTTTTCATTTATCCATTTTAAGTCCATTACTATTTGATCACTACTTTACATCATCTCAACTGATCTCATTTCACTCAAAGTGGATTCTTACCCTTTTTTCTCTTTAACTTAGGGCCAAATTAAGCCTACAAGTTTAAATTCTATCATTCAACTTTAAACCAATCGCAAAGCTATAATTTAACTCCTGAGAACCTTTTTATTACTATTAAGCAAGAATCAAACCCGTAAAATTTCATCAATTCAATTTCTCTATAACTCATTTTTAGAAAAATTTGTGTAAAATGGAAGATAAAGGTTATACATAGCTTACTACTAAGTTATCAATCAAAAGCATCTTCCAATGACTTGAAATGGCTTTCACTAGCACATTAGCCCTCCTTTTCTTCTCCTTTCATGCATTTTTGATTTCTTCCTTTTGAAAATCACTCAGATTTCATGACTTAAGAGGTCATTTTCTAGTCTATGCGTCGCGGTACATATAGCACAAACCACGGTGTGTGGCACAATGAGAAGAATTCTTACTACACACACTTGCTTTGACTTAAAATGTGATCCTCTCATTTGTATCTATTCATACAGCATCTTAACAAGTCAACTTATTAAGTAATCATCCAAATCTCTAATCCTACGCTAATTATCACTTTACTCTCAGTTAATATCTAATTACAAGATTAAGAAATTTAGGATGTTATAGAGTTCATAATGTATATTCAATAAATCTCTTTGAGGATGACTCACTAAATATAAAATATCCCATCTCTGTGAATGATGAGAGCTAGCTGTGGCACAAAAGATTAGTTCATGTCAACATGAAGTAATATGACAAGTTTGTAAAGAAGGAACTTGTCATTAGGTTACCAAAGATAAAATTTAAAGCTAACAAGCCATGTGATGCTTGTATAGAAGGCAAACAAACCAAGACTATATTTTAAAGCAAAAATGTAGTATCCATGTCAAAGCCTCTTAAATTGCTTCATGTGGTTCTAGTTAGTTCTTTAAGGGTAAATTGTAACATCCTAAAACTTTAAATCTAGAAAGGTTGATTAATTAAGGGATAAATTAGTTAAAAATATGATTAATTTATTTAATTTATGTTTTTGGGTTGCTAATTGGATTTTTGGGTTATATTTGGCTCTAAATTGAGATAGAATGAAAGTTAGATCATGTCGGGTGGCATTGGGGGGAGAAAAATCAACATTTTGCTCATTGCATTGTGAGACATAGCTTGTGTGGCGTGTGCTGCAGTGCACAGCACAACAAATAACTTAAAATTTTGAAAATGGTTAGAAAAAATCAGATTTTATGGTGGGAAACCTAGAGCACAAAGGGAAAAACTTTGGGCATTGTTAGGGCATCATTTTAGGAGGATTTTGAAGACAAATTGAGCCTTCAAACTCTTGAGTAAGTTTCCTACCCTTCTCCTCTACCTTTTCATCTCATTTTCCACGGGATTTGAAAGAGGGAGAATTTGGTCTGATTAGATTAAGTCATAAGTCAATGTTTTGAAGGTTTCTATTGACTCTAAAGGTTTAATTTAGGTTTATTGATCTTAGATATGTGGTAATAGGAAGCTACTTTCTTGTTTGGTGAATTTTGGATCAAGCCCTAACTTGATCATAGGGTGTTGAAGTGTGATAAGTTGAGATATTAAGTTTTATGTTGTGATAGAGTAGAAGGAGGCTTAAAGGGATTGTGTGAATAAATTGTAATCTTGAGAAGCCTATTTATTGAGAATTTGAGTGAGAAGTGGGAGAATTGGGAGGTTATTGGTAGTTAATAGTGCTTGTGTTAATTGAAAATTAACATATAATACTTGTTGGTGTAGATTGTAGTGTGGGAAGACTTACCTTGACACAAGAAGAGAATTTAGTACTACAGGTAACCCTTTTAGTAACAAAAGGGTTGAGGTAACTAGATAATTTACATTATTTATTACTTTGTAAAAGTTTTTCTCAAGTTACTTTTCTATGATTTGTTGAGTATATATGTATAAATCCTTAAAGGTTCACTATTTTTGAAAATGAGTAGAGTATTGCTTTGTGAAATTCTATATTTTTAAAGTAAATGGTAAGATTTGTTATATTTGTTTAGAAAATTGTTTATGCATGGTCAAGTAGAGATATGTAGTAAAATGTGGCATATTAGAGGGTGGGAGGTTACCCTAGTGGAGATAGTGAAGATTAAGTCCATATGACATTGTTGGCACCTTGGGATGCCAGGTGCAGTATTTACTCTCCTTAGTGCCTGAAAATGGGTGCGGTGTTGGAGACTTACTCTCCTTAGTACCCAAAAGAGTGCAGAGTTGGAGACTATGCTCCTTAGCATCCGTAGGATGTGGTGTTGGAGTAACGATACCCCAATTACTTGTAATAGAGAGAACCAGTAGTCCAGAAGTGGTTTAGGACACCTTGGCTGGGTAGTCCTACCATGGATGGTGAGCTTGGGAGCCACACATATGGTTTGGTTTTATAAAATAGCCTATTGGTTCGGTGGGGAGTATTGGAGGACCGGATGGTTAAGGATCATGCATGCAAATTTATGGTGATCTTATATGATGTGATTATATTACTTATTTTAATGCTTATTTATAACTTGGCTTGTTAATCAATAATGTAGATTATCTTAGTTACTGAGATTTTTATCTCACCCTGTGGTTATCATTTTATAGGTTCTACCAGTGAGACTAAGCCAAGGAGGGAATCGGGCAAGGGCTAGCATACTTGCTACATTCTCATTATAAAGCCCGATTTCATTTTGAGTCATGTACATAAACTTATATTAATGATATTATATGTTGCCAACTAGGAATGCATATCATCTTGATTGGTTGTACTTGTTTCATACTATGTTGTTTTGTATTTTAGCCCAATATTGTATATGATGTGAATATGTGAGAATTTTTATGGTGATAGGCTAAAATACTAATACAAGTATAAGGAATGTTTTATCTATGTGGTGACAATATATTTATAGGGTATTATGTGGCAATAGAGGCCAAATAGTGCTTATAGTATTAATTGTGTATTTTGGCCATATTGGGCAAAATGGCCATTGAGTGGCCAAATTTTGTGTTTGGTATGCTTTTGTGTGTTTAAATGTTCACTCAAGTGTATTTTAGTCTATTGGACTTGGTTCAAGCCTTACAATGGGTTAATGGTATAAGTTATGAGTTTTGGGTACTTGGATGCTTGAAAATCTCTTTAAAAATTAACTTTTGCATCTGAATGTCTAAAATTCTCATACGGTGTTAGATTGTAACAAAACTTATACCATTAGTTAGCTTATTGAATAAGCTTCGTGTGGGCAGTTGAATCACTCCAATCGAACATCGAATACGAAAATGGCGCACATTCGAAGTTCATCTAGAAAAGCTATCATGACAGCATTGCTGTCATGGACACGTGTGCCGTGACGCATTTTGCGCAAGCCACAGTGCATGATACAGCGAGTGAACTTGGCTTTCTGTGCCACATGCCTCTGTACATGGACCACGAGCTGTGGCGCATAGACTAAAACACTTAAAATTGACATTTTTGGCCTATTTTGAGGTGTTTTCCTTCCTAAAACTTTTCCATGCTTCTAATACCTTTATAAATTATTAAGTTTGAGCTCAAACTACCAATTTGAAGGGTTTTTATGGGATCCTAAATTTTTCAAAATTATTTCTAAAGGATTACTAGTTTTAACGCTTATATATATAATGTGAGCTTAGGAGCAATCCTTGCTCCTAATTATGATTGTTTGTTGTGATTGTATGGTGAATTTTGATAATGTCAAGGTAGACATTACATAAATAGTCTAGGAGGTAATCTCTCCACCTTTGTTATAGTTGATGATTATTCTAAGTTCACATGGATTATCTTCATGTCTCACAAGGATTAAACATTTAATTATTTTGTAGCATTTATAGCCAAAGTACAAAATGAAAAAGGTTTGAAAATTGTAAAGATAAGAAATGACCATGGTGGAGTATTTGACAATTTCAACTTCATTGAGTTTTGTGAAGAATAGGAAATTAGTCATGGATTCTCAGATCCTAGAACACTTCAACAAAATAGAGTTGTGGAGAGAAAGAATAGAATCTTGGAGGAAATGGCAAGGACCATGCTAAATGAAAAGAAACTTCCTAAGTCTTTATAGACAGATGCCATGAATACAATATGTTACATAAGAAACAAAGCATATATTCAACCTATTCTGAACAAAACTCCTTAGAAGCTCTACAATGAAAGAAAGCCTAATATCTATCATCTGCATGTATTCGGTTGTAAGTGTTTTGTATTCAACAATGGTAAGGATAATCTAGATAAGTTTGATTCTAAAAGTAGTAAAGCTATATTTCTTGCTTATTCTAATAGAAGCAAATATTTTAGAGTCTTTAACAAAAAAATCTTATCTATTGAAGAGTCAATTTATGTTAGATTTGATTAATCCTTATCAGATGAGAACAAATAAGAAGAAATTGTAAATCTTCCTTTTGATGATCTCTTACTAAAAGAAAAGGAGGAAAATCAAACTAACAATGATACCGTGACTAATGATCAAAATAGAGAAATAAATAATCTTTCAAAAGGTTAAAGATATAGCAAGTTACATCTTATTAATCAAGTCATTGGAGAAGTTGGTGATATAGTTAGGACAAAAGGTTCACTTAGAAAAGTTTTCCATTTTAGTGCATTTCTTTCTAATATTAAACCCTTTGATATTAAAAAAGCCTTATCTGATAAATATTGGCTCATATCAATGCAAGAAGAGTGAAACCAGTTTGAGAGAATTTAAGTTTGGGACTTAGTGCCTAAACCAAATGATCATCTTGTATTTAGGATGAAATGGGTCTTTAGAAACAAACTTGATGAAACTAATATTGTGGTAAAAAATAAGGTCAGTCTAGTAGCTAAAGGTTATAATAAAAAATAAGGTATTGATTATGATGAAACCTTTGCTCCTGTTATAAGACTTGAGACTATTAGACTTTTATTTTCTTTTTCTTGTATTAAAGATTTCAAACTTTATTAAATTGATGTCAAAAGTGCATTTTTGAATGGACTAATTAATGAAGAAGTTTATGTTGAGAAATTTCCAAGATTTAAGGATCCATCAATGCCAAATCATGTCTACAATTTAAAGAAAGCATTGTATGGACTAAAGCAAGCACTAGGAGCTTGGTATGATAGATTAAGTACTTTTCTATTAAACAATAACTTTAAAAAAGGAATGGTGGATAAAACACTATGTTATCAAACTGAAGGTGGTGACATCCTTATAGTTCATATTTATGTTGATGATATTATTTTTGGAGCTATTAATGAAGTTCGTTGTGAGACATTTGCTAAGATTATGTAAGATGAATTCAAAATGTCTATGATAAGTGAGCTAAACTTCTTTCTCAAGTTGCAAATCAAGCAAATAAGGGATGGGATCTTCATAAGCCAAACCAAATACACTCATGAATTGCTGAAGAAATTTAGATTTGAAAATTCAAATCCAAGCAACATACCTATGAGTGCTTCAATCAAGATGGATGAGGATGAAAAGGAAAGAAGGAGAATCAATCAAAATTTAGGCAAATGATTGCACTTGACTACTAGTAAACCTAATATCATGTTCAATGTCTATATGTGTATATGGTTTCAAGCTAATCTAAGAGAATCTCATCTAAAGGCTGTGAAAAGAATCATCAAGTATTTGATTAAAACTACACAGCTAGGACTTTAGTTTTTGAAAGGAGAAAAGCCTGAATTGATCACTTACTCATATGTTAATCATGAAGGATACAAGACAAATAGGAAGAGCACAAGTGGAACTTGTTAGTTCTTTGGTAGCTCATTAATATCATGATTTGGCAAGAAACAAAATAGCATATCCTTATCATCATGTGAATTTGAATATTTAATAGTTGTAAGTTGTTGTGCATAGATTTTATGGTTAAAACAGCAATTGAAAGATTTGGGAGTTTATCTCAAGGAAGTTCCAATCAAATGTGATAACACTAGCACTATAAACTTAGCCAAGAATCCTGTCTAACACTCAAGAACCAAGCATGTTGACATAAGACATCATTTCTTAAGAGATCATGTGTAAAAGAAGGATATCATACTAAAATTTATGCCTACCACCGAGCAACTAGTAAATATTTTCACAAATCTCTAGCTGAAGATCAATTTACATTCATTAGAAGGGTATCGAGAATGGTAAATCCCAATGAGTTGTAAGATTCCTAAATTTAATTGAATTACATTTTGAATCTTTTACTAACTTAATCTTCAAAGTTGTTTTAAGTTATTTTTACAGGATTTAATCCTTGAATCTTAATGTCTTTGGGATAGATCAAGGTGAATCTTAAAGAAAGTGGTTAGCAAATCAGGTATAATGTGATTAAGAATTGGTTATTACAATTAGAGAATGTTTCTTGTAAGTTTATTTGCCATATCTTGCATGAAAATTACTTGATTCTATGTTATTTTCTATATGGCTGCATAATCATGTGTGAAACATGCTTACTTACTTGTATGAAATAGAACTTCGGATATCCTCACTTCAAAATTTTGCTAAATGATGTGTGAAGATGTTTGTTCTACTTGTATGAAATAACACATAGTGTATCATTCTTCCCAAAATATGCAAAATCACATGTGATGAAGAAAGGCTTACTTACGTGAAATGTCTTCTCGAGAGCATGATATTCTAGCTTAGTCATAATAATTTGCAACCATACATGATTCTACCTATATTAATTGTATGAAATTTGAACACCATACTTGCTAACCAGATCACATGTGAAACTGCCTTGTCACAGGTGAGAAATAGCAATTGGTCAATTATAGGTACTAAATCATGTGTAAAACCAATTTTGCCTCGCATGTGATCTTGCATTATCTATATAAACCTTCCTTGTCTGCCTTTCATTTTCACGCATGAATCAACATTTGTTTTTCTAGCCGTTACTCTATATTTCTTTCTTAACTATCTACCTGATTCTTTTCTAGATGCTTTGGCACTTAAATTGATTTACCCATCTCTTCTAATCTACTTTTCATCCCTCACTTTACTCTAATTTCTTTTCTTTCTTCGACCTAAATTCACCTCTTCTCTCAAAATCTCTATGATGGTAAGAACAAAGGAGACTAGAAAGAGAGACAATAAGGAGGTAATAAGGAAGAGGAAATTTACTGAAGGTCTAATCAGAAAAAGAAGTAAATCACCTTATCGATCATCTAAGAAGCTCAGAACTCTAAGAAAATCTAACGAGACTGCTTCAACATTAGAGCCTGCATCGATTGATCAACAAGAAGATGCTCTAATCAGAATTAGCCAAGAATTATCTCAAGATGGTAGCAACTGCCTCCAAGTGAATTTTTAAAGGAAAGTATCTAATAATGAAATCTTCTCAGCTCTGAGCATCAGACAAGACTCAACTTGTACTTCTCCTCTATTATGGTGGTCGCCAAACACTACACCAAATATGATTCTTTTATGAAAGGTCATAACTTTGATATAGATAAATATTTAAGTGCCTATAAAGGCTAGTTAGAGCTTGATCTCTATTACTCAACTAATGTGGAGAAGGCATTCTATGCTAGCTTCAGATAGGATAAACACAAGATGACCTATAAGACCAATTTCTAAGGGTATCCAATGAACTTCACTCCAAAGAGCTTAAGACACATATTTAGTCTTAAAGTAAAAGGCCTAGAGCTTTAAGAGTTTGATCGTGCCAATCAAAGAAATGCTCCTAGAGAACACACGAATGAAGAGAAATACAAGGCAATCATGATGATAGAAGATATGCTAAAAGAAGCTTTAATACTTGGATTCATCTTCAAACCAACTTCATTCCCATTCAAGCATCAAATGCTAGCATACATTGTGGCAAGATTCTTTATTAGCAAAAGAACTACTTTCAGCGCTTGCACTGAGTTCAAGACTAAGTTCCCAACAAGGTTGATCAAGAAGTAAAAGATAAATATGTGTCACTATATATTGACCAAGATGCTGTATGCCTCTAAGGTTGACACCAAGAGGAAGAAGGAATAAAAGAAAGATAGAAATCTTTACTTTGCATTAGTTGTATCTTCCATCCTTAAAAGATTTCGTGTCAAATGCATTGAAGGAGCAGTGCTAGAGCCAAAAGAATTTAAGGATACTACTCACTATAAGATGAAATTTAAGTTGCAAAGGAAATAGTTTTGTTCCAAAAGAGAAACAAGAGCTTGCTGATCTTGTTGCAGTAAGGAAGAAAAGGAAATTACTTAAGAAAGCTACTACTAGAACACCTGAAGCTACTGGAGCTTCTTCATCTCATCCCTTTCCTCAAATGCCCACTCCACCTAACATGTCAAATGCTTTTATTTACAAAATCCTCAATAGAATTGAAGGAAACCTTGATCAAGTAGTGGTGCATTTCAAAAATGTTATATTTAAATGGAAAGTTAGATAGAATCATGGATCACCTTGGAATTTATAAGGCACAAGGAGGGACTATCAGGCAAGAAGATGAGGCTGGTCCTTCAAGGTTCAGAGAAGGCTTGGTTCACACAATGGATTCATTTTCAACCACTAAAACCCATCCTGACCTACCTTACTCTCCATTCCAAATGCTATCACCTGTGACCCTTCTTCTTAAGAACAAGAAAATATTCTTTCTCAAAGAGACCAAGGGTCATCCATCCACCGTCACCTAAAAAACCAACCTCTAGACTCAGCTCAACCTACTGACTCCTAACCTGAATATCAAAGCCATCATGACACCTCAAAGCCTATTCATCCTTTTGATGGCATGCCACTCCCTCATATTCCCTCTCCACCAAAATCCTCAGACACGATAAAAACTATAAAAATGCTATCTTTTGAGAAGCTCTTTGAAGACATCAATGATATGAGTCTTACTAAAATTATTGGTAAACTCACTTAGAATGTTGGAAAGCTAGCCACACCATCATCAATGCAAATGCCAATGACTTCCCTTGCCATCTCATCTGCTTGATCCATAACTAAAACATTTTAAAGGAAGAAATCCATCCCTGAACATGAACAAACCAAACCATCCCTTTGCCAAACTATTGAGGAACCCATCATTAAAGAACTTGAGAGCAAGGGCCTGAAGATCAGCCTCACTAACAAGCTTCTCTACCTCCTAAAGGACAAGTTCAAGATACTGATCAAAAGTCATCTCCATCCTCTCCTCGAGCTACTAATGGCTCAGCTGAAGTATTATATCTTATTCCGCCCATAGATCTAAATGATTTTTCCACATAGCTAATGGTTCTATCAACTCCTGTCTTCAATGCAGATTCTCTATCTGATAGAGAAATCTTGGAAGCCCATCTTAGATATCATATTTCCTCTCTCTTAAAAAGGCCTGCATCTTTCTAATGATGCTAAAGGAGGAGAAGATATGTAGAGAGATAGGCTAAAGGCTAGGCTTAAGGGGGAGCTATACGGATTAAACCTTAAGAAGAAATATTTTTGTTTAGTTCTTTTTCATTGATGATGTTTTATGAATTGTAATATATTTTTGTTATCAATGAAATTTTCATGTTTGTCATTCATGTGTTCAATCTCTTTACTTCAAGTTGAGTAATTCTGTACTTTTATCTTTTAATTCTCCCATCTCAATTTAAAGGGGAGTTTTATATTAAACAAAACTAAAAACCTTGGTCTTAAGGTTTTGTCATTATTAAAAAGGGGGAGATTATTAGATCATGTGTTTTGATCATTACAAAACCAAGAGAAGAGGTATTTGTTATATATATAGATATAAAGAATTACTGATGAAAACAAAACCTCAAGAACATGAAGAATTAAGAGAAGATGAAGAAGTTTAGGATAAGTTATTTAAATTCTCTTAGATTTAACGTGAAAACTTAGAGATCTTAATTACTTTTCATAATCATAAAATGAATGCATCATATGTTTCATTTATATGCCTCAAGACTCATCTAAGTGTGTTAAAGCTTGCAAACAATATCTTTCTTACGTATTGAATTTCATAAACATTGTTTGCATTGTGAGAGGTAGAATGACATGTGATTTTGTAGGTTACTCATGAGCTTTTGCTTGTTAGGCACATTGATTGCTAGATCACGTAAGTGTGAAGAAGTGCTTCACACATGGTTAAGCACTTGTGTTATGTGATGCCTTAAGCTTTAGTTTTGCATGCAAAACCATGCGTGAAAGCCTTTATTATTCATGCAAGTTTTAGCATCTATGCTTCATTGCATTGTGTCAAAGTGAAAAACCACGCGCAAGACTGATGGTAGCCACGTGTGAATTGTCACTTGTTGCATGATCTTATTTTAGCTTGTTGAGTCTTAAGTCTTCTCAAGTCAAGCTAAAATTGCTCACATGTATGATCATTGATTTACAAATCTATACTTCTTGATCATACAAAATCTTGCCTAATTTATTTATAGTTCCACACATGAAAATGCACCAGATGAGTTTGTGCTTTAATGCTTGCAATTTAACATGAGATAACATTTTGGTTCCATAGGAGTTTTGATCACATAAAGTGGCTTTCACATTCTACCAACCATTTCATGCATGAGAGAGAAGAGATTCCATGTGTGATTTGTCACACATAGCTGATGATAGTTTCTTATGTGCAAAACAACACGTGAGAGCTAATGGTATACTTTCAAGTTTTAGCACTATGATATATGAGTATATTCATAAGTGCAAAACCACACGAGAGAATAAAGGTATCACGTGAGTTTTAGCACACAGAACTGAATGTATATTCATAAGTGTAAAACCACATAAGAAAGCAATATAGTACCATGCATGATTTGGCACATAGAACTAAATGATTATTCAGAAGTACAAAACCACATATGAGAGGACAAGGTGTTCATACGTGATTTATCACATATAGTTTCTTGAAACAATTCCAATGCAAATTCATATATGATTATACTTGTCATTTACAAGAAAATGCATCAACGGATAAAATCACTGCTCCAATGATTTGTCAACTTCCAAAACTATATAAATGATTCATTTTGAACCAAAACAAGAACTAATGATCCTTAAGAAAACAAATTATCATTTGTGCATTTAAAAGAGTTTTTAAATTGTGCTTTTACATCTTGCATTCAGTCATTATTCTTGAAAAGAATTGTGAAAAGCTCTCATAAGTTTATAAGCTTTCAATTGTATTCTTATATACTCTTTAAGAGAGTTTTTTGCAGAAGCTTATTTTATTTTCTCAAAAATCTTAACAAGGAATTTTTCAAGTATTTGTAACAACTTGTTGAATTGTAGCAAGGTTTGTTAAGTGAATCAAGACAAGTTTAGTCTTATGTGTTGTACTGTGGTGGCAAGCACCTATTAAACTTGTGATCTTAGTTGAAAATCTCAAGTGTGATCTTTAAGACTAGACATAGGCCAAGCTTGTAGCTAAACTAGTATAATCTCATGTGTTTCATTCTCTTCATTCACACTTCAGTTCTTTACTCTTTTCAAGTTTTAAAAAGTTTTAAATATCATCTAATTCACTCCTTCTTAAGTGCTAGCCTATCCTAACACTCTTAGCACTTTTCAAGTGTGAGGACGACTATCACCTTTTACTAGATACCTTAGGAATCGTGCTTATCAAATATATGTTTTGCACATACTTTCATAAAATTTGATTTAGATAATTTTTTTCAAAAATTTTATTTATGCTAGACCTTGCCTCATTTTGTGTGCCAAAACATTGTACTTCTGTCAATTTCTATTGGAACTTTTGGCTGCATTGTAAAATGTGTCCTTAACTTATTTTCGTTAAAATAATATTTATTTCTCCTTACTCATGCACATAAAAAGTTATCTCTTCGCACTATAAGACATGCATAAAATTCTCTTTTCTCATTTCTCGTTAGTTTCTTGCTTATAAAGTGTGCACTCTAATTTTACTCACTTTTATGTGCATTGGAGCTAATCATAAGGTATGCAGTCACTTGTAGCTTACTTCATGGCATATAATACCATACTTTGGCACCTTTGTGCCTTCCTCTAATGCATTAAATGTAGGATGTTCCAAGCAACCCTTAATACTTTATGGCATACTCTATGCATTGGAAATTTAATGAAATCTTGTGTATGTTATTTACTTAATTAAGTTCCAAACAAATGTCATTCTTTCATGATTTTGACTTTGCTACTAGGATAACATTCATCATTTGAAATTATTTTGCAAATGGTACATTATGACTTTTACGAACTATTGAGTATAAGGGCTCAACATAGAGTATGATATTTTATTACCCTTATTGATGATTTCTCACGATATGGCCATATTTAACTACCTAATTTCTCACAAATCTATGGCATTAGAATGCTTTAAAAAATACCTTAACAAACCTTATGAACCAATAGAAGTAAAGAATATCTCTTAAAACAATTTAAGGTCCTTTGTGAAGAGAAAGGAATAGTAAGACAGCTTACCATCCTTGGCACTCCTCAATATAACAAAGTTGTTAAAAGGAGAAACGAAACTCTTCTTGACATGGTTAGGTCTATAATAGCACAAGCAAACCTATCGATTTCATATTGGGGGAATGCACTAACAACAGTTGCTTTCATACTTAATTGTGTACGCTCCAAATCAATCATAAACACACCTTATAAGATATGGATAGGATGCAAACTAGAGTTAACTATCCTAAGACCATGAGGGTCAATGGCATATGTTCATGATTTTTCCTATAAACACAAGAAGTTAGATCCTAGATGCAATAAGTGTATTTTTATAAAATACTCTAAACACTTAAAAGGTTATATCTTCATTAGTGAAAATGATGATAACTCAATGATCAAGGTAGAATCAAGGGACATAATGTTTTTAGAAATCATATTCCCTATCAAGAGAGAGATTAACTAATCATAAAATCTCTAAGACTGATGGTTGATCTAACGACGAACTAATGAATATTCCTTAGTTTGTTAATCCAAGTAGGAAATGATTCCCTTGAAACTACCTTACTTTAAAAAAGCAGAAAGGACAAAGCTCTGAGATGATGATTCTCAGTTGAAGGAGCAATCTTTATCATTAGTCTAAATGAGATGATAAAAATCCTAGAAGTTTCAAAGTGGCATTAACAAGACTTGCTAAGAAAAATTAGCTAAAGGCCATGCAAGAGAAAATGGCTTCCGTGAAGACTGATGCACACAAATATGTAACGGATTTCACAAGTGTACAGTTCATAAAATTAATAAGTGGAAAATCATGATCAATCCTATAGAGAATCAAATTAATTAGTAATTAGGCAATAACTTTTCCATTTTCATTTAAGTCAAATAAAGCAAGGATTGGATTGGAATTTGCAAAATAAGAAATTGAAATTATATGAATGCACTAAAATAGAAGTTCTAACAACCACAAATAATCAAAGCAACCTAGGATGGCTAATCACTTCTTCAATTCCTAGAGCATGTAATTATCAAAATAAATTCACTTAATATTAATTTGTTAAAGTAGATTATTTATAGGAATAATTATCTTCCGATTAATTACACCCCTCTCTTCAATTAATATGCTATTCCTAACACAATTATCCAAGAAGCAAAAAGGTATATTTATATCCTATTGAAAAATTAGAATAAATTCTAATCTCACATTACTCAATCTAATGATCTAATTCAGATTTTTTTATTTCAAGGAAAAACCTAAATTTCCAAATTCATAGTCAATGGTTGCCAAGCATTAAGTAGACTAATAAGCATAAAATTAAGTAAACAAAACTAATATTAAGCTCAAATGAATAATTCAAATATTTTCTAATCCAAGAATTAGTTTATAGTTACCCTAGATTAAGAGAAAATTAGCCATACATGGCTCTATGATAGCAACAATCAACAATGTATAGCAAAGTAAAGAGAAAAAAGGAGAAGAAAAGCTTAATTGGAGCAATCTTGAGCGAAACCCTTAATTTTCTACTAAACCCAAGCTTCTCCAATCCTCCTTTGGATCTTTTTCCTCTCCCTTGACATTCTCCAACTGCTAAAGATGAAGAATGGCTAAAAATGAGGTGCCTAAACCCTAAAAGTTCACTGAAGATTAAAATTATGCATTTTACTAAAATCATGATTAGCTGTAGTAAAACATGTTTTCGCTATGATGAACATGACCTGTGCATATTTTCTTTTCAGATTTAATTTCTTTGACTTAGGCTCTAAAATTTTCATCTTTGGACCCATAAATTAGGCCTCCCTACATGCATAAAACCCATAATTAAAGATAGAATTGGTCCACTAATTTTCAATTAGATTTTCAAGTTTATTTTCACACACCATCATCCACTTACTCATATTTTTGCTAATAAATTCAAACAAATGACTTCCAATTACATTAAAAACATGAATAAATTTAGTAAAATATTGGAAGTCAACAAAGACCAACCAAGTCTAGGAGTTAGTTGACCTATTACTAGGCCGAAAGGAAATTAAGAGCAAATGGGTTTTTAAATTAAATATAAAGAAAGGTGGATAGATTAATTGACAAAGTGAAAGCCTGCTTGGTGGCTGAGGGCACACATAATAGTTAGGATTAACCTAATCATGATAAATGCACAACTTGTGGGAGAGTGTCCTTATAGTCTATACCTTCCTATATCATCAGCTATAAAAAAAGGAAAAAGAAAATAATATGGGAATAATTGGATAAATCAAATAAAATCTAAGACTTATTAAAAGATACTAAAATTCAAATATATAGGAAATGGAGATGATGAAGATCATAGAAGTGTAAAAGAGGCACTGACAGGACCTGCTAAGGAAAATTGGTAAATGGCCATGCAAGAGGAAATAGCTTCCACAATGACCAACCAAGTCAACGAGTTAGTTGACCTACTGCAAGGCCAAAAGGTAGTTGAGAGGAAATGAGTTTTCAAATTAAATACAAGGAAAGGTGGATAGATCAATTGACAAAGTAAAACCTTTCTTGGTGGGTAAGGGGTACGCACAATAGGTAGGTGCAAACTATAAGTACACTTTCTCACCAGCCGTGCATTTTAAACTTGATTGGGTTCATCCTAGCTATGGTAGTAAGTTTAGACTTGAAATTATATTAGATGGATATAAAGACCACTTTCCTCAATAAGGAACTAGATGAGAAAATATTTGTGGATCAACTAGAAGACTTCACATAGAAGGGTAAAGAACATAAAGCATTCAACTTTGAACTAATCAAAGAAGACCATTTCATGTACATCAAGTAGTTTAAGGGTGAATTTGTCATATTATTCCTATATGTCAATGACATCTTATTAGTCGATACTAGCATCAAGGTAGTTAAAATGATTAGGGATTGGTTATCCTTAAACTTTGAAATGAAAGACATAAGCAAAGCAAAGTATATCTTAGGAGTCAAGATGAATAGAGATTGATCAAGGAAATGCTTTTCTTTGTCATAAAAGACTTGCATGAGAAAAATTCTTGAGTGTTTTAACATGAGAGACTACAAACCCATAAACACCCTTGTATTCAAAGGTCATAACCTAAGTGAGAAAATATATCTCACTAAGGAATGTAAAAAAAAGTCCCATACTCAAGCATAGTTACTAATATGAAGTATGCAATGCTATGTACTCGATTGAACATTTGTTTTGCAATCAGATTTATAAGCCAATTACAATCCAACCTAAGAATTAAGCATTGGGAAGTTATGAAAATAGTAATGAGATAGCCAAAAGAGACCATCAATATTGAGCTATGTTTCTAAGGAAATAGTTTACATGTAGAAAGGTTATGCAGATGTTGGCAAGATTGAAGATGTAATTTAGTGACATTCAACTTTAGGATGTGCATTCTTGTTGAATGAAAGAGATATCTTCTTAAGAAATAAGGAATAGACATATGTGTCTTTATCCTCTATAGAATCAAAGTATGTAGTGTGCTCTACCATGGTACAAGAAGTTGTATAGCTCAAGAGATTCCTAGAATGACTGGGAATAAACCAAAGGAAAAAGAGTCTAATCTTGGCATACTGCAATAGTCAGGTTGCCATAGCTTATGCTAAGGACCCCAATTATCATATTAAGACTAAACAAATGGACATGAAGTATCTTTTGGCTAGTGATATGATTTCTAAGAAGCAAGTTACAATTTAATGCATATCTACTCATAAAAATGGTTCCCTTGCTAAACCCATAGCCAATGGTTCGTATGTGGAACATGTGGTGTTTTTGAGTATGCGTGGGATATGATATACTGAACTTGTCTTGTTTTGCATTTCTTAGTAACATGAGTACAATGGTATATAATATTCAAGTGTGTTGTGCAGGTTTGCAAGGTTGGTTCTCTCATACAAATAGTTGCCTTCAATGCTCAACCAAAACAAAGGAGACGAGACATAATGTGATCACTGCCCACTTAGAAGGAATAGTGGAATGGTTGAGAACAATCACATAACAAATGTTGCCTCGAACTGTGATATTGAGATGAGATTTGGAACCTAAAATCCAGATCAAATTATGGATGCCCACAATCCACAATATCTGTACCCACTACTACAAATAAAGATATAAATGATGGTTATTTTTTTCTATAAATGACAGTTAAAAAGTGTCATTTATTATGCTGTCATTTAAAGTCCACCCATTAAATGACGATTATTTCCCCATCATTTATTCCTAACTATAAATGATGGTTAAATGACCCGTCATTTAAAAGTATACTTTTTCGATCCCTTATGTAAGGAAGGAAGGAATAAATGATTGGTATTTCAAATACTCGTCATTTGTTCTAAGCATAAATAAAGGTTATTTGAAATACCCGTCATTTATTATGTAGGAAAGAATAAATGACGAGTATTTTAAATAACCTTCATTTATTTTAAAAAATGACAGTTAAATAAATAATTACCACATCTTATAGAAAAAATGACAGTTATTTATAATAATTGTCATTTTTTACATTGTGTTTTTTTTATAGTAACAGAGGGGTTGTTCTGAAGTAGCCCCCTGCAATGGCTATCCATATAACAATATTAGTTTTTCTAAACAACAATACTAATTGAAATAGGAAAAGAAATCAATAGTAAAATTTCACAAATATAACTCATCTAAATTTAAGACTTAAAAAAAGTCATACATGAATCCAATGAGTAACTAGCACAATACAATTTATTTTAATCATAATATGAAGAAATATTACAGGTGAAGAATCCAAATAAGTAAAGTCATAAATGCATTGCTTTTGCACGAGCACCTATATAAGCCTTTGCAATCTCAACCGATGAGGCACCAATATCATCTTGGACCTGAAAGTTGTTTATATAATCATAATGTAAACTCAATTATTATAGTGCCATTTGCACTAGAATTCAATGAGTCATAATAAAAATAATAGAGATTTGCCATAGTATTGAACTTATATATCTATAAATTTTCTCTCTCTAGTAAAACTCCATAATAGAATAATAAATTGCTCAATTATGAGACATAGTGGAAAAGTGTGGAAAAGTTGCAATACCCACCTTTGATCAATCAAGAGGTGCTGAGCTTCCCTATAATGCTCCAATAAAGTCTTCATGTCTTTGTTCATGTGATATGCTTGGAGTCATTTCTAACAATACCCACCTTTGATCGATCAAGAGGTGCTGAGCTTCCCTATAATGCTCTAATAAAGTCTTCATGTCTTTGTTCATGTGATATGCTTGGAGTAATTTCTAACAATTAGGCTAGCATTTTCCTCTCCAAATACAACATTAGGAAGCTCACTTGCCCTCAAATTTATTATCTCCCTCAAACAGTGAATCTCATCTTTGCATCAGAAGGACAACGATTTTAGGCATGATCACAGTTTAGGAATCATTATAACAAATTAGTAACACTCCTCAAAGGCTAAACAATATGATAAGAAGCAACGATCCCTATCAAATTATATATAGGGAAGTTAATATACATAAGAATGAAGATTTTTCTCACCATTTGAGTCATACAAAACATCAACTCTGTAAATAACTTTGGGTTGTAAACTGAATATGAAAGAATCCTACAATCCTCACGTCAATCCCAGCACCTATAAAATCAAAGGAAGTCCATTAAGAAAACAGGGAAACAATGCCAAAATAAAATTTTGGAATCTTGAAGATTAAACAAAAGATTTGTACATTACTTTTAGTACATGGTATTGCACATTAAACAAAAAGAAAAGACTAGAATTCTAAAGTAACGTAATGCTATACAATAAAAAATTGCCAAAATAAATAATATAATACAAACAAAATGATGCTAACCTGATATAAAATGGAACTCAGGACTTGTGGATTAACTTATTAATTATAATTTTATTGTTGTTACATAAGTGCGAGTGTGTACAGTGACAAAATAATAGGTTCACTTTCACAGAGGTATAATCACTAGAACACTTTTGATTTGCCTTTTCATTCTTCTGTTACATAATCTAAAACTTGTACATCTATATCACATACATTCCCAACGAAATAGAACCTAAATATAGATGCACAGTCACACACACACATATAGGCGATGATACGGATATAGAGATATGTTTGCAACGCCAAATTGGTTTCTTTTTCACTTGAAAATATATTCCTGAATGATTAAATAATAATTTTTCAGTCAATAAAAAAATATAATATAAAAATAATAATGAAATTCACACTGTTACAATCAAGAAGCTTGCATTTGCCTTCAACAACAACAAATGCTCTAAGAGCATCAAAGGAAAAACCAAAGTGGGCTTAACATCAAAAGGCAAAAGAGTATTGCTCAGATTTACGAACTCTCTAGAGGATCACATCCAAAACCAATAAATTTCCCTATGTAACAAATTTAACTCAACTTTGTGAAAGAAATATATAGACAATGAGAATGAAATTTTTGGGAAAACGAGAATAAAATCAAACTTACATCTGAAACTTTCTCCTCCAACCATGATCCATCATTTGTCCAATGCTGCCCAGCCACTATTTTGAACTAGATCAGTCCGCCGGTTATCCACCCAGCCGCGATTTGTCGTTCATTATGCTTACCTTCATCATGGGTCTTAACTCGAGTTGCTCTTAGTGCGTCTTTTCCACATCTCAACTTGTTTATGCCAATCATCAGCCTATTCAAACTTGCAATAGCTTTACCGACAATGACTAAAATGGTAGCAATGAGGAGGTAGAGGCTGAAGTTCATAGACTTCCCTAGATGTAAAAGCTCAAGAGTTTGGAAACTAAAGAGGCAGCTTCTAAATCGAATAAGGGTTAGTGCAATTTTATATCTTGTTATTTTTATTTTAAAAAATTAAAATTTAAACCCTTATATGATGGGTTTTAAAATACACATCATATATTGTACTATTATTTTTATTTTTTTTTTAAATTATAATTTGAAGTTTTATATGGTAAAGTTTTTAAACACCCGTCATATATGGTAATAAATATATATGACGGGTGTTTTAAACACCCGTCATATATTTATTAATCATCACCTACCTTATTAGTATATGGCGGATTTTTTTGTAACCATCATATTTTTAGGTATCTTATATTTAAAATTTTATAGTAGTGACTCAAGCAATGAATTCCTAAATGAGGACGTCATAAGTGATTCAAGGAATTCTAGTTCAAATGCTATGTGTATATCTAAGACTTAAGTTGGAACATTGTTGACAAATCAAAATCAACATATGCTTTTAAGAGAGAAATGCCATAACATGTAATTTATATTGCATGCACTTATTTGACAAGTATAGTGGAAGTGGATGAAAGGCTCCCTATTCCATCACTATGTGAGTCCTAGAAAGGAGAAAATATTTTCATAGTATCCTTAAGACTTAGACTATGTCATAAGAGGCTGATTTAGTGATAACTATTTTAGCCCTTACCCCATGATTATGAGTGATTTGATATAATAGGTTGAATACTAGGAAAGCAACTGAGTTAGACTTGATCAACATATGGTTTGAAGGAAGATGAATCCTGAAATAATCAATTTGGCTAGTGTTTAAGACACGTTCCTTCCAAGTTGAGAACTTGTAAGTACAGGTACTAAGTATATAAGAAGACAATTTGAGTTAAATAATTAACTCAAGAGGGATTAGATATGCCATGAGTGATGTGTATAGGTAAATCTAGGGGTGCTTGAGGCAACTTATAACTACAATGCAACTATACAATAGGATATCTTTGTGTGCTGATCCTATCATAGGATTTCCAATGCACAAGTATCCAAATCAGTGACATCATGCCCATGCAGTCACGAAAGAGTACCAAGTATGAAGTAAGAGAGATAGGGTTTGCACAATAGTAGTCTCATCAACTGTGAGTGGGAGATGTTAAAATTTTATAAATTTGCCTTGATGGAAATCAAATCATTGTGTCAGGGCAATTAGTAAATCTAACATTGTTCTCATAATCAATAAGTCTGACTGGAATTAGGAATAAATGTGATATTGATTTCTGACTGAAGTCCAATTCCAGAACTATGCCTATGGAATTATGGTGATTATTCCAATCAATTATTCCGTCTATTATGAGGCTATTTAATGTTGATTGGTTCTTCATTTTCTATGGTGGTCTCCCTGGACAAAAAATAAAGAAGGGTGGCTAGAAGAAGAACTCACCCAAAGTGAACAATTCTCTCTCAATGTTTGTTCTTCCTCTCCCTCTCTTTTCTCTCTTTCGCACATTTGCTGTGAATCTGGTAAGACTCTAACTCTAACTTTATGGTTTACTTTATTATTTATGTTTAATATTGCTTTAAATGAATAAGAAATCGAGTGCACAGTAGAATATTGATAGTTACCTCTTTTTGCCACCATAATGACAAACCTCCCAATAAGCCCACAGGATCTACATACCAACCTTCATCATATGCATGATGCTGCCTCATACGGTCTAGATATATAATTCTTCCTCTGTTTCCTTTCAATGAGAGACTACAGGGAGCTAATTTTTCTTTCCATTTCCCTCAGGGTTTCGACTGCCAATAGAGCTCCAATATCTGTTGCAGAAATAGAAGAATCACCAAACCTTTCAGCCAAATTAAACCCAAACCAACTCTATTCAAGGAAATCAATTTCTTCATCTGCTATAATTCAGGCTTGATAAATTTCTCTTTGGCGCCCCTCTTTCAACATTCTAATGCTTTTCTTCCTACGAGGTTTTGTTGGGGAATTACCGCTGATAAATGATTCCTGGCTACGCACCTCCTCCACATCAAATAATCTCCCTTTTTGGCATTTTGATGAACTCGGCTCTTCTGCCACGAATTTAATTTTGGTACTCTTTAGCTTCTGAGAAACTTCAGAAACGAGGGATAAACCAGTATATGGAACTATAGCTTTAGTCAATTTATCTGCCAAGTCATTTGCACCTTTAACCCTTCTGGGCTTTTTGTCATCTTATTTTTCTTTTGCAGTTGGTGCACTGCAGATGAAATGGGTTTAACGATGGTGTTGATGCAGCGGGCTTCTTCAGCAGTAGTCACTATTCTTTAAACCAAACCATGATCTATTTTTTAACACAAGAAACTGAACTTCTAGTCATAGACGTACGACACTATTAAATTTCATTCAAACTAATTAAACTGTCCCTACCTACGGTAATAAAAATTTTATTGGGGAAATTTTCAAAATTAATATTAGTCCAGAAAATAATTTATTATTGTTATTTTCAAAAGTCAAAATATAAACACTTTATAATTATGGTGCAAATCATTATATTAGCTGTCATGGCAAATGTAGGGGAAATTTCTCTTACCTTAATAGAGTATTTTAATTTGAAAGTCAAAAGTCCTAATTTAATTTATACAGGACGTGTGTGTGTGTGTGTGATCTTTTTAAATTTTTAATATTTCATTTTATTTGTAATAATGTATTAATTGTTTTATCAAATTCAACTGCCCCGATCGAATATAAATAAATGTATGTACGGAAGCTTTACCAGTTGATATTAGTCAACGAAATAGTTTATTATTTTTGTATTTGCATATCTCATTAATTCTGATATGAGATACTCCTGAATCTTAATCTATTTCACAGGAAGTTACAAATCACAATGACTTATCATAAAGTTAGAGGAAATTCTCCTATATTTTTTTTTTGGTACGTTCAAAATTATTATGTATATTTAAATTCTCTGAAGTTGATATTGGTAAATTTTCACAAAGTTTTCTTTTCTTTTCTTTTTTGGTATTTTCTCTCATTTTATTATTTTTTATAAAATATAAAATTTTGTCTCTCTTGAAAAGAAAAACTTCACAAAAATTCACTAATCCCAACTTTAAGATTTAAATCATATTTTACATGCACACGTTATTTTGCTATTTTCTATGATTTTCATATATTTTTGTTTAATAAGACCTGTTTCATGCCTTGGCTCGAGCTTCAAATCATCCTAATATTAAAAAAACATAAATTTTATTGATTATTACATTGTCATGAAAATGAAGAAATCATAACACGTTATAAGTGGACATTTCAAGTAGATGGAAATGTTGGTTCAATTATGCTAGGGACTTTAATAATATTATTAAAAAAAATAGAACAAGTATCAATATTGTATACTTTTTTCTTTTCATCTTAAAAGTCATCAATGAACAATGACATGAAAAAACAGATTAGATGTGTATTCTTTAAGGTGAAAATTGAGTTTACATGGCTATAATATTCTAGAGTGAGCAAGTCTACAGCAAAAGAAAGAGCTAGCAAGTGTGAATAACACAATTGAGAATGGTGGCTATGATGCTTGTCTTAATGCTATATATGTTGCTATATATCAAGTGGCTAGGTTTACCCTAAACTCTGATAGTGATGATGGCGATGGAGCCTCTCTTTCTACAGTTTCAAAATTGTGCTGTCACCCAACTTTTGTGAAAGTTTGGTAAGATTTGTGCATTAATCTATGATTTTATCACATTTTTTAAAATTTTAGGGAAGACCCTTACCTATGATTATTTAAATTGCAGTTATGCATTGGGTCAAAAAGTCTAAGGTAGCGGGCCTTTTTTTATAGTCATGCATGAAAATTAAGTACTTGATTATAAGTTGCTCTCAGTCTTTAAAATTCCATGGCAGGACCATACCTATAAGGCTTCATTAGCTATGTGTGAACACTTAATTCACTCGAATTGAACATCAGACGGAAAAATGACGCACTCCAGAAGTTAGCCTAAAATGCTATCATAACAGCAAAAAGCTATCATGATAGAGCCAGTATGCCATGGCAAAAAGAGTGTCTAAATGCAATGAGGATTACTAAGTTTTTCTCAATTTTACAAACAAAGTCCCAAGTTTTCAATATTAAAAACATACCCAAAGATATTTGCAAACAATATCACAACTCATTTCATATGTAGAAGCATGGGATCATAAAAAGAATCAGTACATTTGCCTAAAACTCAAAACAAGTGAATCAGTGCAGAAAATAGCACATGCGTGTGGTTCAATGTTCCTGTGCGACAATGTGCATGTCTTTGTAGCATGCATCATGGCGCATTGCATGAGTTTTGACAGCAAACTTTTGCTATCAAATGACAGCACTAAGGGTGAATTTTCAACGCGTCCCAAATCTCCATCCAACACCTGATTTAGGTGATTTTGCTGTCTAGAGAGAGCTTTTTCTCAACTCTAGCTAATGGTACAAGTTGTACAATAAACTCATTTTCTATCAAAAGTTGGACACCCAATACCAAATTCACTCCTTTTTCACAAATATGCACAACTAAGGCATCCAAACTCTCACACATGCCAAAAGCCTACACCGACCTTTAGACCACACTCAATAGACCATTTTGGAGTCATGCAACACACCTTACCCATTCAAATACACATATGCCCCTAAATCAACACCCTCAACCCCTAAATTCATAAAACATGAGGGAGAGGAAAAATTTGTACAAATCACCAATATTCATCCATAACATCCTAAAATACACTTTTCCCTATTTGCACAAGTATTTTGGCCCTATTCAAATTTTTATAATCATACCTCACTAACTCAAGACATAAAATACACAAGATTGTCATAATGATAATGCAAGTAGATCAAAACAATGACTTTAGTCCTAATTGGAAAATTAACAACATTTAATACACATAAATAATTTAAGGAGGCCTACAAGGAGGATTTACACCAAAATCCTAAGCCTCGGCACATTTTTTCCAATCCTAGTTTGATGAGCTAGGCTTTGAAAATATTGAATGAGGGGTGAGCACAACCACTTAGTAACTAAGGTCTTCTAAATTTATATAGTTGCATATCAACTAAAAACATATGCAAATGACAATAAATTCACATATGACGCACATAAGGCAAATATAGCCTCAGCCACAACAATAACAACCATGTGACCAAGCCTGAAGCACATATCACCATATATATCAATGATACACATCACAAGTCACAAAAATAACAATCATGTGCCCCCAAAACATGTCAAAGCATAATAATAATAACCATATGGCCAGAAGTAAATACATGATCAATGCCACCCTTTTATCCTCTTGTTACCTCTAGCATGAAACTGATGGCTATTAAGTGGCTACATCCACAACTCAAACTAACCCAACCTTTCAATTGTGAGAAGTGATCAAGTCTAGGTTAACTTACTCACTTGTGTACTGCGGTTTCATCTAATACTAACAACCATTATGTGTCGTGCCCTTAATCTAGTTTCTTCATGAACTAGTAGAGACTAATAAGGTTCAATTCTCTCATAAAATAAGTGGGACAGTCCTGAACCAATCATAAGACAAAAGCTACCTCTCGATTCTAATGGTCAGTGCTAAGGCAAGCTTTCAATTCAACGGAAAGCTACCAATACCATGTGAATTTACCAATCTACTCCTTTCAATAGGTGAACTTCCACCAATGATCATGTCGTGCACATTATACAAAATATGCCATTTCAAACACAATTCACAACCTCATATCATATTCACACCTTTTACTCACTCCAACAAAGCCCACATATCAAAGATTACATATAGCACATTTTAATATTAATATACTTGAAAATTATCATCATGGATCATATGAGTAACATGCATGCTACTATTCTAGTCGATTCAACATATAGTCACACATTTCAATCATCACATTGCTAGAGTTTGCATCAAGAATTTTCAAACATCAAACAAGTTTCAAATCATTAATTTTCACAAATAATTAATTAAAATACAGCTATATAAAACTAAATTTTCCCTAATTACCTCAAAATTTTAAGAAGTCAAAGGTTTACCCCTCAATATAACTACTTCTAAAGATTCTTTTCAAGCTCGAGTGGTGCCAATACCAATAATCTACAATGAAATCACAAGCATATTCATCAATATCCCTCTTTGAATAAATTTTCCAACCTTAACTTTACATTCTCACTCTATTAACATTATAATTACACTACCCATCATACTCAATAGGTTTACTAGGTTTCATTGACTCATATTATCATTAATGAGTCATTAAACCATCATTAATGGTCATCAACATTCCAACAACCTTAATAAATACCAATTTTTGGATATTAATGGCTCTGAACCACTAACCACTCACAAAACCATTAATGTAGGCTTTACATACTCTAAACAACTTCCATTATATCCATTTTACTCAATGGGTTCAAATCTATAACTCATATAGATTGAAAATTACTTTCCCAACTCAAGCCTTAACTTGGTTCCTCATAACAATAGAAGAGAAGTGAAGAGAGAAGTGCAATGCAATACCTTGGATGTTAGGAAGCTATAAAATATCTCTAACGGGATCTAATATTGCGCCATAACAAAGCTAAAGTTGTGCCTTTCATTTTCTTACCCTCTTCTCTTCTGGTTTTTTCACATAGACACGAACTAATTTAGCAAATGTTTAGTCATGCGTCACAGTACATGTACCCTTCCATTACATCTTATGGGATAGAGAGGCTTTCCTTCATGGTTTTGCCTTTGTGCGCCGTTGATAAGTCATATTTGTTACACACTTTTCTTAGGCATTTAGGACCACATTTCATGATAGAAAACCCTAACATGTGCATTCTAGGTGTTAAATTAGGGTTTTAGGCTCTAATAAGAAAGTGTGCATGTTAGGGGTATTTTGGTCATCATTGCACTTTTTTGGGAATTCAAGGGAAAATTGAGAATATGTGTTCATTAGTTTTAGGGTCATTTTTATATGTTAAAACCCTCCATATGCATTGATATCACATTCTTAGTGCAATTTTGCTTAAGTGTTCAAATACATGCATTAAGGGTAATTTGGTCATAAAATGCACTTTTTTACCAAATTAGGGTTAAGCTTGAGATTTATGTTTTTTTATGAGTTAAGATGAGTGGTCTAATTATTTTTTATTAATTCATCCTAGGTTAAAATTTATTAGGAAAGGACAACATTTTAAGGTTGTCTCCTTAAGTGTTTCTAATTAGCCTTTGATTTTAGTTCAAGTGTGTGCTTATCTACACTAGAGTTTCGTGAGGCTTCATATTCATTTTCCTTTAGTCATTTTAATACCTTAGATGAATTAAATATTTTTTATCTTAGTCTACTTAAATGAATGTCACACTATAGTTATTTGATTATTTGATTTAATTGTGATTTAGGTGAATAAGTATAACAAATAAAGACATAACTCAATTGGCACATGGGGAAGCTTGAGCACGAAATTTCAGACCTGAATGGGCTTCAAAATGGTGTGATTTATCACGTCTAATAAGGCACACATGAGGGTCCATGCACTTGCACACAAGCGATCAAGTTAACTTGAAGCTCAAGTTAATTGCAATGTGTTTGAAAAGCTTGGAGGCAAATTTCATATCTAAATTTGAGCTTCATTTGGAGTGAATTCCAAGGAAATGAAGGGAGCATAAGAGCTTATCATATCCATGTACATATGGGATTAGAAGAGAAAGTATTGGAATTCTAACCAAAGTGACTTGCAACCAAGACTATCCTTAACTTCACTTGACCTTATGACTTGTAATTAGTGTTGTAGCAACTTTAGTAGGCGAACACTCCAATTTCATCCAATAAAACTTCTTAGCTAGGATTAGATTGAATTTTCAGATCATTCATTCATATTTTCAGATTTAAAACTTTAAGTTCATCGAATCCTCTCACTTCTCTCTCTACACTTCTCTCTCTACACTTCTATCATCTTTCCTCCATATCTCTCAATCTAACCATCCGAATTTTACCAAACCACCACCATTCTCTTCCTCTTTTCTTCCTCTACATACTCTAATAGCTTTCATTAGGATCAAACCAAGCTATCTTTGGGTGAAATCATGGTGAAGAAGACTATAATCTTAGAGCTTCATCTTGATCATCACTTGAAGATGCAAGGCAAAATTCTTGAAGGAGCTACTATGTGGAGGAGAAAATCTTGAGTTTGTATTATTTTCTTATTGGATTTGAATTTCTTCTCTCTAATTTTCTCTCTCTGGAATTACAAATTTGTTTGACTCTTATCTTAAGTGATGATTCTTTTGATTGAGAGAAGCTTGTTGTAACTTGAGTTTTGTTATGTCTAGTGCATAATTTTGGCCTCTTCAAGTTTATTCAAAATCTTGGTTAGCTTGATGAGTTTAACATGTTTTCTTGCTTGTATAATCTTGCCAACTTTAATGCATGTGAATATATCTTCATGAATCATAATCTTGAGCATGTTGATTCCTTCATATGTGCTAGACCTATTTGACTCATGTTTGTAACACTTTGATTAGGCTTAATGTTAGCTTTTTCCTTGGCTCACTCTAAGACCATAATCTTGGATTGGAGTTAGTCAAGGTATTAGCTAAGTCTTGGTTAATACAATAAAACCAAAGAGAAGAGAAAGGAAACCAAACTAGCTAGGTTGTAATCAAACAAGAATAGGTGACCAATTCCATATATAAGTTCCTACTTTTAATAGGTTTACACACACCCACTTCTTCATTCACCTTATAATTAGGTTAATTAGCTCAATTAGTTTTGAGGTTAAATCTGTCCCAAATCACACTTAACTTGTAACACACTTCAAACCTAAGTTTTCAACTAAGCCTCCTCATAGAGATCAACCTAGGTTCACACTAGTACTACATTAATGTAGCTTAGTATTATTTTACTAGGGTAGCAACAACCTTAGTCAGCCTTGTGGCACAGAGAACCTTTCTTCAAATTTTTCTCTTCTTTCTATGCCTGGATGACTCAACTTCACTTTGGACCTGTATTTAGGGTTGAAAACACAATCAAATACACTAATCAAACCTCTTTGATCACACAGCTCATCAATTCACTAATTATCCTTATAATCTTAATCAATTGGGTTTTAAAAATATAGGATGTTACAAAGAACTTCGGCATTGCTGCTACAATCGGAGAAGGAAGGAGTAGAGGGCAAAAACGTGCATAGGGGAGGGATTTGAGCAACGTTGCTACTCGAAGAGAGAAGAAGGAACTCAATGATGATGCAACACAAGGGAGGCGAAAATTTGGCATCGTTGAGCATGAAGAGGGAGAGGACAAGGAACGAATGGGGAAGTAGAGGAGAAGAAGAAATCGCTATCTAGACCTTTTGCAATGGCAAACGAAGCTCTAACGCACACCCATGTCAGCATCGGTTGGAGATGATAGATAAAGGCTGAGAAATGGAAGGGCGAGCATCTGAAACTCTCTTACTCTTACACTCACAGGCACAAAACAAATCAAGGGAAATTGAGGCAAGAAGCTTCCCTTGCATTTAATCTCTTATATATATATATATATATATATCCACTTCTTTCTATGCACAAGCTGTCTTTCACCATCACTAGAGAAATCAAATCAAATAGCTGACAATCGAATGGGTTGATGGGTGGTCACCAAAGTTTAAAACTCTCTATCCTTTTTTATTTTTAATTTTGATTTTTTTTACTTGTTTTGAAATGTGGATATGAATCTTCTTTTGTTGAGAATGTTAATTGTGGCTACGGATCATTTGAAATGTTTTTATTTATGGATCTAAAATTTTCTTTTGTTGGATCTAAACTGTCAAGAGAGGAAGAGGAAGGCACAAAAAATGGAGGAATTGGGTGGTAGAGGAAGGCAGATCATGTAACACCATAACCTTACTAATTAAAAACTTAAAAGATTACCCCTAAAACTACTCTAAAATTACTTTAAAAACCTTAAAGTTATTTTAGAAAATCTAAGTTTTTTTAAAAATCATATTTCTTTTTACGAAACTAATTTCTCTGTGTCCATAACTAGCAAATTTTTCATAACTTCAAAACATTGCTTTAAAGTCTCTGGTCATCTCAAATATTTATTCTTTGCCTCAAATCTTATTCTACGAGTCCTCAGGTCTAATAAAAATTTCACATTTATAGATTAAATATTCTAAAATCTCATAATAGATTTAGATATATTATTAGAAAAATTTCCTATTAGCAGAAAGACCTCAAAAAATCTAATAGATCCCACCTTATATTTTTCACTTTCTAGAATCCAAAAACTAAATAGATGGATAGACAGAACATAATATCTAAAACACTTACCCAATTTTAGGAAGACTAAAATCATCTTTGAAATATCTTATCACGAACATAAGTTCTAAAATTTCAATGACTCGCGTTCCTATCTCTCTCTTTCTCGAACATTGCCGCCATAAGGAAATCAAGAACGAACGGTGCACTTATACTTTCTGATTGCTTAGGTTTAGATTAAATGGGTGGGAGTGGGCCTTGGGCGCACACCTAAAACCTTTTATAAAAATTTGTGTATATGTCTTTATTCTTTTTTATCTTTACTTATCTCTGTGTGCGTGTGTGTTACATTATACATTTTATTTTGAATCCTTCATAATATTATCATTTTGCTAGAAACTAAATCCTTATAATTTATCAT
Source organism: Prosopis cineraria (assembly GCF_029017545.1). Taxonomy (NCBI): domain Eukaryota; kingdom Viridiplantae; phylum Streptophyta; class Magnoliopsida; order Fabales; family Fabaceae; genus Prosopis; species Prosopis cineraria. The sequence continues at coordinate 24,390,921 of NW_026555343.1, read as the reverse complement.
ATTTTGGGTAAAGTCTCTCTCTTTATTATTTTGCTTATTTTATAGATTTCTAATTCTCAACATATAATCAGAAAATCTTTGGATATATTGAAATTCCCTTTTCATGCTTCACAATTATCTATAATTATTTTATTACCATGAGATTAAAATTTATGATGTCTTAAAACACCTTTGAGAAGGATGAAAGAAGGAGACACGTGTACTTCACGTCATCTTAAATTGGTCAACATTTGCCTAGGTAGGTAGCATAATGGTCAAAGGTTTTATCATTAACAGTTTGGTCACAAATGCATTAGCTAAAATAACTCTATGAACACTCATGCATCCTTCCTCTTTTTATGATATTGAAAATTTCTGGCTGACAACTTTATAAGTATTTTTATCTCTTTATCCCTTAGCTTGTGAATAATGTCATAATTTGAGAGATTTGACTGATGATACTATTTATACTAGTTATTCCATCGCATGCTAGTTTATATTTTAATTTTAAAAATGTCTCATGGCGCCAGAGATTTCAAGTGAAATATCAAATATGTACTTGACTTGTGGCCGATTCTTGAGGAAGCGTTAGAATAAAAATATTAAGAATAATAGTTTAGAGAAATCTAATAAGAGGGCGAGTCAAGCGCGGGAGCGCTCGATCACCCATCGGCTCCTATAACATATTAGGGAAAATGGGCAAAATATTTAAAAAGATTGTTGCTTAAGAATATTCAGTAGTTTCAAGTTAAAAAAAAAAATGCACGAGTATTCATGAAGTTAATTTTTTTTTTTATATATCTGTAAACAAATCATTACTACAATATAACGGTCAATATCTTTGAATTTTAATAGTTTAATCACAGATGCACTCAAAAAATAACTTCATACACATTTATATATATTTTTTTTTCTCACTTTAGATTATTGAATTCTCTTGGCCAATGACTTCTTACAAATTTTGGCCTTTTTGCCCAACATATTAAAACCCAGATTCGTTCATTTCATTAATCGACTTGAGTATTATTTACACACAACTGTCTCTGATAATATTCAACTAATTTTAACCCAATTCTTTAATACACGTAAAGTTTTCGCGTAAGGTCCTTTATAATAAAGACAAAACAGTTTTTGGTATAAGAGAAATGCATGGACACGAATAATTTTTTCCTCTTAAACTATAAAGTTGACTTTGACCATCATTAGCTGTTAATATTTCGACTAGAAATTTCAAAGGTAAAGGAGTATTTCTATCTCTAAAGTATTCTTTGATAAGTATCCAGAACTTTACACTATTTAATATATCATTTTTGCATTTAAAGTAATTAAAACATAACATTTTCTACCCTGACATTAAATAATAAATGTTGTTTATTAATATGATGTGAGAGAAAGTGTTTTTGACTATCAAATAGATATTTGTGAGCATTTAAGTTCGAGGAGAAAAATGTTACATTTTAATTATTTTAGAGACGTAATGCTAAAACAAATAGTTTTGAGTGTTGAATGGTTCTCGAGAAAATTTAGAGAATTTCAATTAAGGATTATAGATGTGACTTAACTGCTAGTAGATTAAAAAAAAAATTGAAACTTCAATTCAGTCTAAGAGAACTAAAGTAAAAATATTTTCAATGGTAAAAAGACCAAACTACCCTTCACTTGTTATGCAAAATCATTAGTTTTAAATTTTTTACTTTACTTGTTAATTTATATAAATATAATTTGTAAATTACATTCATTTGTTAATAATTTATAACTGATATTAGTAAATTGACAAGTAAAATTAATAATTTAACAACTAATATTGTTGTTTCTTGATTGAACAACTAATGTTGAGTCTTGTATAATTATTGGCATGTAAATTAACAACTAATTATTCATCAAATTTACAACTCATATTAGTAAATTAATAAGTAAAGTAAAAAAATTAACAACTAATTATTTTACACGATAAGTAAAAGGGTACTTTAGTCTTTTCATCTTTAAAATTATTTTTACTTCAATTCCCCTAAACTGAACAAAATTAAGTTTTAAATTTTTTTTAAACCCATTGGTAATTAAATCCCATCCATGAACCTCAATTGAAATTCTCCTAAAATATTGTGAGGACAAAAATGCAAATTTACCCATATTTCAACGCACTAGCTTGCCATGCAAATTATTATTATTATTAATTTTTTGGATAAGCTGCAAATTATTATTAATCTAATTGGATGGATGTCGGCAGTAACAATTTCACCAATTTCAGCGCACTAGTTATTAGTTATGCAAATTTTATAATTCTTATATATTTTGGTAATTAGAAACAATTAATCCATAAGTTTTCATAGTGTTTTTAATTTTAAATTAAGTTTCTAATTTTTTTTTGTTTTAATTAAGTCCTTACATTTTAATTTAGTAGATATGTTAATCCCTTGAAGTTAAAATTATTAATGAATGATTAATGTTTCCATAAAACAAAAGCACTTTTAAAATTTATGTTCAATACTTCTGGAAAAAAAAATCAGAAAACCTGATTTAATACAATGTTTATAATTTTATTAATTTTTTAAAAATTATATATGTATAAAAATCAGCTAAAATACATGACCTAATAATATAAATTTTGACTTATTTCTAAAATTTTATCATCTCTTTTTTAAATAAAAAGTTTAAGGATTTTAACTTTCAAGGATTAACATACCTAACAAATTAAATTATAGAAGTTTAATTAAAAGAAAATAAACTACAGAAACCTTATTTAAAATTGAATAAATCTATAAGGATTTGCATATTAATTTTTCCTTAAAAATAGGAAAAAATCACAGTGAAATTGCCATGTAAATATATATTTTGGTTATTTTATTATTGCTATATGTTTTGGTAATTTCAACAAGTCTTCTATCTAATAAAATACCACAAGTTGACATTTAAATATAACAAATTTCCTCATTGTCTTGAGGGTATATTTTTCATTTGGAGAAAAATTACAAGTAGGGAATATACATTTCATAAGTTTGCATCTCTTACCCTTAATATTTTGCATCTTTTAAATTAAATAAAAAATATTTAAGCTTAAATATATATAATATTTGAAACCTTCTGAATTTTTTTTTTCCCAAAAACACATGGGACGTGGACCTCAGCCCATGTGGAGCCACCACATGTATTGAGGTAACTCCACAATTATTTTTCTACCAAAAAAAAACTCCACAATTATTTTGCATTTTCAATTTATTGAGAATATATATTATAGTTAAAAAAAAACAACATAACAAGCGCTAACTAAAATGCGTGAGATGTTTTTCTTCCTTATGATGGATATATAAATTTATTTTTTTTAAAAAAACTTATACTTACCTCCCTTCAAATCAAACGATGGCTTATAATTACTTTTATTTGGGTCAAAATATTCTTATATATCTGTGTATGATGGCAGTATGTACATGTATATTTTACTTATATAGGGAAACATTACGTTATCTAATGGACTGCCAGGAGATGAGGTATCAATTCTCAAATTATTTGATTATAGAATTATACAAAATTTAAGTTAAATTTCAGAGACTTAAACTAAGATTATGATAGCTTCCAACTTTAAGGAACGCTTATAAAAATATTTAATAACTGCTCATCAACAAGAAATTTGAACTCGCAATATTGTGAATATAAATTATCCACGCCAGAGCACATGTCCTCTCTGTCGAAGAAATTAAAACAATAATTTAATAAACACAAGTAAAATGAGAACTCACCGAAAAAAAAAAAAAAACTAGTTCAGTTAGTGAAAAGAGCCTTTAGACTTGGCTTGTAACATATCCATTTACTGAATAAAAAAAAAATCTGTGCATTTTAATTTCTCAAGTTCATCACTCAAGAATATACAGCATCCCTAGGACAATGAAATTTAAAACTCAAGTCCTGTCCAACAAAATAATTTCCCCCTCCTTTTTTTTTTTTTCATCTCCACCCCTTGCTATAATAATATATCATCCAGTGTATGGTATAAAATGGTAAATTATTTACCAATAGTCCAAAGTTCAATCTGATCCATCTTCACTTCCAGTGGTAGAGGGACGGGACCAATAAGGGCTATGCCCCCACCCCCAATTTTTTTAAATATTTTTTATCTTATATAAATGTTATATATTTTCAGCCCCTTTAAAATTTATAAAAACTTTATAGTAGTAATCTCTCCATTCTTAAATCCTAGCTTTGTCCTTGTGCATTCTATCAAATCAAAGGCCCTTATTTAAAAGACAATAAAGAAATAATAAAAATACATTGAACATATAACAGAATAATGATGATGATGATGATATATAACAATAAAAATAAAAAGAATAATATGGCCCTACCCAAAAAAAAAAGTCATAGACGCACTAAACAATTTTCCCGGCTGGCGCGCGCTTAATTATAAATAGAAATAACATCAATTATTGTTAATTTATTACGTTATTCTCTGCGTGTGAGTGAGTTTTGGGCCTATAAATAATACATTGTTCCTCACATTGTCCTGCTATTTAATTAATGCTTTATTTTCGGTATACGATCCCAATCAATTAGGAAAGCTAGGTACCGACTCGATATGCGCAAAAATTAAAAATAAAAATACCCGCCAAACATGAATGAGTAGTCCCAGTCAATGCAACACAAGGATCAATATATTGACCTTTTCATCGTGATGACCGCGTATTCTTTGATTAATTACAAGTACTCATGCGTACCCATTATGTACTCGCTAGTCGCTAGATGCCTTGTACAAAAATTATACATTTTCTTTTCTTTTCTTTTCTCTTTACCGACATGATAATCCTTCAAGGAATCTGAGTATTTTTTACATCCTAAATTATAAGATACTTTAGATAAAATTTTATATATCAATAAACCTTATTAAATATACTTAACAATCTTATTTTTTCAAAATAAAAATGTAAACTTTCAAAAATACTCTTCGTTTAATAACCTAAATCTATACATAATTAGTCTTAAATAGAGAGAGGGGGTAATATTGAAATAAGCTTATTTAATAATCAAAGTATCTTTATGGTTGACAGCTATGAGACTTATCTCTTGAAAAATCTCAGTATTCCCTCTATACTGAATTATAAAATACTTTTAAATAAAATCTCATATATCAATAAACTTCATTAAATACACTTTACAACTTTATTTTTTCAAAATAAAAGTGTAAACTTTCAAAAATACTTTTCATTTAATAACCTAAATCTACACCTAATTAGTATTCAATAGAAAAAAAGAAGGGATAATATTAAAATAAATTTATTTAATAAAATATTAATCTTTTCAAAGTATCTTATATTTTGGGATGGTAAATTTTTTCCAAAAGTGTCTTATAATTTACAATAGAAGGAATATCATTTAAGGGTGTCTTTTCCCAAGTGTTTTATTTTTAATACACACATTTTCAAGAACCAAATTCTAAAATGTTGGGCCCAGACTACTACTACTTTTACCACACCCACTTGATAAAATTATAGGTTTTCTAAATAAATGGGATTCACATGCATGCATGTATGACTCATGTATATTAGAAAGTGACCTCCATTGCAAGTTGAAATTAATTGTTTAATCCTCCAAGAAGATGATCAACCAGGAGAGGTTTCTTCTTAATTGGCCAATAAGACTATACTATTTTAATCATCTCTCTCGAGTTTCAATGGTCCATTTACATTATAAATACCCCCCCACATTTACTAGACTAAATCAGGTTGCTTGAATTATCTTCAGGCTAAACAATAAACCCGCTCTCATAGTTGATATAGAGAGAGTATTCATATAAGCTAGAGAGAAGAAGCTAGTAAGTATGAGCCCTACCATGGACAATCATGGTCAATATGATGTTTCTCTTGATGCCATGTTGCTAGCGAGTGCTCAGCTTTACCCTGCAGTGTTAAATGCTGCCATTGAGCTCGACCTCTTCAAGATCATCGGTGAGGGAAACCCTGAGGGCATGTCACCCTCTGAAATTGCTTCCGGGCTTCCAAATCCACATGCTGACACCGTTCGCCGCCTCGATCGGTTGCTGTGTTTGCTTGCTAGTCATTCTGTTTTGACTTCTTCATCCAGGAAGGTTGATGAAGATGGTAGGATTGAGAGGCTTTATGCTCTATCTCCTATTGGTAAATACATGTTCCCTGATGAGGATGGAGTCTCTTATGCTTCAGTCTCCAGATTAAGTTACCATCCAGCTTATATAAAAGTTCGGTAAGTATTTCTTGTTTTGACTTGTGTATAGCTAGGCGTTAGGGAAAATATATGTGCTTTTAACGTACGGTCGATATATATTCCTGTAATGAAGACTTACGCAGGAACAAAGACTTGCATGAACACTTAATTTAATATCTCGATGAACTATTCATGATGTAGATATGTGTTTAATTAAATGTTAGGTCGCTGTGATAAGTTTGGGTCAAAATATAAATCATTTCACCCTTAAGGGTTCTTTAATTTTTAAAAATTGACACCTTAAGTTGACTTTTAAATAAAGTAAAGATAGAAATAGTGATTTGAGACAGAAAATGGGGTGAACTTTTAACATATAGCTAGGTCTCAGAGAAGAGAAAATATAATATTCTCTCTCATAAATGATGAAACTCTCTCTTGGTCGTCTTATTATCGAATTTTTTTCTAGGATTTTTTTCAAAATATTGCTATTTAATTACCCTGGTCCTAATTTTCCTTAATTTTATCCATATTTAAATAAGTTTCGATCTGAGCTAGCTAAAGAGATTAACCTATCTTAGTGGCATATGGTGTGAATGACAATGGCAGGGAAAACATCAAGCAAGTGATACTGGACGAGGAAGAGGACCTGTTTAAGAAAATTCACGGGATGTCCATGTTTGAATACATGAAAAAAGATCCGACCTTCGAAACTGTTTTCCATAAGGCAATGGCTGATCTTTCATTCATGCACATGAAGCAGATCCTTGATAACTACAAAGGATTTGAGGGAATATCAACACTTGTTGACGTTGCTGGCGGCGTTGGCCAAAGCCTCAAAATGATCGTCTCTAAGTACCCTTCAATTCAAGGCATTAACTTCGATTTGCCGCATGTTGTTCAACATGCCCCATCCCATCCAGGTAATTAAATATCTCAGTCTCTTGATGCTACTTCAATTAATAAATTGTAATATTTCCCTATGGGCTAACAAGATTTTCCTTGGATTATCAAAGGAATCAAGCATGTTGGAGGAAGCATGTTCGAATGTGTCCCAGAAGGTGATGCTATAATGATCAAGGTCAGTGTGTGTAGTTGGCAATAGCTGTTAAAATCATCGTCTGAGTCATGCCCAAAGGTACTATCTTTAAGAACTATTCGGTCACATAGGGTTAATTGCACAGTAGTACCTTAAGATTAAACAAACTCTACCTACAAAATGAACAGGGATTTAGAGTAACTTAGGAGAAGCATAATGTGGGGACAAGAGTGCCGGAAAGCTTGGGATAATTCTCTCAGCTATGCAGACCGGACTGCCTTTTACAGGCAAAGATCACAGTAGCACCAACCAACAAAAAACCGATTAATAATGCCTTGATCATAATTTAAAGACAGTTTCAGAAAATAATGAGTTTTGATAGCCATAAATAGTGTTTAATATTATTAATGAAAAATAATTATTTCTTTTGAAATGCCAATATGTTATTAAAATATCCTACACTTTTGACACAAGAACTTCACATAAATCCAAAGTTTTGATATAATTAATGATATGCTGGGGGGGGGTGTGTTTTGTTGCAGGCTACCACTCATAACTGGGCAGATGACAAGTGCATAAAAGTTCTGAAAAATTGTCACAAGTCCCTCAAGAAAGGAGGGAAGCTTATTGTGATTGACCTGATAATGCCAGAAACATTAAATGCAACAGCCAGCGATAAATATGTAGCGATTCTTGACAACATCATGTTTTTGCAAGCCGGTGGGAAGGAAAGAACAGAGAAAGAATTGGAAGCTTTGGGCAAAGCTGCTGGGTTTTCCAGCTATCGTGTTGCTGCTCGTGTTTTCTCTTCTGCTTTGGGAGTCATTGAGTTTTATAAATAAACCAACTAAATAGAAGCAAATTGTTGCCTGTGATGTGAAGGGACAAGTGATTTTTTTTTTTGAATAAAGAAAATGGGATATGTATGTAATGCTTATATATATATATATATATGGAGTTTGCGTCTTTTCTTTATACTGTACCATTGGAGTTTTGTTCTATTTTTATATTACGTAAGGCACAATAAATAACAAAGTGTTGTTGTAAGTGAATATATTTTTAATTAGTTATGTACAATTCAGCACCTTTTTTAAACTCTGCGCAACATGAGTTTTACATCAAGTTATCGTATTATTATATGATATATTATGTTTTTGCATTTAAATTAGTTATTCAAACAAAAATATTTTATATTATATGTCACAGTGAATAAATAAAAATATAATTATTGATTCAGTAGCACTTTTCAATCATTAATGATGAATGTCGTGGGTGAATAAATACAATTTTTTCAAATTTTAAGCAGAGAAGTAGTTTATCGGATATGCACACAGATTATAAGAAATGCTTAAAGATATCAAAAAAAAATTAATATTAATATTATAATGAAGGGTTATATATATATATATATATATGTTAAATGATTGCAACCAACTTGCAATTTGACTTTAGTTGTGAACTTGGGATTAAAAAAAAATGCCTTCATTCTATTTTTGCAACTTGGCATTAATAATAATACCTTATCTTTTACATGTATATGCAATACACAACTGTATAAATCCTTATCAATTTCATCATTTCATTTTGAAAGAAGCAAGAAAAATATGTAGAAGTGTCTTATCTATTATTGAGCTGAAGGGTACAATATATACATCAAGAAAAAGACAACCTAATAATGATTAATAATTACATAATAATATTAGATAATATTCTTAATAATGACTGAGATATATATACAATAATGATAAAATATTTGAAGAATATTCTAGATAATATTCCCCCTCAAACTCAAGATGGTTTGATCGAGAGCAACTTGAATTTGTCTACCAAGAAATGAAAGTGGCCTGGATTAAAAGACTTTGTAAACAAGTTTGCCAATTGATATTGGTTCGAATTGGAACAAGTTGGATGGTGCCCCTAACAACATGTTACCGAGTGAAATGGCAGTCAATCTCAATATGTTTGGTTCGTTCATGATACACATCATTGTGAGCAATCTTGATTACAACTTAACTATCACAATAGATGTTTGTGGAGGAGCTTTGAGATGCTCCTAGCTCGTTAAGTAACCAACGAAGCCAAAGTACTTCAGTGGTGGTGTCTGCTAGTGCACGGTATTATGATTTAGCACTGGAGCAGGAGGCTAAAGTTTGCTTCTTACTTCTCCAAGAGATGAGGGAATGGCCGAGGAAGATACAAAAACCAGTGTAGATCATCGATCATCACAATCACCACCCCAATCAGCGTTAGAGTAAGCTCGTAGCATAAGAGAAGAGCTAGTAGAGAAGTGAAGCCCATGATATAGAGTGCCTATGATATACTGAAGGATCTGAAAAACTGCTGCACAATGAGTAGTTCGAGGCTCTGACATAAACTAGCTAATAATGTGGACTGCATAAGCAATGTCAGGGCGGGTCACAGTAAGATAGATGAGGCCCCTAATCAACTGGATATAATGAGTGGGATTATCCAATAAGGTGCCATCAGTGGAAGTATAGTGAACATTTGGCTCGATAGAAGTATTTTCAACCTCCTCATCAAAAAGATGAGCTCCAGATATCAAATCAATAGCATATTTGACCTAAGAGAGAGAGATACCATCTCTCCTATAATGGACCTCAAGTCTAAGAAAATAGTTCAAGTTACCAAGATCCTTCATTTCAAATTGCTGCCTCAAGTATATCTTAAGCTCGTGGACTCCTATATCATCACTACTTGTGATAATCATGTCATCAACATACAACAATAACAAAATAATACTACAAGCAATAGGTCAAACAAAAGAGCTGAGTTGTGAGGACTACAAGTGAAGCCTAACTGACTTATAATGTTACTAAACTTAGCAAACCATGCACGAGGAGCCTACTTGAGCCCATATAAAGCTCGACGAAGATGACAAACCTTATCTTTCGGATGCTGATACCCAGGTGGAGGCTTTATACTCACTTCTTCCTCTATATCTCCATTCAAAAAAAGCATTTTTAACATCCATCTGATGAAGGGACTAGTGCTTAACAACAGCAATGGCTAGAAGATTATGAATAGAAGTCATGTGTGCAATAGGTGCAAAAGTCTCCTCATAATCAACACTATATTCCTGTGTAAACCCTTGGGCCACCAAGCGGGCCTTACATTATTTTAAAGAGCCATTAGAATGAGTCTTATTTTTGTATACCCATTGACAACCAACAAGAGTTTTACCAGAAGGAAGATCAACAAGATCCCAAGTGTACATTTTCTTCAAAGCTTGTAATTCTTCATTCATAACTTGCTGCCATAAGGGATCACAAGAGGCTTCCTTAAAGGATTTAAGTTCCTGTAACTGGAGAACAGTGAAAAAACAATGGTAATCACTAAGGTAAGAGGGCGGGTTTCTTATACAGTGGGGCCGAGTATCATCGGACAATACGGGCTCAAGAGACGTGGCTTGTGTGGAAACATCTTGAGGCGTAATAGTAGTCATATCAGAAGTAGGCGTAGTATTGGTAGTGAGCTCTACAGGAGAATCTGCATCAAATCACTTGGAAAAAGATCAACCGAAGGATTTGTGAAAATAGAAGGTGAAGGAGGAGAAACGAAGGAGAAATCAGTTAAGGATAAAAACATCATATGTTCCCAAAAAACATGACGAGAGATTCAAATGCAAAAAGATATAGGATCCCAGCAATGATAACCCTTATGCTTAGGGTCATAACCAAGAAAACAACAAACACGGGCACGGGCTTACAATTTGGTAGTTTCATATGGAGGGAGGATAACAAAACAGACATAGGCAAACACTTTCAAAAGACTATAATCAGGAGGAATACCATGAAGATGCTTAAAAGGAGAAATATTACCAAGAACCAGGGTAGGAACTCTATTAATGCAAAAGATAGAGGTTAAAGTAGCTTCCCCGCAATAGCATTCAGGACAGGAAGAAGAAATGAGGAGGGCTTAAACTAAGTCAAGAATATGATGATGTTTTCGTTCAGCTTGGCCATTTTGCTGAGAGGTGTAAGGACATGAGTATTGGGAAATTGTACCCTGAGCATTAAGAAATTTGAGCAATTTAGAATCACGGTATTCTAAGGCATTATCACGGTGAAGAATTTTTATAACTTTAGAGAATTGAGTGCAAACCATAATAGCAAATTTAATATAGGTATCAGGCAACTCAGATCAACTTTTCATCATGTAAATCCAAGTATAATGGCAGAAATCATCAATAAAAATTACAAAATATCATGAGCCTCCCATAGAGGTAGTGGGTGTTGGGCCCCAAACATCAGAATGAACTAAATCAAAAGACTCATTAGCAATAGAGTCATTTTTATTAAATCATAAAGTAGGCTGTTTAGTAGTTTGATAAGAGATACAATGAAAAGTCTCAACATCAACATGTTCTAAAAGAGTAGTAAAAAGTAAAGGATGCAAAGCAGTTAAAGACAGATGAGCCAGACAACGATGCCATAATTCAAAGGAAATAGAAGTGGAGGGAGCACACAATCTAGAAGAATTGTATAAGATGAAGTTGATCTCGCCACTTGAAGAAAACTTTAGCATCCTCATCATTTTTAAAATAGCCTCAAAATAGGCTAGTTGGTCCTAAATAGCCTCCATCTTAGAAAGAAACTCAAGCAGCGATTGACCGTTCTCCATTTTGAGAATAGCCAAGTCCTTCTACAGTTGGTATTGATTGGACAAATCAGAAGAGGTATACCGGCTAGTAAGATGATCCCATACCTCCTTAGTAGTTTCAAAGCACCTGAACTATTGATGAATACTCGCGGTAGAAGTATTCCGAAACTATGTTATGATTTGATTATTTTTACTATCCCAATGATCCAACCGATTAGTAAATTTTTGATCATCTTCAAAAGAGGATCTAACAGGAAATGAGACATCTCCAGTAATATATTGCCAAAGTTTCCTACCTTTCAAAAAATGACGCATACTTTCCAATCCATAAGCGATAGTTAGGACCAGTCAACAAAATAGAAATAGGTTGAGCAATCTCAATTTTTTCCATTGAAGAATAAGGGGTAAGGTAAAAAAAAATAAATAAGAAAGAGTCCACACGGATTGGCTTAATCAGAGAGAGAAGTTTCAAAAATTCAATGAGGAAGAAGACAAAATAGATGAAACGAGCAGATGAAAAAAAAAGAGCAGTTGAGGACAGTGTCAAGGATGAAACAAGCAGATGATGGAGATGCAATGCTGGAAGAAAGAATGGAAAAAAATATGGCTCTGGTACTATGAAAGAAGCAAGAGAAATATGGAGAAATATCTTATTTATTATTGAGCTAAAAGGTACAATATATACATCAAGAAAAAGACAACCTAATAATAATTAATAATTACATAATAATATCAAATAATATCTCTTAATAATGACTAAGATATATATACAATAATGATAAAATATTTGGAGAATATTTTAGATAACACATTTCAAGCATTTACGCCTAAAATACATATTAATAGCCTCAAATTTAGTCTTCTTTATATAACACCTCTAACCTTTGAAAATTGATCAAAAACTTCCCTAACCTTCTATTTTGTTGCTTAAAACATCCTACTCTTAACAAAACCGTTAAATCACTAACCTTCTTTGCCATGTCATAATTAATTTTCCACATCAGTGTATGGATATTAAATAGCTTGTAAAAGAATTTTGTTTTATGTTTTCTTTGTCGGCTATGATTTTTTTTTCTCGACATAAAAGATTTGTACAAGAGCTACCGATTATACCGTGCCAATTAATTCCTCGAAGCAAGTTTCATCTCACTTGGGTTTTGCAATATATTATAATAACTTCATCATTCTTTTATGCCATATTTCGTAGCAGTTTGGGTTCAAACAAACAATAATGATGCATATTAGGTTTCTGGTTGTTTCCAGGAGAAAAGAGGAAATATAATGCAGGAGGAGAAATCAAAAAGTTGATTTATACCCTTTATTTATCTTCATAAATGACACAAATATGACAAAATCTCACTTATTTAAATATGAAGAGGAAAATTCTGTTATTATTTTAACAGTTCTGTTCAGGAAAAAGACTACATAAAAATAAAATGTTAAAGAGGTTTTAAATCATATTTTAAATGTTACAGGGTTACTTGCATTTAACTCAAAGCTGATGGAAGTTCTATAAATTTTAGCTAGCATTTAATATATATATATATATATATATAGTTCTCTAGAAGCGCTCCCGTAAGCTACACCTACGAGAACATTTAAAAAGTGCTCTTGTACATATGGAAGCACTAGCTATAGGAGCACCTCTAAACCATGCGCTCCCGAAGGGGGGAAAAAAGCACTCCAATCAGGATTTCTTTTTTTGTTTTTTGGTAGTAGTAGTGTCTGTTTATATTTTGCTTGACCTTATTTATAAGTTACTTTCAATATATTTCATTGAAACTAAAAAAAATCATAAATCTTATTATCTTTATCTTATAAGGACAAAAATGTAAATATAAATATAAAAAATAGTGAAATGCTCTATAAACAAAACCAAAATTAATATTATCTCTCTACTTTATACATAAGACTACAGGAGCATATTGTTGCAATCCACTCAAGTCATAAAATAATTTATGTTACCTTGCATTTGTAAATGTTTTGTAAAAAGTACTAAAGTATATTCCCTCCATCTAATATTATAAGTCACTTTTGAATAAAATCACAGCCCCAATAATGAATTGACTATAAAATTACATACTCTATCCATGTTTACTCTATTTAAGAGGATATTTTAATTAAAAAACCTTATTAATTACCACCCAATCAAGAGTGTTTTTGGAAAAATATCATTAATTGCAGACATGAAATGTCTTATTGTTTTTAACATGATCACCTAGAAAAAATGCTTTATATATATATATATATATATTTTGAGGAAGGAAGTATACAATTAAAACGTCAAGCAAAATGTTTTTGTTTTTTTAACATTTTGTATTGGTGAGAAATGCTAGAATCCTCCTTTTTTTATTGCTATATAATACACGCACATGCGCGCGCATGCATGCATGTAATGATTAGAATTTAAGTTCCCACTCACTTCTTTAAATAATAAGAATCTACAATACTTATAGTATTAGAGTTTGATAATGCTTGTTAATAATTATCGTTAAATATTTCATTTTATCAAATCTTATTCTTATTCATATAAAATTATTCCTCAAACCAAACTTGCCCAAAGTTTAATTAGGATAAAAAATGCTAATTAAAATAATATCTTTTTTTTTTTTATAGTTATACTTCCCAATTCCCTCGTCCTCGTGGTTGGGGCGGTGATCGATGCTGTTGTGGTAGTTCATAACAAGAATAAAGACTGTCAAATCACTACAAAAATATATTGCAATAGCCACAGAACATACCACGGTTATTATTATTATTATTTTTAAGTTGTGGTTAATCCCATGTTTTTTTTTTTGAAAAAAATCATGGCTATAACATTTTTTGTTTTTTTCTAAAATGAATGAAAGCCACGATGGTTTTTGACAACGCGAGCCACGTTTTTTCATTCTTTCCGCCCTTCATTTCAGTTGTCATTCTTCGCAAGCGCTCTTCCTCCCTCTCAGGTGTATGCTAGTTTTGCATATTTCTTTTTTATTTTTTTATTTTTAAGTTATATTTTTATATTTAATATTTTTATTATGTGTTTTCATTTATTTTCAAAAACTTAATAAATTCTCTAACTTACTGCAAATATTTGGTATTTCACTAGATACTTGAGGTAATTTATTTTTTATTTAATATTATATTTAAATGTTTGATTAGATAAAATATCATGTATAGCTTTTAGTTTGTTTTTATATACATTTGATGTCTATGAATGGGATAAATTATTAATTAAATATTTGATCTTTTAGGATGAAATGTGACATGAATTTATGTAGTTATATTTTATTAGATTTAAATCTTTTATTTCGTATTTTTATTTTATATATATAATAATTTAAATGTTAAAATTATATTTAAACTAATTTTTTTTTACTCTGCTTAAATTTATGCTGTAAATGTTGAGATTTTTATTTTTACATTATTTTTATTTGTTTAAATAATTAAAAATATATCTAAATTTTATGCTTCAATATAACAAGCTATAAATATTCTTTTATTTTATACAGAAAATGAATAAATCTTGGATATGTTAACTTCACTATAAGAGAATATATGAATGGTCTAGAAGGATTTTTAGATTTTGCTTTTACTTATAGTGCTGGTGTTGAGGGCAAAATAATTTATCCTTGCCCTAAGTGTAATTTGAGAAAATGAAATGTTTGAGAGGAGGTTTGAAACCATTTAATTACTAAACCATTTCCTCCTGGTTATACATGTTGGATTTTACATGATGAAAAATGTGAATTTAAAGTAACTTCTCCTAGTAGCCTAGTTAATGTAGGAAATTGAGAACAAAGGAATGAAGTTGTTGGTCATATTCATGAATTGGTTTGTGATTCTTTTGGAGCGCAAGAAGAAAAATGAAACTTCAATTCAAGTTGAGGAATCATCACATAATCAAAATCAGAGGATGAGTAAAGATACTAAAGAATTTTTTGAATTAGTGCAAGATAGGTAAGAGCAATTATATAATAGGTGTGAGAAATATTCAAAATTATCATTCTTGATTAGATTGTACCATATTAAATGCTTGTGTGGTATAAGAAGCAAAGCTTTATCTATGATTCTATAATTATGAGCATATACCTTTTCATTTGCTAAAATTTTTGCTTCATTTTATGAAGCAAAAAAAGGTTATTACTAAGTTAGGATTAGAATATAAAAAATTGATGTTTGCCTAATGATTATATATTATATTGGGGGGAAGATGACAAAAGAGAAGCTTGTAAGACATACAATACATCAAGATAGAAATTTATATCCAAAAAGAAAAAATGAGTGAAAAAGCTTGCAAAAGTTTTGAGATACTTTCCACTGAAGCCACGATTGCAACTACTATTTATGTCATCTAAAATTGCAAAGCATATGAGGTGACATGTTGATGAAAAGAATGTTGATGGTTTGATGAGGCATACAAGGGATTTTGAAGCATGGAAATATTTTGATATGACTTATTCAAATTTTGCTTTAGAACCTTGAAATGTGCAGTTGGCATTAGTTATTGATGGTTTCAATCCTTTTGGAACTTTGAGTGGTACTTATAGCATCTAGCTAGTAGTTCTTATGCCTTATAATCTTCCCCCATGGATGTGTATGAAGCAAGGTTCATTTATACTTTCAATGAAAATTCCTAGATGAAAAGCTCCAGGAAATGACATTCATGTGTATCTGTAATCCTTAATTGAAGAACTTTTGGATTTGTAAAATATTAGAGTGGAAACATATGATTTTTATTCCAATGAAATGCTCAAAATGCATGCAACACTAATGTGGACAATTAGTGATTTTCCTGATCTTGAGACATTGTCTGGATGGAATGTTTATATAAGATTAGCATGTCCGACTTGTAATTTTGATTCCACATCATTTTGACGACCTCATGGCCAAAAATGGTGTTATATAGGTCATCGATGCTTTTTAGATAGTACATATAAATTTAGGTTAACTCGTGCTCGATTTGATGGAAAATCAAAGTTGAGAATGCCACTTGAGGTTCGATCAAGGAAAGAAATTTTGAACTAAGTTGAAAGTGTTAATGTGATCTTTGGTAAGGGCAATGATGAAAGAGCTAGAAAAAGGATTCTCTATAGTGGCATAAAGGAAGTATATTTTTTGATTTGCCTTATTAATCAAATAATATGCTCCCCCATCATCTTAATGTGATGCATATTGAGAAGAATGTTTGTGATAATATCATTTCCACATTATTGAATGAGTCTGGTAAATCAAAAGATCATTTACAGGCATGAAAAGTTTTGAAAAGAAATGGGCATTAGGCTAGATTTGTGGCCAAATGATAATGTAAAATTTTGTCCAGCCAAGTTTACATTGAGTAAGTGTAATAAAGATGTTTTTCTTAAAACGTTAAAAAATATTACTGTTCCCTATGGGCATTCGAGTAATATTTATAGATGCATTGATTTGAGACAATAGAAGATTGGGGGCGCTAAAAAGTCATGACTCTCATGTTCTAATTAGCAATTACTTCCATTAGCAATGAAAAATACTCTTCCAAAAGAAGTATCAAATATTGTGTTGATTGATTTATGTTTTATTTTTAGAAAATTGTGTCAAAAGGTCGTGAATGTGAGTGATCTTGATGAGCTTCAAAGTCAAGTTGTCAGCACTTCATGTCATCTAGAAATGATTTTTTGGCTTTCTTTCTTCACCGTCATGGCCCATTTAATTACGCACCTTTTTTAAGAAGCCAAACTTGGTGGTCCTATGCAATATCTAGTATTTCTGCTAGGGGTCAACCCATGTATGGTGATATGCCTTTTAACTTGATGTCACTTATTAATGATAGATTAATACTGGATGCTCTTAATGGTTACCTAAATCAAAGCAAAGAAGGGACACCAATACAGCAAGAGAAGGCTTCCGTGCAAACAAGAAGAGCCCAAGGAACAAGAACCTATACAAAGATAAAGGTGCACTCATTGTTGACATAGTTCTAGAAAAAAAGAATTTTGAGTGACTGTTATAGGAATGTAAAGTCAATATTCTATTTTATGTACATTTTCTTGCTTTTTTCCTAATAATTCATCTTTGTTTTTAGATGAAAGTGAAAACACTTCCATTCAATGCTTAAAAGAAAAAGATATATTTTTGCTTTTAAAACAGTGAAAGAATTTACAGGGAGTAGAATACATTTAATCAACCAATTGGAGATGCTTGTAGGCTTTTGACAAGTTTTATAGGAATTTTTGTGATTAATTACAATAATTTTCCATTAAAATATACTGATCGGCACGAGGTTCCTAACACAATAAAGGATCATGTGAGTGAAAATATTATCAAGGTAAGTAACAAAAAATGATGTTTCTTTTCATAATTGTCATTAACTATAATCAATATATTTGATATTAATAGATTATGGAGGCTCATTTTTTAGTTGATGATGTCAGGCACAAACAATTTCTTCTAAAAGCAATGGAGGAAAAGTGAAAATAATCAAAATATGATTTGTACAAAAATAAACAAGATGGTACCAAATTAGTAGAAGAATTAAAGAATGATATGCCAGATGGTGTCTCTAGAGAAGATTGGGCAACATGTATTGATTACCGTGCAAATCCTAACACAAAGTAAGATTTTATTTTTAGATAATTTTTTCTTAAAATAAAATTCATTTATTAATAATAATTATTTTTTATAGATGATTTCACACAAAAATACTGATAGTAGGGTTCAATTGAAGATTCATCATATGAGTGGAACTTTTAGTTTCACGAGGAGAAGGGGTTATACGATATTTTTTAATTTTTCACATTAAACATTTTTATATATTTTTATTCAATAATAAAGATATCTTTTTCTAGGAAGAAGAAGACAGATGACAAGTGAACTTTGTGGAGCTTTATAAAGCAACTCATTTAAATAAAAAGGGCAATCCTTGTAATGAAGAAATAGCTGCTGCCATTGTGAGATAATAATTATTTTCTTAAAGGTTAATTGAAAATTAAATTAACAAGTCAAATTTTTTCTAATTTCTTTTTTTTTTAATTTTTTAAATAGAAAAAAATTAAAGAATATGAAAGTTAGCATTCATTAGATTCTAGTGTTGTTAATTTTACATATCAAAATATTTGGTTTTGGTATCAAATTATGCATCTTAGGGTTTCATTCTCAACTTTTAGCTATATTTTCTATGTTGATCACGTGAACCCTAATCTTGCTATTTGATGTTGACTCCTCACTTCCAAACCTCAATTTGATATCTTGGGCATTATTTCTTTTCTCTTTCTTTTTTATTCTCTTTTTAGAATTTATTTAGTCTTGTGTTTCTATTTTTAGATTTTGTGAGGGTGATTTTGGAATTAATGATCAAAGACTAGTCAACATGCTTGGAGGAATTTAAGAAGTAGAAATTAAATAAAGGAAGAGAGCAAGAGGCTGATGTGGCCTGATTTATTTCAGAATTTAAAGGGAAGAATTAATTAAATAAATGTCAAGGAGAAGCATCAAGTGAAGAAGGGGCATGGGAAGTGTAACATAATCAGATCTAAAGAGAGGCCTATGTGGCAGCTGATGGGAAGCCAAATGAAGTCACATTTTCCACACCTTGGTCACATGTCTCATGCTTGTTTTTCCAGCTCATATTTTCAGCATATGTGGTGCCATTTACAGCTAAAATTCCAGCTCATTCCTTAGCCATTCAGATTTGGATTTTGCATTGTTATTATCACCATCCACTTTGGTTTTATCACCACTCACATTTTCCACACATACTTAAGCCCTTCATTTTCATTTTAGCCTTATTCATTCACTTCATTTTCAGCACATTCCTCCAGATTTTCTCCCTTCTTTTATCCCTTCATATTCACATCCAGATTTCCTTCTTCAACTCCAGAAATTTCGTCCAGTTAGCTTCATTTTCCAAATTCATTTCTTCTTCTTCTCATATTCTGTTCGTCCAGCCACTTCCTTCTTCATGCAGCCAGATTTTCATCCAACATTCAAGCAATCTTTAGATTCTATCTCTTTATCTTGCATCATCCATGGAAGCCATTCAAGCTCAATAACTTAACAAAGTATTAGAGAGGAGCATGAGTGGCTGATTCTTCATTGAGCTCCAAGAAAGATGAACTTGTGATTTGAGTTTTCAATATTTGTTTCCCTTACTTGTATTTTCAATTCAATAATTTCTTCTATTTCCTTTTGGATTTCAAAATTGTTGTCCTAGTTAGGTTAGTGATTTTGATTCCATTTCCTTGTTAAGTTGAAGTTATAGATGTTGAATTGAGATTTATAATTGTATTTCAGTTCTAGAATTTATGAATTCATTTGAATGTTCTTAAACTTGTTCATATGTTTTTGGTGTTCTTGTTTAAATTTCACTATATCTCAAGCTAGATACATATAGGTTTATATGAATTTGGTTTGAGAAGTTTTTCCACCACTTAATTTGGTTTGAATTTAGTGGCTATGAACAAGGCTGAATCACTTTGTCAATCTTGATTCATTTGGCTTAAACACTTTAGTGATCATTGAGTTCAATGATTCACAACACTTTGAATGTTTTAGAGTGTTCTTTATTAAGCTAATTGAGATTATATGTGTGGTTGCAAATCTAGAATTTAAGGAATATCACAAGGGATTCTAACTTGAGCTCATCATCTTGCATATTCATTTCATCACATTAAAATATGAAATTATAAACATTTACTTCTTGCATTCTTAGACATAGCTAAATCATTCTTCATTTTTTTAACTTGTGGCAATTGGTTTGATATTTGTATGCATTTGCTCTCTTAGACGTGTTGAACTCTAATTTTGATGATTACAAAATAAAGAGAAATTTGTGCATTATAGGTTATTTAATCTTAATCGAAATTAATTGGCTTAACATTAATTTAAACTGAGTAAGTTAGAGCTTATCTGTGTAATTGAAGTTATTCTTTCTATGTACCACATTCTTAGTTAAGTATTTGACTTAACTATATTCCATGTCCTTGATACATCCTGATTCAATCTTGTTCTAAAATTATTTGAAAGGGTTCTTTGCACTAGTACTGGGGCCTTAACACTAGTGCTACTTGAATTGTTTCTTCATCTACTTACATCTCTCTTGTTTTGTATTTCATCTAACACTGGATCTACTTGTTTTAACACCGGTGTTACCTCTTTGAGTTTGTGCATTTGATTCTCTATTGTTTGAACACTCTTCTTTGCACCAATACTTTTTGCTTAACATCGATCTTGTTCTTAATCTTATGTCTTTGTTTGAGTTAAGACAACACTTGTGTTTTTCAATAACACCCACTGATACAAAGAACAACATAAATGACAGTTATTTTTGCTTATAAATGACGGTTATGAGCTGTCATTTATGACCCTATCATTTAAAGTTCACCCAAATAAATGACGGTTAAATAACTTGTCATTTAAAATATAATTTTTTGTGCCTTCTGTAAGAATAAATGACAAGTGTTAAAAATACCCATCATTTATTCTTATCATAAATAATGGGTAAATATTTGTCCATCATTTATAGCCTATAAATGAGTAAATATTTGTCCATCATTTATTGTTTGGTTACAATAAATGATGGGAAAATAGCTACCCGTCATTTATGATAAGAATAAATGACAGGTAAATATTTGCCCGTCATTTATGATAAATGACTAAGAATAAATGACAGGCAACTCATTTACCCGTCATATATTCTATGGTTTTTTTTTAAATAGAGGTCATTTATTTATAGCAGCCTCCCTATAACAACTACATAAATAATAACCAGACTGCAATTCCAACATTTTCATACATAACTATCAATTGAAATTGAATTATAATCAATACAAAATAAAAAAAAAAACTAATCTCTTATTCTAACCTATCAAGTAATCAATGTATATATTTTTTTAAAGGAAAGTAATTTACCAACTAATATCAAGTAATGAATTAAAACTAGTAAAACTATAAACACTAATCCTACTTCCACTAACTCTATTGATTTTTGTCTTTATGCAATGACCATACTTGGAATATGTACTGGCCCCACTTTTCAATTACCTCATTTATTTGTACATGCCCAAATTCTTCAATGTAGGAGTCCTGATAGTATTGCAATATATAAATTATCTACCATAAATTTATTTTAATAAATTAAATTCATTAGCAATTATAAAGTGAAAATTAATTGTTGGCATACCATCGTAGGAATTGTGCTCTCATTATGGGTAATAATGTCTTTCATGAACCTCATAATGCAGAAGCCACAATCCAAGCTATTTTTCATTTTTTCTTTATTGCTCCCAAATATAATTCTTTGTTGCTGGACTAACATCGTTCCAACTCCTAATTGTAATGAGCACATTTTCCTTTGCCATACCCTTATGTAGCTGATGAATTTATTTCTGTTAGTCATGATAGGTTGACCTTTGTAATTACATTCAAGCTCATATTTTTATCTAGTAGCCCTTCTCCTATTCACCTCACTCATCAATGTCAATCCCCATCATTATTTGATTTACTTCTTGCTGAATTTGTTGGTCATTCATATCAATGTTAGGATCAGTATTGCTAGGTTCACTAGGATTAATACTTTTTTGAGAGGCCATTTATTTGCAAAAATAGAAAAAACAAATATGGAGAGAAATGGATGATAAAATAATTAAAAAAGTAATTGACTAATCTACATGTAAAAAAAAAAATTCAGCAGCATAATGTCATAAAAACAAGTATTTCTTGAGCTCAAACCCGCTTTTTAAACCTAACACCAACCAAATTCAATCATACACAATCTCAATAGCAACAAAATCTAACAAAATGACATTTTCAACCAAACACAATTCTAAAAAAAATTCATTAAAAATGACAAAAAAAGAAAAATATCACAAACATCAATTCGAATCATTATTTTTTTTTTGTCTCATTTATCATTCTAATGTTACTCGTAACTTGCAATAGTAATCTCATGCCAAGATAATATCATTCATTATAACAAATGTCAAAATCTCAATGAAATAGCTATAATTTTTAGAGAAACCGCACATCAATTTTGGTCACTCAAATCAACTCCACTTGTAATTAAATTTGGCATACTAAAACATTTCAATATGTAGTTTCTAACGATAAAACTATCCAAATCAAATAAGGCATATAATTTAAAAAAATATTGAAAAAATTCATTCAAAATTCATAAAAAAAATACAATCATTATGAATATCCATTTTGATCACTCATTTTCATCCTCATAATTATTTTGAGGCTACCCATAACCTCCATGAGCATCCTCAAGCCAAGAACACATCATATATTATCAATTTTTGACAACCCACATTACCAAAATCAAGCAACAATATGCACAGAAAGTTAACTATGTAAATTCAATCAATAAAACTCTACAAAATAATGAATAAATCATTCCTGCAATGGAAAAGCCAAAGGACATTAAAAGAAATGGTAGAAAACACGAAAAAAAATGAACCTTGGAAGAAAATGGGTCAAAACGAAATGACAAATTCAAGGCACAATGAATGATGGTAAGGACAATGGCAAAAACATGATGGAGGTGGGGCATGTTGGTCAATTATGGAAATTAAGTCACTTTCTGGGCTTACTTGTGATTTTGTATGAAAGTGGAAAAGAGAAGAGAGGAGAGTTCATTGGGTGCATGAGAGAGAATATAAAATGAAAGGAACTGAACAAACTTTAAATAAGAATAAATGATAGGCTTTTAAATGCCCATCATTTATTCCACTTTATATGATGAGCATTTTAAAAGCCTATCATATAAAGTTACTTTTTTCCTTTTTTTTTAAAAAATTTTAGAACTTTAAACATCATATGACGAGTGTTAAAACACCCATCGTATAATGTCATCAATATAAATGACCGGTATTTAAAACACTCGTCATTTATGTTGATATTAATTTTTAATTTCTTTTAGAGGCAGAATTTGAAGCGTTATATAACAGGTATTTAAACACCTGTCATATATGTTAATGAAATAAAGGACAAGTATTTAAAACACGTATAATTTATTATGCAACCATCACCCACCTCTCTTTTAAATGATGGATTTTTTTAAAACTATCATTTTTAATGGTATCATATATCAATAATTTTGTAGTAGTGACCTATACTAAATTGAGAACATGATCTGTAACACCAATGCTATTTGCATAGCACCGATACCACCTCTTCTATTCTATTACGAGGACATCTATTTGATCATGTGGCTTTAATGTTATTTTCTTTCAACATCAGTGCTAAGTTATCTTTTTAAAAATATCCTTTATTTACCTAATATTGTTAAAAATCTTTGCCTTTTATGAAGATCAACAACATCGGTACTGTCTGAAAAACATATGTGCTAAGCTTGTCTATTAAAGCTCTTTCATCACATTAGCACCGGTGCTAGGACTCTATAACATTGGTACTATCTTGCTTTTCCATGGCTTGTTTTTCATGACATTTTTAAATCTCACCAAAACTTATCTCTCAATCTTTACTTTCATCTGGAACCAATTGTGCTCACTCTGAATCCTTCCTAAATGATATTTAAACACAATTATTTTCTTGAAGTGATTCATTTTACTTGATTCATCGTGTTTGCCTTTTGTTATATCAAAATGTATAAGCTTTATCTACTTTTATCAAAAGCATTAAATGTTGTTACTGTACAAAAGAAGTCTCTGTCATAAAATATTATTCCATTGCCTCATTCACTGGAGAACCTTAGTTAAGCTTAGATATCTATGGAAAACACGAAGGAAAGAAGGAAACAGATTACAAGCAACCTTCAACAGAAATATTTATGATTCTAACGGATAATTTATGATTCTCAACTATAAATAAACTCATTTATGAAACATAGAGAAAAGGATGAATGACGCAAGACAATGAGAAAAATTATATGATTTCTTGAGAATTAAAGTTTACCTACCTTTTGTATATCATTTATTATTTGAGAGCTTTATTGATCATATATCTACTCTTAGAGAGAGTTTAAAGCAATATTAGTTCATTCTTGAAATTACTTTGTTTACCCCTATTTTTCATCTTCAAAATAGATGAATTTAAACTCTGGGAGTTTAAGAGGATTTATCATTACCTTTATAAGGGGAAAGTTTCATACTTATTGTAAAGTATGTTGATGCATTGAGGCAACTAAGAGCTTAGATTAATCTTGGTAATATAGTTGGAATTCTTAAGAGCTTCTTGGAGACTAGATGTAGACTCAAGTGGTAAGAGTTAAACCAAGATAAATCACTTGTGTCAAGTTCTTCTCTTCTACCTCTCGTGATTGGTGACTTTGTTCCTTTATTACTCTAATTATTATTGCAACTTTTATTATTTTTTAATTAGCCCAATTCACCCTACCTCTTGGGGCATTTATAGGGAGATGACCTAGAATGCTTCCAACCACATTCTAGTTTGCTTATTGATGGCCTAAAGTAACTTAGGGTTTCATTTGGCCCAAATTGCTATGGACATGTACGGGGATTGGGATTAAGTCCAACACCAATATAGGTATTTGGACATTCTCATTCAAGTCGAGGTGGATCAAGGCCCTTTGTAGAAAATGAAATTGATCAAATGAAAGTAACGGTGAGTTGCAAGTGGATGAGAAAAACAAGAGATTGCAAGATGAGATGCGAGAGAGAGCTAATTTATAAGAAGAAAGCAGAGTTGTTATATATGGAAGAGAAAGGCTGGCTCTAGAAAGATAAAAGATGACTTTGGAAAGAGAAAGGGAAAAAGAAAGAAAAAGAGAAAGGGAGGAATTTCTAGCCATGCAAAAAGAAATGAAAGAAAGAATAATGATGTCAATGAAAGTAAAATGGTAAATGTGACACTTTAATTCAATAAACATGCTTAAATTGTTTTATTTATAATTTTTTCATCCTTTATCTTTTAATGCTACATATTTGTTTTCATTTGCAGGATTCATCTTCTAATGTTAGTCCAGATAGTAGAATAAATTTGAATTTGAACAATTCTCCAGGCTCTTTTCATAGATGAATTTTCTACTTGAAATTATTATTTGTAATGGACTAATGAATATTTGTTTCTTTTGTTTTCTTTATGTTTAACTTTGTTAAAACTTTGGTGAACAATTTCATATCAAGTTGTTTTCCAGTTAGTAATATTTTCTTAAGCGTGTGATAGTTTATCAATAATATATGAATTATTTATATTAAAATTAATAATATAAATTTCATTAGCTTAAACTTTAAGTTTATTTAACAAATAAAAAAGTAGTTTTTATAGATATAATTTATTTGTTATCATTATATAATTGTTTTTTGGTTAAAATTAATACTATAAATTTTGATTCACTTAAATTTTAATTTTGGAATTTGCATAACAAAATATATTTAATTATATAATGGTTTTATTATTAGAAAAATTTAATTATTCGCTGTCATTAATAGAAATATTTCATTTTCATTGTTATACAATGTAAATTAAAAAAATTTAATTTAATTATTAAGACAAACAACTTAATTTTTTTAGAAATTAATTAATGGGTTAAAATTAATTATATAAATTTTATTCACTTAAATTTTATTTAACAATTAATTTCTATAGTAACATATAGTTAATTATGAAATAATTTTGTTATTAGTACGATTTGAACTATTTGAACTATCCAATATTAATCTTTATTAGATGATTATTTTTACAACTGTCCAATAAGACCCAGCATTTATTCTACTTTTTGTAGTAGTGTTTCCTCTCGTTTCTTTGAGTTTTAGTGTTTGGCAATCAGTTAGGGTTCATGGGTTTTCTTCTTTTGTCTTGTTCAAGTATTTTTCCCATTAAGTTTGTGATTCTCTCCCTAATCTCCATACTTAATCATTTTTTGTTTTTTGAGATTTGGTTGTTTATTTTTCTATACGTGGAGTAGAGCTAGTAATTTAGCCAAGCCAGGCTTATTTGAGTCGAGCTCAATTCAAGTTATGCTTATTTGAATTGGGCTTAAAATATCCTATTCTATATAAAAAGCCCTTATAGCCAAGCTAGGCCCTAATTCCTTACGCTTTCAGGCTTATTTGGGATGACTTGAATATCTGAATTGTTAAATATTAATTTATTTTATTTTATTTTTAGTTTTTATCTAATTTCAATTTTTATTTTAAAAAATTAATATTTTCAAGTTTTAAATTATTTTGTTAATAATAAAAAAGGAATTCTAGTATTTGGACTAAGTTACACTTTAAATAGGGACAAATAATTCTTTCCCGAATAAGCCCAAAAAATCTTAGGGCTAGGCTTGAAAGTATAGAAGATTTTTTTTAATTACAAGCTCATTTAGGCCTCCCAAATAAACATGAAAAAAATTCGAGATTAGGCATGCTTCTCCACAAAAACTTGAAGACCACTTGGTGGAAATTTGAAATTGATCAGAGTTATAAGTGTTAGATACTACATGGGGAGACACCAATTGAGATTAATTGTAGTTGACAGCATAGTGAAACTTTTCATTCTCATAATTCAAGTACATGTATGGCTGACTATCTCAAAGAGTTGGAAGATGGCATGGAAGAGGTACTCAAAGATTTTCCAAGAATATTAAAAAGGTTGAAGAGTGATGCAGAGATGTCTTTTGCATGAAAGTTGTAAACACACAATATTGTCTACAATATTGAGATTTTATAAGTTGAAATCAAAATATGGGTGGAGTGACTCAAGCATCATGGAAAGTTTCCCTATCGTGAAAGAAATAATACTAAAGAACAAGTTTCCAACCTAGGGCATATGAAGCAAAAAAAAAAAAAGTGTTACACTCTATGGCTTAAGCTATGAGAAGATAGATGCTTGCATCAATGATTGCATTTTGTTTAAGGGAGAATATGAATCGTTGACCCATTGTCTTAAGTGCATAGCACCACATTACAAGGAGAACAAGATGAGTTTAGAGAAAGCAATGTGATATTTTCCCATCATACTAAGATTAATAATACCAAAAGAGGAAGAAAATAAAACATGGCACACAGATTGAATATGACGTGTTTTGGCATCTTGCTGATGCTTTTGAATCGAATAAGTTTAATTGTAAATACCTTGAATTTTGGCAAGAAAATAGGAACATGTGCCTTGCATTATCTACTAATAGGATGAACTTGTAGGGGCTTCAAAGTAGTACTTATAGTATATGGCTAGTGATGTTAATGATATATAATATAACCTTCTACCATGACTTTGCATGAAATGCAAGTACATGATACTGACCTCATTAATATCTGGACCTAAGCAACATGGGAATGACATAAATGTATACTGGCTCCACTAATTAAAGAGATGAAGTTAATTTAAGAGATGGGCATGGAAGTTTATGATGGCTACAGGGAAGATAAGTTCAATTTGGGAGCCATGCTTTTTGGCAAAATTAATAGCTATTTAGCATGTAGTAATTTGTTAGGGTACATCATTAAAGGACAACATGGATGGCTAATTTGTGACGATGACATGCATTTAGTAAGTTTACAACATGGGATGAAAAATGTCTATTTGGGATATCATAGATGGTTGCATAAGGAGCATCAATATCGCAAATGAGAAAAATCCTTCAATGGGAAATTTGAAAAAGGTAAGCCACTAAAGACATTGACTAGTGTGGAGTTGTTTGAAATGGTGAAGTATTTGGATATCACATTTAGTAAAATCATTTGCAAAGGATGTAGGAACAAGTGAGTGAAAAAGGAGGTCAATTTTCTTTAAGTTGCCATATTAAAAGACATTGGATATGAGGCAATTTCTTGATATGATGCATATTGAGAAAAATGCTTGTGGCAATATTGTTGAGACTTTACTTCATGTTCTAGAAAAGACTAAGGATGACGTCAATGCAAGGTTAAACATTATTAAGATAGGAAAAGAGAAGAATTGGTGTAACCCTCCCACATATCCGCTCAATATAGGAGAAGATTAACTAAATCATCATACTATAACAATTAGTAATCAAAAACTTTGTTTGGAAAGCTTAGGCTTAAGACTCGTTTTGAAAAATTAGCAAAATCATAATACATTTGAATATTAATATTTCATAATGGATATAATTCATAAGTATTCACAATACAAATTGCATGCATTTAACAAAAAAGCAAGGTCTAACTTTAGGCTATACGCTGGGGTAGATAGCATATGCGTCATGGCATATGGCACAGAATCACAAGCCTAGACCTTCACCGTGTCATGTGCCACAATGTACAAGTTTGAATTTTCTACTGTCATTCGATAACACAATGATGAACTTTCGGCATACGCTATTTCCACGTATGACGTTCGATTGAAGTGATTCAAGCGCCCACATGAGGCTTAACTAATAATCTAGCTAATAAGACAATTTAGACATGATCTAACAGTCTGATCAAAGTTTGGACACTTAGTGTAAAAAGCACTTATTATCAAAATTTAACGCACCCAAGTACTTAAAGCGATCCCATTATCTCATTAGACCATACAAAGCCTTAAACTAAGTCCAAAAGGACCTAACATACCTAATGACCACAGTATATCATATAGATATATACATATACCAAAATTTGTCCCCTCAATGGCCAAATTTCCACATTTCTTAAGTTTTCACAATTTGTCACATTTTTACCCACTTAGCCTTTTCACCACAATATCATTATAAATCTACAGCTTAAACATATATCTCCACATTCATCACTCAATCTTAGCCTATACTATTCATTCTACCACATATTTTCACACATGGGCTAAGATTTCACAAATTCACCATATGCATGATATTTTTCAACTTTAAACATTCAAAGCATGCATGCAACCCTATGACAACTTATATATACACACACACACACATAATATTCATATCCAATCAGATCATTACACAAACCTAGAGCTTTTAAATGACCACTACACCACTATGCCGATCTAGGCTCTTTTCATTTACCCTGACCACTGCTCTGTCCTAAAACATATAACTATGGGGGTGAGATAAAAATCTCAATAGCAAAATAACTTATTTATATAGACTACTACATGAAACTATAAGAAAGCATGACATAATATACCATTAATCATAACATATAACATATATTTCATAACGAATCACATGACATATGTTAATTCACTTTTTTTCCCACTTTCTACTACTTTTCCACATATACAGCATATAACGTGATCACTACTGGCCGAACCTCCAAATCACCTTGACTTGAAACTATAAGTTCTCCTTGAACTAATATATACTCTCATTGGCCCTAAGCTTACCTTTAGTGGTAGAATCACATGGTTAAAGGTGTTTTAGCAAACTTTCAGACTACAGTTTCTCCCAATACACACAAATGGGTTTTGTTGACTCTAACACCATATCACACAGATACTAAGGAGTCCAAATCTTCAACACAACACCTCAATAGGCATTAAGGAGATAATTTCCAGCATCATGTGTTTTGATGGTTACAAAACCAAGAGAAGAGGGGTTTGTGACTTGTGCAGATATCAAAGTTCCATAGATGTGACAAAAATTTTAAGAAATTGAAGAATAAAGAGAAGAAGAAGATCTATAGATTTAAGTTATTTATTTCTTTTAGATTCAATGTGAAAACTATGATAGCTTAATCGCATGTTATGAATTTAAAAGCACATACATCATCTTAGGCTCATAAATCTTTATTATGCATTATAGGACTTGTCTTAGTCAATTCAAGCTTGAAAGAAAATTAAATCACACTTCAATTGGATCATAGAAGTTGAACTTTACTACGCATGATGTTTCATGCTTGAATAAAAAATAGTTCACACGTGATTTGTCACTTTAGGCATATGGCATGGCATTTCACACCTGAATTAGAAATAATCCACATGTGATTTGTCACCTATGTATGTCAGATCCCTTGATCAAGCTTCTGCTCCAATTCATGCTTGAAAGGTTTTTGCACGCACGCACGATTTTTTACATTGTATTAGATTGCATTTAGAGTAGTGACAATTCATGCCTAGAAGGGAATTTCCATGCCTGATTTGTCACTTGTTTACTTGAACACAATTCTAGCTTAAGAAAGCCTAAAGATAATTCAAGCATGTTTTGTAATGTGCTTAAGCATGATTTATCACTTATAGGAACTAAGTATTTCTATCATGCTATCTATGCTTGAATGCATATTGGTTCCATGCATGATCTATCTCATAGAATCGCCTGAGTTCTCTACTAACCATATCACGTATAAAGGGAAGATGTTCAATGCATGATTTGTCATACATAATGGCTTGTGTTTTTTGACCAGCCATTTTACATGATCTTTTACCCAGAATGGCCTTGGCATTCTACTAGTCATTTCACACATGAGAGACTGAGGGATCTATACCTAATTTGTCACACAGAATGGTATGGTTCTTTCACTTTATAAATCACATGTGAGTCTTCCTGTGTCTATGCTTGAATTGTCATATATGCTTGATTGGAACTTGCCTAAGCTCCATTTCATGCATGAATTATTTGGTTTCATGCTTGAAATGTCACTAATGGCTACATTTACTGTTTTAACAATTTGAACTCTGCCAAACTATATATATATGACCTAATTCAAGTTTTGAGTGTGAATCATTACTAGTGTGTGAGCTACTCTAAGTCTAAATGTAACCTCCTCCTAAATCCACTTAATACAGGAGAAGATTAATAGAATTACCATTTAAACAGACTAATCAGTAATCAAAGAATTTATTTGAAAAGCTTAGGGCCAAAGACTTGTTTGCAAAATCATCAACATACCATATCATATTAAAGCATCATATAACGAAAGACAAGAAGTTGCATTTATAAAGTTCATTACATGCCCTAAAAACTATAAAATCAGGTAGAAAATTAGGGCCATATGCCACAGCGTGCAGTATGTATGCCGCAGCATGTGGCATAAAGCCATATGTCCAATCCTTCTGTGACATGCGGCATGGCGTGAGACATTATAAGAACCAAGAGACCAAACTATAAGGTTTCCCTTCCTAACCCATGTTTAACTCTAAATTATGGCAATCTAGGGTTTAACCCTCAAAGGATTTCTAAATTGTAAAATTTCATAAAAAGGAAATTTCTCCAATCCTTTTTTGAAAGAATCCCTAATTCAACATGTCGAATTTGAAACATTATTTAATAATCTCCAATTAGAGTTTTGAAAGTAAAGTGAAAGTTTGAAAATTAATTGGGACCCAAAGTAATGAGTTTTAAAACTCAAAAATAGATTTTGTACAAAAAATGACATGTGCCCTGAGGCTTACGGCATGTATGCCACAGCTTGTCTTCTCTATGTCATACACCACGATGCATTGCATGAATTTGACAGCATCAATGCTGTCATTTAATAGCAAAGGGAGCAAACTTTCGATACATCCCAAATCTTCGTCTGACGTCCGATTGAGGTCATTTCAGTGTCTACACGAAGCTTTCTCCTAGCTCTAGCTAATGGCACTAGTTTCACACTTAAACTCATTTTCCATAAAAATTTGGACACTGAAATCTATTTTGACCATTTTTTTACAAAATTTCACAAATGGGTGTCCCAACTTAAACACTCATGCCAATAGCTCACACCAACCATCCGAACATACTCAATAGACTCATGTGGACCTGTGTAACTCACTACACAGAAACAAAAACACTCATAACATAAAATCATCACTTAACCCTACTTTTCATAAAACATTTAGGGGGAGGAAATGTTGCACAAAATCATCAATTTCATTCCAAATCTCTCAAAATAGATATGTTTCTTTTTGCACAAGTATTTTGGCCCTATCCACAGGTTTACAACTAGAACTCACTAATCCAAGGCACAAAATACACTACTTATACACAAAATCATGCAAGTAATGCATAAATCATGTCAAATGATCCTAGTTGGAAACTACATCAACAAATACACATAAAAGTAACAAAAAGAAGCATAAAGAAGATCATTCCACGATCTTAGCCGTCTGTGTGCTTTCTCAATTCGGATTCAATGAGCTAGGTCTTGAAAATATTACAATTAAGGGGTAAGTACAACCACTCAGTAAGTAAGTTTCACCTAACCTATACAATTGCATATTAATTGTAAATAGATGCAATTAGGCAAAAACACAAATATCACATATAACACTCAGCCATGGTTTACAAAACTAACAACCATGTGACCAAGCTTACCACAACACACTTTATCATGTTAATTTACAAAACATAACACGGGATCACAAAAATAAGAACCATGTGCTCTCAACACATACTGGACCACAAAACTAATAACCATGTGGTCGAACTTATATACATGATCATATGCCAACTTTATATCCTCCTGTTACTTCTGACATGAAACCAGTGGCTTTCATGTGGCTACGTACTTCACGGACTAACCCAGCCTTCTACTTATAAGGAGCCACTGGGTCAGGGTGAACTCACTCACTTATGTAATCCAGTGTCCCTTAGTACTAATAACTATAGGTTGTTGTACCCCTAATCTAGCCTCCACATGAACTGGTGGAGACTAGTTAGGTTCAAATCCCTTGTAGAACCAATGAGACAATCTTGAATCAACCATGGGATAAGAGCTACCTCTCAATTCCAATGGTGGGTGCTAAGGCTAGTTCTCGATTCTAACAGTCACTGCCAATACCATGTGGATTTATATCAATCTACTCCTCTCCCTAGGCAAACTCCCACCAATGATCATGCTATGCACATTTCTCACGTAATATGCATTTCAAGTAATAATTTCATGGTGAACAATCACACATACTCATATTAAATCACTCTACACATTCAACATATTACATAACACAAATCTCTACTTTTGTAACAACATGCCACAAGTAAATTTTTAAATCATAAGTGGCATAATAAACATTTTCTTTCCTAAAATCATTTCACATGTCAAACATTGCTAATACGTATCATACGTTTAAATCATTAATCACATTTCATAAACACAATTAACATTTAACTATAAAAGTTAAGTTTCCCCTGATTACCTCAAACCTTTGAGAGGTCAAACATTTACCCCTCATTATAGCAACTTCCTAAAGCTTTAACAAGCTTGAATGGTGCCAAAATATTCATGCTATAATCACAAGCAAGAATATCATTAATCTCACTCTAAGGGAAATATCAATATTAATTCCACCTTTTCTCTATTCTACCAATCTCATAAATCTCTTACCATTCATACCCAATGGGCTCTTTAGATTCCATTAATGCACATTATCACTAATAACACCTGAAACCATCATTAGTGTACATAAACCTCTCCCAACTACCATATTTATGTTAATTTTCGAATATTAAATGCTCCCATGGATGAACTACTTCTAAAATCATTAATGTGGTGTTCCAATACCTTAAACAACTCCCATTATATTCATTTTAACCAATGAAATTAGACCCATACTCTTATGGACTGAAAATCTATCTTCCAACTTAAACCCTACCATAAATCATCATAAACATGGGAGAGAAGAATGAGGCACGATAAACTTACTTTAGGTTTTAGGAGCTTTAAAATGTCAATAATGAAAGCCAATGCAGTGCCCTAGCAGAGCTTTAGTCGAGCTCTTCATTTTTCTCTCCTCCTCTTCTTCTGTTTTTGCATGCAGAACGTATTTGATTTATTAGATTTTTGCCCACACATCATGGCACATGGCATAGAAGAGCCCATTGTATTCAAATTCATCTCTGTGTGTCACAGTGGATTGACCACACGTCACGGCATGTGGCATAAAGGATAATTCTTTACTTTTTTTTTCTCTTTCCTTGCTCGGGTGGCCTGCCATCAATTCGGAACCACTTTTAGGGCTGAAATCACCACAAATATACCAAGTGAAGCCCCTTTGGCCACACACCTCATTAACTCACTAATTATCCTCATTAGGTTAATAAACCAGGATTAAATTTTCCCAAATGTTATAGACACCATAAGCTGTGGTATGCTAGTTTGAAATTTTTGCTATCATTTAACAACAAAATGATGAACTTTTAGTGTATGCCATTTTCACATACAATGTTTAATCAGAGTGATTCAAGCGCCCACATGAAGCTTATCTAATAAGCTAACTAATGAGATAAGTTTGGACATGATCTATCGGCTTGATCAAAATCTAGATACTTAAGTGCAAAAAGTCACGTTTTCTAAAAATTTTGCACACCTAAGCGCTCAAATTGATCCCTTTCTTTCATTAGACCATATAAGGCCTTGAATTAAGTCTAAAAGGACCTAATACACCTAATTAATCTCAATATATCACATATACACCTATATATTGAAATTTCACCCCTCGATGGCCAATTTCCCCATTTCTCAACCCTTTTATAAAATAACACACTTTTACACATCTTAGCCAACTTAGCCGTTTTTCTCAACACATTCACATAGAATCACAACCATAACATATTTACTACTCAATCTTAGCCTAAATTACTCATTTTATCATAATTTCACACATGGGCTTAAGATTCACCAACATTTACAATGATTTCAATATATACACATAGAAATCTTAGCCCTTGATTCAATTTACCACATATATACACAATATGGCTAAGATTACACAAAGTCACTAATGATAACATGCATGAAATCCTATGGCAACTCATATACACATATATATACAAGTTCTCAGTTCATTATACAAACTCAAAAGGGTCTTACAACTATGGCACCATTATACCTATTAAAACTCTCTTCCCTTGCCCTGATCACTGCTATGTCTTGTAAAAATGTAACCACAGGGGTAAGATTAAAATCTCAGTAACATAATAACTCACTCCTATTGACTATTAAATACAAGCATATGAAAGTAAAGCATAAAATACTCTTAATCACAACATAATCACATATTTCATTTTAAATGTCAATTACATCAACAATTTCATCATTTACATTTGTTTCACCACTTTTCTCCATTTTTAGCATATAACAACATATAGCATCATATAGCATGATCACTACCAACCAAACCTCCAAATCACTCTGATACGAAACCATAGGCTCGCCTTAGACCAATGTACACTCTTATTGGCCCTGAGCTCACTTTTAATGGTAGAATCACTTGGCCAAAGGTATTCTATCTCACTTTTGGACTATGGTTTCCCCTAATAGACATAATGATGTATCGTTGACTCTAAACTGTATTACACAAACACTAAGGATCCCAAATCTCTAACACCACACCTCAATAGGAACTAAGGAGATCTTCTCTAACACCGCACCTCGAAAGGCACTATGAAAGCATAAATCTCTAATACTGCACCTCGTCAGGCATTAAGGAGAATATGCCATATAGTCTTATCACCACCTCTCTACTTAGGTGAACTCCCACCCCCATGATCATGCTTTTTAAATCATATAAGTTCCCAATCACCACTTTATATACTTTCTCACACATAACACACACACACACATACACATACCACATAAAATCTCATTTTCTTACTTATTTCTTTACTCAAAAACCATTTTCATGTAACATTCAGGCAATGCTATAAAACGTGCTTAGTTCAAAACACTTCTTTGTACTACAAAGCATACCCACACACAGTTACAACAAATAG
This sequence comes from Prosopis cineraria, assembly GCF_029017545.1. Classification (NCBI taxonomy): domain Eukaryota; kingdom Viridiplantae; phylum Streptophyta; class Magnoliopsida; order Fabales; family Fabaceae; genus Prosopis; species Prosopis cineraria. The sequence continues at coordinate 24,354,634 of NW_026555343.1, read as the reverse complement.
TCAAATAAAGGAACACTACTACAAAAAAGGTTATAAAATGGTTATTTTTAATAATATTAAATAGTTATGAACCATTGAATAATAAGGCACTAAACATTCCTGATGCATATATTCAATAGTTTTATAAGAAACCATTTAATATATCTTAATATTCAATGGTTAATTAATTATAATCGTTTCATATTGTTTAAATATTAAATGGTTTCATACATATAATCGTTTAGTATTTAAAAATATTTAACATTTTTTTTCAAACCATTAAATATTATTTTGCTGTATATTTAGTCACAATGTTAAACAGTTTTCTAAAATAACCATTTGATATTGTGACCAATTTTTTTCTATTATTTCTACATTTTTATCAGCCCTCCTGCATTGAACATTTAAAAATACAATTCCAGCACCAGAATAGAATTTCAATAGCTAACAATAATTATATACATGAAATTTACATTATGAATTCCTACACAAATTATATAAAATTTGGTATTGCTTATAACTTAAAACAATTAATGGCCAAAATAAAGCTCCAAATCCTAAAAAGTTAGCAAATTACACCTATGTCTATGTCAACTTTAAATATAAACCTATATAATGTATTTCTTCACTATTATTGATTGTTATAGCTAAACCATGCTTAGAAAATACTACATGCTAGCTCTTCAAAGACTTCTTCCATTTGAGTCTTAGTATATACATCACAGTAAGTGTCCTCATAGTACTAATCAATGCAAAAACAATAACAAATTAAAGTCTTATTAAGTAATAAAAATAGTATAATGATTATAATGTTAACAATATACATACATTGTTTAGAAGAGTTCCTGTAGGAGCATACTGGATTATATCCTTCATAAACTTCATGATACCCATAATTCCTAGCTTTGTCATGTTGTTCTAGGCACTACAATCATGCCATGGATCAAAAAACTAATCAATGACATAACATGACTTATAATTATGTTACTAACATAATTAATGATAATTAAATACGTATACCTTGATAACTGTCCATGATGTCACCATATCAAAGCGACCACTACCCCTTATTAGTTATTGGAATTGCTGATCAACCTTAGTACAGTACATGACAATAGCCCTAACATGTAATATAAAATTTGATATAAGAAATATTCACACAAAAAGAACTAGTTACATACATATAAGTATAAAACTTAATGAACTTACTGATTAATCATCTCCACAATATGTGGCTTGTTATTAGGATCACTACCCCTAATAGGGTCAAGGTACCATACTTTTCTTATAATTAGATTGATCACAAGTAATATCCAGTGCCCCCTATAAAATTGATTATAATTAGGAAATATCACAATTTAATTTTGAAAAAAATAAAGTGTCATAAAGTGACTTACCCTTCATAATAAGGCGTTAGGAATATTATGTTCTAATCGGCATCATGTAGCTCAAAGTACTTAAAAAGCCTTTAAGCTATTTCTAATCCTTTTTTAGGAGTCATTGTCTCATGGCCATGAGGAGAGATTAGGTGGCGAGTCATGAGTATTACCTTCTGTGCTACATAACCTCTCCCAGTAAGCATGGTGGTGTACAAGTTCCTCAAATGTCAAAATAAATAGATTAATAAATGATTGAAGCATATATATATATATATATGCACACACACACATAGCTAAACGTTTAATTTAAGGTTTTAGACACATACCTTATATATAAGTTATATAAGGTAGTGGTAGCCTGTGCATGATTGAATAAGTCCATCAAAACCTTATTGTTGACTTGATCGATAGACTTTAGATTTGCATACATCTCCGTAGGGAAGGGAAGCAATACTCCTTGTGTCTTTGCATAAGTCTTGAGCAACTTTCGATGCCCGTCGGGAACAACTACTGCACGTTAAGATGCTGACTGAGAGGCTTTAGGTAGAAGGAGAGCCTTCGGTGCCTTCTTGGGAAATGTGGTAGACTCCTTGGATTTATCAACAGAGTTCTTATCATTTTCCCTCTTTCGCTTAGTCACCAATGCTTTCAAAGGCTCTGATACTTTCTTAACCTCTGGTGCTTTCTTAGCCTTTGATACTTTCTTTCCCACATGCTTATTTTCACTTATGGATGGTTAGAGATTAACTATAAATACATGCAGGATGAAATTTAAATTTCAATTATGAGTTTAAAATATGATTAATTAATTTAAATATGTTTTTGGGTTGCTAATTGGCTTTTTGGGTCATATTTGGCTCTAAATTGAGTTAGGATGGAAGTTAGATCAAGTCAGGTGGCATCGAGGGTACCAAAATCAACATTTTACTCGTCGCGTTATGATCCGTGGCTTGTGTAACATGCGCTGCAGTGCATGGCACATCAGACAACTTGAAATTTCAAAAATCATCAGAAAATGATAATTTTTTGGTGGGAAACATAGAACATGAAGGGAAAAGCTTTGGGCATTGCTAATTTGGGAGGATTTTGAAGATAAATTGAGCCTTTAAATTCTTAAGTAAGTTTTCTACCCTTCTTCTCTACCTTTTCATCTCATTTTCATGGGATTTGGAAGTGGGAGAATTTACTCTGAATGGATTAAGCCATGAGTCTATATTTTGAAGGTTTTTATTGACTCTAAAGGTTTGATTTAGGTTTATTAATCTTAGATATGTGGTAATATAAAACTACTTCATTGTTTGTTGAAATTTGGATCAAGCCCTAACTTGATTATAGGGTTTTAAAGTGTGATAAGTTAAGATATTAAGTTTATATTGTGATAGAGTTAGAAGGAGGCTTGAAGAGATAGTGTGAATAAATTCTAATCTTAAAAAGCCTCTTTGTTGAGAATATGAGTGAGAAGTAGGAGAATTGGGAGGTTATTAGTAGCTAATAGTGCTTGTGTTAATTGAAAATTAACATATAGTACTTGTTGATGTAAATTGTAGTGTGGGAAGACTTACCTTGACACAAGAAGAGATTTAGTACCACGGGTAACTCTTTTAGTAACAAAAAGGTTAAGGTAACTAGATAATTTGCATTATTTATTACCTTGTATAAGTTATTCTTAAGTTTCTTTTCTATAATTTGTTGTGTATACATGTATAAATTTTGTAAAGGTTAACTATTTTAGAAAATGAGTGGAATATTGGTTTGTGAAATTCCATATTTTTGAATTAAATGGTAATATTTGTTATATTTGTTTAGAAAGTTGTTTATGTATGGTCAAGTGGAGATATATAGTGAAATGTGGCATATTAGAGGGTGGGAGGTCACCCTAGTAGAGTTAGTAAAGATTAAGTCTATATGGTATTGCTGGCACCTCAAGACGCCAAGTACAGTACTTACTCTCCTTAGTGCCCGAAAATGGGTGTGGTGTTGGAGACTTACTCTCCTTAGTACCCAGAAGGGTGCGGAGTTGGAGACTATGCTCCTTAGCATCCATAGGATACGGTGTTGGAGTAACGACACCCTAATTGCTTGTAATAGGAGGAACCAGTAGTCCAGAAGTGGTTTAGTACCTTAGCTCGATAGTTCTACCATGAATAGTAAGCTTGAGGACCTTACATGTGGTTTGGTTATGTGAAATAGCCTACCAGTTCGGTTGGGAGGATTGGAGGACTGGATGGTTAAGGATCATGCATGTATCTTGTGGTGATTTTATATGGTATAGTTATGTAACTTATTTTAATGCTTGTTTTTAACTTGGCATGTTAATCAATAATATAGATTATCTTAGTTACTAAGATTTTTATCTATCACTAAGACTGAGCATGGGAAGGAATTAGGCAAGGATTAGCAGATTTGCTACATCACGAATAGTAATGCCCAACTTTGATTTGAGTGGTGTATATAAACTTATATGGATGATATTATATGTTGCCAACTAGGAATGCATAGCATTTTGAATGGTTGCACTTGTTTCACACTATGTTTTTTTGTATTTTAGCCCAGTATTATATATGATGTAACTATGTGGTAATTTTTTTAGTAATGGCCTAAAATACTAATACAAGTACAAGGAATGTTTTATCTATGTGCTGACAATGTATATGTAGTGTATTATGTGGCAATAGAGGCTAAATAGAGTATATGGTGTTGATTTTATATTTTGGCCATATTAGGTGAAAGGGCCATTAAGTGACCAAATTTTGTGTTTGGTATGTTTTTATGTGTTTGAATGCTCAATCAAATTTATTTTAGTCCATTGGACTTGGTTCAAGCCTCAAAAGGGGTTAATGGTATAAGTTTTGAGTTTTGGGTACTTGGATGCTTGAAAATCGCTTTAAAAACTGACTTTTGCATTCGAGCATCTAAAATTCTCATATAGTGTTAGATCGTAATAAAACTAATACCATTAGTTAGCTTACTGAATAAGCTTCATTTTGGCCTTGAATTACTCAAATTGGATATTGGATGCGAAAATGGTGCGCGTTTGAAGTTCGTCTAGAAAAGCTGTCTTGCTATCATGGACTCATGCGCCGTGGTGCATTTTGCGCAAGCCATGGTGCATGGTACAGCGAGAAAACTTATCTTTCTGTAGATCAAAATACTCAAAAATGACATTTTTGGTCCTATTTTAAAGTGTTTTGCTTCCCAAAACTTTTCCATGCTTCCAATACCTTTATAAATCATTAAGTTTGAGCTCAAACTATAAATTTGAAGGGTTTTTATAGGATCCTAAACATTTGACAATTATTTCTAAAAGATTATTAGTTTTAACCTTTATATCTATAATGTGAACTTATGAGCAAATCCTTGCTCCTAATTATGATTGTTTGTTGTGATTGTGTGGTGAATTTTGGTAATGTCAAGGTGGACATTACAAAGAGTACCTACTGACACCTCCTGAGTCAAGCTCTCTTGTGAAATAGCAAAAGTAAAGTAAATAACTAAAAGTAAATAAATAATAATATTATATCATTAATACTTACTATTGTGTTGATAACTGGTTTTATTTTTGAATTGTCAATATTGCCTTCTTTATTTTTTTAAGGTTCGGCCCAAATCCTATCACAGGATATAGAACCTTCAGGTACCTACTTTTTTTGCAATCAACCCCTTCTCAACACCCACATATCCCTTACGCCCAGCCTTATAATAAGTATATTCATTTTTCTTTGCCAACTCTTTGTTTTTGGTGCTTAATGCCTTGGGAAATACAAAACATAACAAATAAATTAAAGGAAAAGCTAACAAAATCAATTTTATATAGATAGAATGTTAGAAATATTACCTTAAACTCAGGATTGCGGCGTAGTCAACAAAAGCTTTCCATTTATCTAAAATGACAATCAGCCTAATAAAGGATAGACCTATATTTTCAATACCCTTTATGTCAGGGTTTGGCAAGAATTTATGGGTGACAAAACTTTTAAATGCTCTAAGGGCTATCCCAGCCTTCTGTAAGATAAACTTCTTACATCTCTCCTTAATTTCAAATCCCGACTGCACAACAAACAAGCCAACTTATAAGGACATATGTAATAAACAAGGTTAAAATAATAATCAAAGTGATAGTATCTTACTGTTATAGTATTCCACACTGCATCCGTCATTACTGGAGTTGCATTCTTCCAAGATTTTAAAGTGATGGGCACAGAGGATTTTGCTGCCACTCCGATATAACTAATGAAGTTATTACTATCAATTACTTGATTTTTATTATTCCATTTGATAGTAAACTTCTTGCCTTCATTCCTTGCTTTTGTAATCTTCTCCATCATAACCAACCCCTTCTTTAATTGTTCTTCCTCCATTTCAAGGTCATTCTTCTTAGTCATATTTTGCCCATTATCATTATCTTGCCCATTAGGACTATTGGATCTAGAACCAGTGTCAAGATGATCACCCTTAGTAGCCATCTACCTATAAAGACAATAATAATAATCAATTAATAATTAGTCAAAAATAATTAACTAGAGATAAGTTAAAAAACAATCAACTAATAGTCATTTACTTATTTATTTTGTTCTTTTTCTTGTTCTAACTACTTTCTTAACTAATTCCTTTTTAACTTTAACTATTTTCTTTTTCATGTGAATTGATTTTCCTCTTTTAGAAATCCAAATACCCTCATTATGATCATGTCTTACATAGAATGCATCATCTTCAATATTGTCTAAACCATCATCATTTTCAAATGGTGTCTCACAAAATGAATCAACCTTGACTTCATTATTTCTTTTATCTTCACCATTTTCTTTTACTTTCATTTCTTCAACTTCCTTATTACTCCACAAAACAATAGGCCATTCCTTATCATCAGGATCATGGATATAAAAAACTTATTTAGCTTGTAATAGATAAATGAAAGGATCCTCTTTATACCCTTCCTTATTCAAATTCATCCTGATCAATCCAAATTCATCGGCATCTAACCCTTTATTATTTTCAACCCACTTACAATCGAAGACTAAAACTCGAAAGGAGATATAATCTGACTTCTAAATATGCTCAATTACCCCGAAGTAACACATTTTTGCATAGATGGGTTTTTTTTTTTCTTTTGTACTGAAAATGTGCATTCCATCAGCTATTGTGGATACACCACTATTTTACATTATACTTCGATCATCATGCTCTTTTGTGTAGAACTTATACCCATTACTGAAATAGCTCGTGTAAGAGAGGACATGTTTGTTCGGACCTAGTGCCAATCATCTCAATCTATCAAGAACTGAATTTAGTTTGGCATTATACTTCCCTTCAATGTGCTCTTTCAACCATCATATAAACTATTTATTATGTAGTTTAATGATTCAACTATCTAACTGATATGGGTTCTACCTCTTAAGTTTTGCATTGTGAATCTTTGCATACTCATTGACCTTTGGGGAGTAGTATAGCACAAAAAGGTGCACTTTCTCCCATTGATAGGTTGAGATGGTGACAACTTTCCTTCTTATTGTCCTTTCTATATCTTTTTCACCAATAACCCTTGAATTCTTTTAGTATTGATTGCAAAAGTAAACTACCTCTTCATTAATATATCATTCAACAATATAACCTTGTGGTTGAGTTTGACTTTTCACATATCCTTTCAATACTTTCATATGATGCTCAAATGAATATATCTACCTTAAATAAGTAAGACCATGTAATTGTACCTCTCTCACCAAATGAATTGTTAGGTGGACCATAATATCAAAGAATGTAGGACGAAAAAATATCTCCTCTCGCACAATGTTTGTACAATCAACTTTGCAATCTTGGTAACTAGTCGGGGTTAATTACTTTACTACAGAGACACTTAAAGAAGTAGCATAGTTTTGTAATTGTAGCTTGCACATTATCGGGTAAAATACCCCATATAGCTACCAAAATAAAATTTTCTATTAAAACATGACAATCATGAGTCTTTAAACCCTTTATCTTTAAATCCTTCATTGACACAAGGTTCTTAAAATTTAAAGAGTGCCCATCTAGAACCTTGATTGTAGCAAGAAAGTCACAGAAGCTTTTCTTCTCTTTTTTAGACAATGTGTGAGCTGTAGCATGAAGAAATGTAAGGGTTCCCTTTTCTTGTGGCGCCAATTCTTCTCTTATCCCCATTTCAATCATGTCTAACCTCACATTGTTGCCATCCTTAGTCTTTCCTAGAATATTAATTAATATTCCAACAAGCCTATCATATACATTTTTCTCAATATGCATTAAATCAAGAAAGTGTCTCACATTCAAGGTCTTTTAATATGGAAACTCAAAAAATTGACCTTTTTTCCCACCTGTTTGTTCCAACATGCTTCGTAAATGGTTTACTAAATTCAATATCAAGACCTTTTACCTTCTGATACAATTCCTTACCAGTCAACTACTTTGGTGGTCTCCTTACTTCTGATTTTCCATTGAATGAATTTTTCCATTAATAATATCAATGATTATCATTCAACCATTTGTGATGCCCAAGGTACATGTTTTTCATTCCATGCTACAACGTCACAGAATGTGTGCCTTCATCACAAATAGAGCATCCAAGTTGGCCTTTAATACTATACCCTAATAGATTACTATACGATGAAAAGTCATTGATTGTACTGAAAAGCATAGCTCTTAAATTAAATATCTCTTCTCTGTAGGCATTATATACCTCCACACCAGTCTCCCACAATAGCTCCAACTCTTAAATTATTGGTTCTAAGTAAACATCTCTATCATTCTAAAGTTGCTTAGGTCCTGAGATTAGCAATGACAGCATGATATACTTTCGCTTCATGTAAAGCGAGGGTGGAAGGTTATAAATAATTATCATCACAGGCCATGTACTGTGAGTACTACTTTGCATCCCATGTGGGTTTATCCCATCAGTAGATAATGCAATGTATAGGTTCCTATCTTCTTTTCGAAACTCAAGGTACTTACAATCAAACCTTATCCATTTAAGAGAATTAGCTAGATGGTGAACCTTGTCATCTTTAATCCTCCCATTTGCATACCATGTTAAATTATTTGCCTCTTCACATATGCTATACAAGTGCCTGAATCTTAGAATAATAGAAAAATACCACATTGCCTTCTCCGCACTCTTCCCATTCTGCTTATAACGTGATGCCTCACACTTAGGATAATGGGTTAGCTCTTCATATTCATTCTTGAACAAGATGCAATCATTGGGACAATTATGTATCTTCTTATAACTCAGGCCAACTGTGCATAACACCTTTTTATTATCATATTGCCGGCCTGGGAGCTTGTTATTCTTCGGTAGCATTAGTTTCATCAAAGAGAGCAAGCTTGAAAAGCTCGTATCACTCTACTCACTTATAGCTTTCAAGTTGTATAATTCCAGTACAACAAACAATAGAGTGAACTCAGTACACCTTTCATACAAAGGTGTCTTCGCATGAATTCAACCTTGCCAACTTCTCTAGGAAATTGTCAAGTTCTCCTTCCATCTCATTAGCCTCTTTTTTGAGACAGTGGTCGGCCTCATATGCACTTGTGTTGGAATTCAGTGATGATGAACAACTTTCCATATGCCCTTGGTTACTATTATTTACATTATCAAGTATATCTCCATGCTTTACTAAATACTTATAACTCTATTCAATTCTATACTTAAATAGGTGGAGTTCACATGTTTTAGGAGAAATTAACTCCACATTACCATAGCTTAAACAAGGGCAAATAATTCAGTCATAATCTTTTGCATTATTTACTGCAAATTTCATGAAGTCTACCACTCCATCCCAATATTCTTTAGATAAATGATTGATAGACATCCACTCCTTATCCATGATGCCCTTATTTAAGAAATATGGTAAAAATAAGGAAAACATTTAGTGAGTCATAAGTTTTCCATATAAAAAAAGTTTGTCTACATATTTAAAAAAAGTTTAATTACTTTTAAATTAAAGTGAGAGGTAACTAATTCTACTATCTTCACATTCTATTTAATTTTAATTTGTGAGGGAGATCAATTTTGCACTAGTTATTTGTTTATTTTAGTTGTTGTTATTGTCGTCGTCATCGTCATTATTGTTAATTTGGTTGACTTTTTTATTGCAAAGGTTAGCATAATAGCTTCAAATTGGTGGTTCCTAAGCCTTATGTCCTCAATTTATACTAATTTAATCAAATAAAATGATAGACAATTTCAAAGAACTTAACAAAAAACATAAAGTTGTTTTACATAGGCTAAAACCAAAATTTTTAAAAAAATTTTGGCAATATAATAGCATAAAATTGAGCATTTCCTAAGCTAAATGCCTTCTTTTAACAAAATTTAACATTAAATTAACAAAAATTTCCAACCAACATTCACATAATGCATTTTCATATATCAATTTCAGAATAAAATGCTAACTATAAGTAAAAGGAAGCTCTCAATAATAATATTAGAGGAACTTTATCAAAACAAAATATTAACTAATAATCTATGAGTAAACTAACTTTGAAGTTTATCTAATTCTTCCAAGTTTCTATGCTAATCACATTTGGAGGCTACCCATTAATGGAAATTGCAATTAAAAAATAAATTAGAAATTTTTTGCAAAAAATAACATACCTTTATCTAGATCAACTGCTCCAAATAAGGGGAGATTCATTAAGGGTTTAATGAAACCATTTAATAACCATATATATAACAATTTTCCTAACTAAACCATTTAGTAAACTCATATGAAGTTAACTTGTTCTATCAAAAAACTGATTTATATGTTCACCCATTAGATATTAAACTGTTATATTAAATAACCATTTAATATTATTTCGTATATGCAAGGGTTAAATTATAAAATTATTTAATATTTATTTTCTAATTTCCTACCTCACTTATTCAACATTTTCTATAATAATCATTTAATATACATCGTTATATATTTAATATTTTGTAGTAGTGGAAGTTATTCAGTTACCTTAACCCTTCTATCACTAGAAAGGTTACCTATAGATTTTAATCACTATTACAATTTATCACAAGCTTCCTTTCTCAATTCACACACTCAATATGCCAATCTGAACACATTTGGCATAATTTAATCATTTAGTCCAATTTGACCAAAACATATATTTACTACTTATGGTTATATTTAGCCGTATATTTTTTTTCATTTATCCATTCTAAGTCTAGTACTACTTAGTTACCACTTTACATCACCTGAACTAGTCTCATTTCACTTAAACTAGATTTTCACCTTAAAATCTCTCTCTTTCAGGGCCAAATTGAGCCTACGAGTTCAAAGCTCTATCGTTTAGCTTTAAACAAAGCTCTAATTTAACTTTCAAGAACCTTTTTATTACTATTGGATAAGATTCAAACCCCTAAAACTTTACTGGTTCAATTTTTCTATAACTCATTTTTAGAAAGATTTGTATATAATGGAAGGTAAGGGTTATATGTAGCTTACTCATTAAGTAACCGATTAGAAGCACCTTCAACTGCTCTGAAATAGCTGCCTTAACATACTTGCCCTTCTTCTCTTCTCCTCTCATGTGTTTTAAATTTCTTCCTTCTAAAAATCACACAGATTTTATGACTTAAGGAGTCATTTTCTAGTCCTTGCACTATGGCATATGCCATAGTGAGATTAATTCTTACCACGCGCACTTATTTCAACCTAAAACACAATCTTCTCACCCATATCTATTCATATAATATCCCATTGAGTCAAATCATCAACCAACCATCTAAATCTCTAATCCCATACTAATTACTACTTTACCCTTAATTAACAGTTAATCATGGGATTAAGAAATTTAGGATATTACAATTCTCCCCTCCTTTTAATAACTTTGCCCCTAAAATTCATGAAACACATAAACACATACGTAAAGAAACAAATGGGCATATCGTTGCCTCATTCTATCCTCTGTCTCTAAGGTAGCATTACTTGGAGACATGCCTTGCTAGAAAACTTTAACCAATCGTATAGTCTGGTTCATCAATTACTTCCCTTTGACATTTACAATTCACTCTAGCTTAGCCTTATATGTCAAATTCTCTTAGAGTTCAATCTCTTCTAGTTCTATCACATCTGAAGGATTTGGTTGGTACTTCTTAAGCTGTGATATGTAGAACACATCATGCATACTAGACAACTACGATGGCAAAGCAATTCTATAAGCAACTAGTCAAATCTTCTTTAAAATCTTGAAAGGACTAATGAATTGAAGAGTCAACTTCTTGGCTCTTATCGACCTCTTAATTCCCATTTCTGGTGTAATCCTTAGAAATATATGGTCACCCATTAAGAATTCTAATGGTCTTCTACACCTTTCTACGTAACTCTTCTGCCTGCTCTAATCCATTGATAGCTTTTTCTTAATTAACTTAATCTTTTGAGTAGTTTGATCCACAATATCTGGTCGCAACATACTTCTTTCATTCAACTCTATCCAATAAAGAGGTGATCTATACTTTCTTCCATATAATACCTTATAGGGTTCCATTTGAATACTGGAGTGGTCATTGTTATTGTAAGCAAACTCAACTAAAGTAAGATGGCTATCTCAGCTATTTTTCAACTCCAATACACAGGCTCTTAATATATCCTTTAAGGTTTGTATAGTTTGCTTCGTCTACCTATCTGTTAGTGGTGATATGCAACACTGCATCTTAACTCAGTACCCATGGCACACTGCAAAGCTCCCTAGAACGTGGAAGTAAACCTCGAATCTCTATTAGACATTATACTCTTCGAAAACCATATAGCCACATCATTTCTTGGATATAAATATTTGCTAACTTTTTTAGAGAATTACTTATTTGAATTGCTAGGAAATGAGCCAATATCATGAGTCTATCGACTATAACCTAAATGGCATCATGTCCTAACTGAGTCCTTAGTAACCTAGTTATGAAATTCAAAGAAATACTATCCCATTTCCACTTAGAAATATCTAGCAATTGCAACATTCTTACTAGTCTCTGGTGTTCTAATTTAACCTTTGATAGGTCAAACACTGAGTTACAAACTTCATAACATCCCTTTTCATACCAGGCCACCACCAATACTGCCTCACATCCTAGTACATCTTTATAGCTCCTAGATGGATTGTGTACTTACTATAATGAGCCTCATTCAAGATGACTTTTCTCAGATCTAGATCATCAAGCACACAAATCCTATCTCAGTAAACCACAAACCCATCATCATTGAAACCAAAATCTACAGCTTGATTTGCTTTAATTTCTTCTCCGATCCTCAGAAGACTCATCTTTTAGTTGTACCATTCTCAATTCTCTCTATGAATCATTACTGATGTCTATTGAATATGCACTAACTAATGCCTTCAGTGGTGCATCCTATTGTGACTCAATAGAAGATTCCATTAATCTACATTCTTTAACTATAAGACTTGCTACGTGCAATATCTTTCTACTCAATATGTCAGCAATCACATTAGCTTTACCCAAATAGTATTTCAATTCAAAGTTATAATTCTTAAGGAGCTTCATCTATCTACACTATCTCATATTTAGCTCCTTTTGATCTACCAAGTATTTCAAACTCTTATGGTCGTAAAATATTATAAACATTGCACCATATAGGTAATGGTGCCAAATCTTTAGAGCAGACACCACCGCTATGAACTCTAAATAGTGTGTAGGATAATTCTCTTCATGTCGAGAAGCATATGCTGCAACCCAACCATTTTACATTAAGACACATCTATGACCTCTCAATGATGCATCCGTGTACACTTTGTAAGGTAACCTCGAATTAGGGATAATCAACACTGATGCTATAGTCAACTTCTCTTTTACCATCTGAAATGCCACTTTACACTGATCATTATATATGTAAGGCTAAAATTTTTGTGTTAACTTAGTCAAAGAATAAGCTATTTGGGAAAATCCCTGAATAAATTGTCGAAAATACCCAGCTAATCCCAAAAACTATATATCTCCGTGAATGAACTAGGACGTTCCTACTTCAATAATGCATCAACCTTATGCAGATCCACAGAAATTCCATCTACTGATACCATGTGTCCCAAAAATCAGACTTCTCTTAACCAAAACTCACACTTATTAAGCTTGGCATTCAACTTCTTATCTTTCAAAATCTGAAGCACCATCCTTGATAAATTACATATTTTACACACTTTTATTTTACATTTGTGACCATATTTTATTGATTTAAATCCTTATGTGCATGATTTTAATATTGGATCGATTAAACAAGATTGATTTATTTTGGTCATCTACTCATTTGCATCAAGTCTTGGCATTAGGGGCATTTTGGTCATTTCGCACATTTTATTGGAATTAAATGTTCTAATATGAAATTTCAATTCCTTAGCACATTTTATTACTTGGGAAATTTTAATTTTAATTTTTTAAGACATTTGTTAGTTCAATTAAACAAGATTGATTTATTTTTGTTTGTGTTGTGTTTTAAGAAATTTGGGGGCCAAATATGATAATTTTCTCATTTCTCCTTTTTAAATCAACTTTGACTTTTCAAAAAGGAGAAAAAGAAGGACTGGAATGAAGAAGAGAAAGAAAAAAAAAGAGAAAGAAAAAGGAGGCAAACGCTGGAGCTAAGGATTTAGTACTACACACACACAATCATAATCTAAGTTCAGCCATTAATTGTCTCCTAAGAGTCACACTTCATCACATACCTCATCTCCATTACATCCTTTCAATCTAAGTCCATCATGTCCATCCTCTCAATTCATCACACTCGAACACACAACTCCCACAGGTTCAGTTTTTTGCACTCCATCGTAGATTCTTCTCTCAATTTCTAGTTCAGTCGTATGCTTGCCCAGCTCACAATTTCCTTCAAGCAATCAGTTATGGTAGCTCTCACATGTGTCTAACTTCAATCAGTTATTGAGAAGACTGAAATGAGTATCTGATTCTTTTTAGAGTTCTTCAAGGGAGATGAAACTTTCATTTGAGTTTCCTTAATTTCTTTCCAATTCAGTTTTGTTGCAATTCACTCCTCAGTTCTTTGATTTTATTGTCACTATTTACTTGATGATTCATGGTTGATTTCATTCTTTAAGAGACTTAGATGCTATGAATTGGCTCTTTAATTGGATGATGCATATTATATGTTTGAATTTATGTTTTAATAATTATTATTGTGTAAATGCTAATCTATCTAATCCTTGTGGTGATGTATACTTTAAACCTTGATTTTTCTTTAAAAAGCATTGCTTTTTTAAATTGTAAAAATTATTTATGAATTAAACTTGGTTGCTTAAGCTTTCTCTCTTGGGATTTGATGACCTAGGGTGTACTCAACTATATTCTAGAATTTTTGAGAAGCTTGATACGAATTGAGGCTTTTCAAGTGGAGCAACATAGCCAATCAATTTCATTTCATCCACCATTGTTTAATTTATTTTTTCTTGATTTTCCATTGATTTTTGTTGGAATTTTCAAAGCTAAAATCAAGCTGAAGATTGTTGCTGTCTCACAGAATTTTTCCTAATTTTAAAATTGAATTGTGAACAATTGAAAAATATTTTGCATTTGGGAATGAATTTGCTAGAAATTTACACATCTTGGCTTTGATTCCACATAAGATTGTAATTTTTGGATTCAGGAGCTGTTCTGTATATTTGTTGTAAGATAGAAAGGTTTTGGAATCTATTGTAAGACAACAAGGTTCTGGAATCACTATTACAGAAATCCAGCATTTTGTGTCAACTTTAAGTGTGCACAAATTTCACTCTATTGGTCCAATTTGCCTGATTCTTGTCTTATTTCATTTATCATTGTGTTATTTTGGATTTGTATGTTTGTCTCATCCTCTGATTTTGCCAATAACTTGGTGAAAAGATAGAAAAGTTCTGATAAGGTACTCTAGAAGTAGTCCTGAAATTCCAGACTTGTTCATTGAGTTGTGCGAATTTTGGGGTGCAACTGAGAGAGAATTTTGACCTAAAATTTTTGAAGTATAATCCTTGTTATGTTAACTATTTTCAACAGAATTTGAGTTGGGATTCAGCTTTTGTGAAGCTCACAAACTCACTAGCTCCAGACTGATATTTGTTGTCAAATTCAGAAAAGTGGATCAACTTTGAATGAGCATTTCTCACTACCTACTCATCCGAATTGCATGATTTTTGTTTCTAAATTTTATTTAGAATCTTAGATTAATTTGTTTCTTTTTGAGTTTTTTCTAATTCCTTTATTTTCATTTTCAAAAAAAAATCAAAACAAAAAATCTGTTGCTGCTCTTTTGTTCTGTTCTGTCAGATTTTTAGATTCGTGTGATTTTTGTTTTTTGACTTTTTGGGTGTTTTTGTTTGTTCTTTAAGCTTTTCTTATAACATTGCATATCCTGTAACTCTTGTTTGAAAATTGAGAAGGAATTCCGAGACTTTAAGACTCAATACTTGGATATCATTGATTCTTCCTCCACTTATTTCATTAAAAAATCTTTTGTTTTGGAAAGTATGGCAAAAATGATGCAAATAGTAGTGGACATGTGCATAATCATAAGGAAGAAATTCTATTAAAAGAAGCATTACGAAAATGGTTGCACCACAAGATGCTTTTAGAGCATGTGGCTTAAATGTGAATTTGCAAGAAAATGTTAACTATGAAATTAAGCCTTCTCTAATCAATGCCTTACCAAAATTTCATGGACTTGCAAGCGAAGATCCCAATAGACATCTCCAAATTCTTGAGAGAGTTTGTGTCACAATGAACCTACCTATAGCTAGTTTAGAGAATTTGATGTTAAAGGTCTTCTACTTCACTTTGGAAGATAAGACAACCACTTGGTTTAATACTTTGGCTACTAAGATAATCAATTAATGGGCTGAAATGAAGCATTGTTTCTTAAAGAAATATTTTTCAGCAACTAAATACTCTCAATTAAGGAAGCAAATAATGGGAATTCAATAATTTCCTCAAGAATCCTTATTTGAGTATTGGATGAGATACTTTGAACTTTTAGCAAGATGTCCATATCTCTTAGTTGACAAAGAGTTTCTCATTAAGTATTTCTATGTTGGACTCTCAATTCATGATAGAGATACTATAGATTAAGCTGCTAATGGGTTTTTACTTGATTTGCGTCTCGATAAAGCTTAGGAATGGGTGGAAAAGATGGCCAATAATAATCAACAATACAATACAAGGGAGAACACAAGAGGCGTGAATGGGGTCTATTAAGCTTCAATTCCTAGTGTTCAACTAGATGACATTTACTCTCAATTAGATTTCCTCAAGATGTCTCTTGCCACTCTAAACAACCTTAAATGGCTTCTATGTCAAGAGCATTAGTAGCTCCAAGTTGTGCCATTTGCCACTCAACCATGCACATTATTTTGAATTGCGTGCATGCCTATAAGAGGGAAGATGTTGCTGCTATTTATCAACAGCAAAGGCCATACAATCACCCACAACAAGGAGGAAGAAGTCAATTTGACCTGTATGGAAATACATATAACTCTAGTTAGAGAAATCACCTTGATTTGAGTTATAGATCTAATCAAGATGTTTCTATATCAAGGAACAATCAAATAGTTCCTATCCAAGACTCTTCCAATGATAACAAGCTTTTCTTGCTTCTGGAAAAGATGAACAACAACATGAAAGAAATGAATTCAAGGCTAAAAACCTATATCTCAAATGCTGATTCTAAATTTATTAAAGTACACAATCAATTTGAGCTTCTTTTCAAGAGACTTGACAACTTAGAGGCAAGATAGCACTCAATTAAAATTGTCATGCAACAAATGAGCAACAACAATAGTATTTCTCAAGCTCAAAATAGTGGCACACTTCCCACACAACCTGTGATAAATCCTAAGAATAGTAGTGCCATTAAATTGAGAAGTGGTAAAAGACTTGAGGAAGTATCTCACCTTAATAGGAAGAATTCTATTTCTAAGGATTCTAATGCCTCTTCAGTTCTTAATGAGGATTCTCATGATGCTCACTATAGTTTACAGGTGCCTATTCTTGAGCAAAATAATTCTAGACCTCAAAAGGTTGATCTAAACTAAAAGGAAAGTCAAGAAACCAAAACTAGACAGCATTCTAAAGTTATTGATGAAAGGGGTTCTAATGAGACTTTAAAGGTTCAAGAAGCTCCAAAAGAGAAAGAAATACTTAGGAGAAGGGTAAAACCAATAGAATACAAAATTGGAGATCCAATTTCAAAAGAAATTCCTTTCCCCCATGCTTTAACAGGATTTGGGAAGAACAAGCAAGATGATGATAAGTAAGATGTCATTGAGATGTTGAAGAAGATTGAGTGAATATACCTTTGCTATACATGATCAAGAGCATGCCTAAATGTGCCAAATTCTTGAAGGAATTGTGCACAAATAAGAAGGGATTCAAGCCATTAGCCACCATGTAAATAAGTCCTGGTGTGAGTACAATTTTCAAGCCACAACTTCCTATCAAGTGCAAAGATTTAGGAGCTTGCACTATTCCTTGCCAAATTAGGAATGTGATTTTTCTAAAGGCTCTTATAGATCTTGGGGCAGTGATAAATGCCATACCTACTTACATTTTGTCTTCTTTTAACATGGGAGTTCTTCAAGATTGTGGAGTCATACTTCAATTAGGAAATAGGAGCATTAGAAGACTAAAAGGATTCTTAGAAGATATTTTAATGAAGATGATAGACTTAGCATTTCCAACTGACTTTTATGTCCTTAGCATGCAAGAAGGAGGTCAAGGGACATTGATTCTTGAGAGGGCATTCATGATCACATCTAGCACCATTCTTAACATGAAAGAAGGTAAACTCACTATGAAATTTCTTAATAACAAGATTGAGTTTGATATTTTTGAAAGAATGAAAAATTCTTGTGTTAATTATAACTTGCATTGTGTGAGAATTGTTGAGGATTCTATTGAGCATGAGTTTTCATTGTCATTATCCTCTTCACATGCTCATTCTTCAATTTTTTTATTACTAAAAATTGTTCTACATTGTTATCTACGACTTGTGCTTGTATTAATAATGTTGTGTATATCAATTATATAGATATTGGTTTCATTGCTGTTTCTATTGGTGACACAAAGTAAGACACACAAAATTCCACTAAAGAGCATGTTTCATGTCATCTTGCTTCTTTATGTGATTTACATACCTTGGATGAATTTGATAATTTGAGCATTGATTCTAGCAATTCTCATGCATCTTCTTTTAAGTTAAATAATGATTTTAAAGTTGTGAAATAAGGTGGCTCTAGCTCACCTAAATGCATTGATGATCTTTCTTGTAATACTCCTAGAACCTTAAATGAGTTTGACTCTTATGTTTGTGAAGATTTTTTCTTTTATACTTAATCCCTCTCCACAATTGGAGAGGAGTTTGTTAGGTGTTGTAATAGGGAAAAAGAGGTTCATACCATAGCTTTATCAAAATGAAGCCTAATCTGAGAAGCATTTTGATGACAAGAATGCTGGAAATTTTGAGTTATGTAGCCAAGGAGACTAGCAAGGAGGATTGGGATTTGGCTAAGTAAATATAAGTAAAGAAGATCCTTTCTAGCCTCTTGGAGCCTCCACAACTAGACCTCAAGCCATTGCCCTCACACTTGAAATATTCTTACTTAAGAGATGGTGATAAACTTCCTATTATTGTCTTTTCTAAACTTTCTTGCATTGAGGAGCTTTTATTGCTTGATATGATTAGGAAGAACATTAGGGCAATTGGTTGGACACAAGGAGACATTCCAAGGATTAGTCCACATACATACACTCATAAAATCATGCTAGATGAGAATGATAAGGCCATTATATAGCCATAGAGAAGGTTGAATCCTCTCATACTTGATGTGGTAAAATAGAAAGTCACAAAACTTTTAAGTGCAGGTATCATTTATCCAATTAGTGAGTGGGTTTCTCTAATTTAAGTGGTGCCTAAAAAGAGTGGGATAATGGTTGTTAAAAATGAAAATAATGAGTTGATTCCTCTTAGGGTCTAAAATAGTTGGCGTGTGTGCATTGACTATAGAAGGTTGAATGCTGCCATTAAGATAGATCACTTTCCCCTTTTATTGATCATGTGTTAGAGAGGTTGGGAGAGAAATCACATTATTACTTTTTGGATGGTTATAGTGGTTACATTTAAATTTGTATTGACCCTCTTGATCAGCACAAAACCACTTTTACTTGTCTTTTGGCACTTTTACTTATAGAAGAATGCCCTTCGGGTTGTGCAATGCTCTGGTTACTTTCCAAATATGCATGTTTGGTATTTTTAGTGATTTCATTGAGAATTGTATGGAAGTTTTCATGGATGATTTCACTATACATGGAGAGTCTTATTCTTCTTGCTTGAAGAATTTGGATAAAGTGCTTGCTAGATGTGTTGAAAAGAATTTTTTTTTTTGAATTTTAAAAAATGTCATTTTATAGTTGAGCAAAGGATTGTCCTTGGCCACTTAGTCTCTAGCCAAGGCATTAAGGTTGATAAAGCAAAGATTGAAGTTATCTCATATTTACCTTATCCATCCAATGTCAAGGACTTAAGATCTTTCTTGGGCCACGTTGGTTTTTATAGAAGTTCAAAAAGGATTTTTTAAAGATTTCACATATCTTATTTCAACTCCTTTAAAAAGACATGAAGTTTGAATTCAATGATGCTTGTAAGTGTGCTTTTGATGCCTTGAAAGCTATGCTTGTGGTACCTCCTATTTTAAAGAGCCTAAATTGGCTTGTCCCTTTTGAGATTTCTTGTGATGCTTCTAATTATGCTATGGGAGCTATGTTAGGACAAAGAGAGAATAGAGCATCATATGTCATTGCTTATGCTTCTAGAACACTTGACAAGATACAATGCAACTACACAACTATTGAGAAAGAGTTGTATGCTTTAGTTTTTGCTCTCAATAAGTTTAGACCATACTTGCTTCATTTTAAAGTTATTTGTTTTACTGAACATACAGCTTTAAAATACCTCTTGAAGAAGAAAGATACCAAGCAAAGACTGCTTAAATGGATGCTCTTACTTTAAGAATTCAAGTTAGAGATTGTTGATATAAGTGGAGCCACCAACAATATAGCTGATCACTTGAGTAGGCTTCCATTTGACACTATCATGGTAAACTCTTCCTTTGAGTCTCCTTATGATGAGTTTAGAGTTAAGTCTCTTTATGCTATTTCCTGTGATAGTTCTACTTGGTATTTTGATTTGGTTAATTTGATCATGCATAATGTGTATCCAAGTGGAATGAATAAGCATGCTAAAGAGAAATTGGCCAGGGACAGTAGATATTACATTTGGAATTCAACTATTTTATGGATGATGTGTAGTGATAATGTGATTAGGTGTATTCCTGATGTTGAACTTGAGGGTGTTTTCAAAATGTGTCATACTTATTCTTGTAGGGGACATTTTGGTGCTAGAAGAACTAGTCAAAAGATTCTTGATTGTGGTTTATATTGGCCCTTACTTTTTCAAAGATGTTTATAAATGTTGCAAGTCTTGTCATCAATGCCAATTGTTTTGGAGTTTAGGAAAGAGACATGAAATGCCACAAATGCCTATTATATTTTATGAAATATTTGATGTGTGGGTTATAGATTTCATGGGTCATTTTCATAATTCCAATAGATTTGAGTATATCATGCTTTGTGTTGATTTTGTATCAAGGTGGGTTGAGGCTATTACCATTAGCACTAATGATGCCAAAGTTATGGGAAAGTTTCTTTTGTCTTATGTGTTTGACAAGTTTAGTGTTCCAATAGCCATTATAAGTGACCAAGGCACCCATTTTTACAATAAGACAATTTCTTCTCTTTTTAAGAAGTTTGGTGTCCTCACAAGATTTTAATACCATACCATCCTCAAACTAATGGGTTAGCTGAATGCTCCAACAAAGAAATCAAGTCTATCCTTTAAAAGATTTTCAAGCCAAGTAGGAAGGATTAGAGCACAAGGTTGGAAGAAGCATTATGGGCCTATAGGATAGAATACAAGACACAAATTATCATGTCACCCTTTCAGTTGGCGTTTGGAAAGTAATGCCACTTGCCGTGCCACTTACCAGTTGAGATAGAGCATAAAGCACACTAGGTGATAAAGGCTTGTTCTTTTGATGAGGATAGAGAGGCTACCACAAGGAAACTTAAATTTAAGAGTGAGAAGATATGAGATTAGAGACTTATGAGAGTTCCAAGCTTTACAAAGAAAGAACAAAGCTTTTCTATGACAAGTCTTTCTTGAGGAAGCACTTTCAAGTTAGAGAAAAGGTGCTAAAATCAAAACAAGACAAAAATTGATGGTTGGGAAACTTCAATCAAAGTGGGAGGATGCCTATATTGTTGAAAAAGTGTTTGACTATGGTACTTTAACACTTATAGACCCTCAATGTGGAATCTCCTTCAAAGCAAATGGTTACTTATGTAAACAATTTCATGATGGAGAATCATCTTCATTGCTTACTGAGTTGCAGTTTATGGAACCTCTATAAGTTTGCACAAGGTTGTATCTCTCCTTTTATCTTGTCTCATTGCTTGATTGTTCACAAATCACACAAGTAGAGCACTTTTCTAGATTTGCCTATTGCCACAATTCACACATATGGTACACTATACTTTGCTTGTGTTTGTGTTTGTGAATATCTTTTTAAGGTTTAAGTGTGAGGGGATGCAACCTATTCCATTAGATTAGAAAAATTTTAGGTTTTTCATTTTTCTTTCCTTTGTTTTTATTTGGTTTTGAAAAAAAAAATCTTCTTTTCTTATACTTTGTATGCATTTTGTTATGGAGTCATTATCTTGATTTTTCCTTGAGTGCATACATTGAGGACAATGCATGACATTATTGTGGGGGAAAGAGTCATAAAATTTTGGGTTTTTAAAAAATTCCTCAATTCACATCAAGGAAGTAAAAAAATTAAAAAAATTTCTAAAAGAAACTTTTTGAA
The DNA here is from genome assembly GCF_029017545.1 of Prosopis cineraria. Lineage (NCBI taxonomy): Eukaryota > Viridiplantae > Streptophyta > Magnoliopsida > Fabales > Fabaceae > Prosopis > Prosopis cineraria. Next base: position 24,332,369 of record NW_026555343.1, on the reverse strand, counting down.
TTTTTTTTTGTTTTACTTCGTTGATGTGAATTGAGGAATTTTTCTTGGATTTTAGGACATAACTCTTGAAATATTGTTGCTTTAGCTATTCTACTTTATGAAACAAGCTTTCTATTATATTATGTGTAATTGAGTAGAGAGGCACAAACCTTGTTGGAAGAAGCTAAATAATATAGAGTGAGTTGTCCCTTGGTTTTACCATCCTCTAGGACTTGTTTCTCATCTTATTTGAGGCTATATCATTGCATTTGCTTGAAGGAAAGTGATAGTAGGTATTTATTAAAAAGCCAAAGGCCTTTAGCTAACCTTGATTTGTTCTATATCTTTTATTAGCCCCTTGAGCCTTTTTTGGTTTATTTTATTATAAAAACAAACACTTCACCCTCTTTAGCCATATATTGCATATAAATTTGATTTGTATGTTGCAATGTACATTTTTCTCTTTGGTTTAACTTTAAGGATAGTCATTATTTTCTCCATTATACTATTCCTTTCCATTTCATTCTATTTCACTAAAGTTACTCATATATTTGCCAAGAAATAAGGTTGTTTTAGAAACCCAAGTTGAAAAAAAGAAGAAGGAAAAGCAAGTTGGAAATAAAAGAAAATAAAATGCTAAAAAATTGTGAAAAAAAATGAAGCAAAATAGCAATAAAGTTGCTAGGAAAAAAATATATTTGAAAAGAAAAAGAAAGAAGTGAAAAGTAATGAAATAAAGAAACATATTGGATAATGAATTTCTTAGGTTATATATTTGTGAAATGTACATTGTGGTTCTATTTCTTTTATCATTTCTATTTTTCTTTCCAATCCATAATCTTGATCATTTCATTTTCTCATTGAGTTATCCACTTAGTTAGACTTGTGAGTGCTTTGTACCTTATTGCATGCTACATTATGGCTAAGGCAAGTTTCTTAAGCCAAACCCCATCCTCTCACATACAAATCCAAGAATTCTTTCTTTAACCCCATCACAACCAAATAAAAGTCTACTTGATTTTTGATTTCATTTGCTTATTAGTAGTGGAGATGTAGATGTTTCACAAGTCTATGGTAAGGTGCTTTATCAAGGGATTTGAGTGAAATTGTAACATCTTGAATTCTAATCCCCAGAACTAGTTACTAATCAAAGGTAAAATAGTGATTAGTGGATTGATTGTGGTTTTAGTATGGAATTAATGTTTTGTGTTGTTTGGGTGCTACATTGAGAGGATTAAAGGGTAGAAAGATAATCTGGGGCATAACATGTGAGCACAAGTGAGATTGAACTTACTGTGCCATACGTCGGGGCAAAAGTTGTGCACGCCATGATGCATCATCCAAGAATCACTTAAAGTTAACATAAATAGCTTGTGAAATTAGAAAAAGGAGAGCTGGAGACACATTTAGAGGGGAAGGAGAAGCTATCTCTGCTAGGGCAAGCCATAGTTGGAGCTCAAGAGTTTGCTTCAATTAGTAACTTGCTGGGTAGGTATAGCATAATCCCAAGCTTCAATTCTACCCCTTTTTCATTGAATTACATCGATTGAGATATCCAATCATGAGATTCTAAGATGTTGTAATCTAAAAAAAAGGTTTAAAACGAGATATTGAATACAGAAATAAGGTTTTGTGACTAATATGGAGTTGAATGGTTGAGCTTTAAGCATTTAGGCTCAAAGTGGCCTAAAAGTTAGGTCAATAGGATGGATTTAGCTGAATGAATGGATTAGGAGGTTGTTATGGTTGTTTGAGTGGCCTATAAGGCTAGTGACTATGAATAATAGATAAGTGAATTGAAAATTATTCAATTAAATTGTTTTATGCATTAAGGGATTCGGTTAGCTGAATTAATACTTATATTTAGTGTCGAGAATTGACTAAGGGGCACTATATTATGTAGATTGAGCACTTGTGGAGTTTCTCATAAGAATTTATGCCTTTGGGAGCCATATGTGATTGGTAACCCTTAGTAGTAAGGGTTAAAGATAACTGGAGTAACCCTTTTACTTGTTTGTTTGTAAAATTGTTTGCAAGTATTTTGATATAACTACATGCATTGTGTTATGAACTGATAGAGTAGCAGCATTATGAAAGTATATGCATGTAGGTGTGTAAGTATTGATTAAAATGAATTTAAAGTGGCACGTGTATTGATATGCATCGCATCCGTGAGACATACCTTGGATTATAGTAGGGGGATATGTGGCCCTACCATGAGGAGGTCCAGGAAGTCCTAATGATCTAGAGCATAGAGCTTGACTCTGTTAGGATGGACCTAGGAGAAGAATCCTAATGATCTAGAGTGTAGAGCTTGACTCTGCCATGACGAACCTAGGATATTAAATGATCCACAAGGTTACCTTAAACTAGGGTAGGGACTATGGTCCTACTTTATATAAGCTTAGAAAGTCTTGATGATCTAGAGCATAGAGCTTGACTCTGCCATGATAGACTTAGGAGACCATCCATATGAAAAGAAATCACCTGGTTTGAGCAGTGATATGTTGGGCCCTATTCCTTGTGACTAGAAGTCATGGTCTAGGTGTAGAGATTACTCTACCAGGGGAAACTAGGAATGCATTGCATGAGCAAAACATGATTGATCAAAGTGAATTCTTGTATGTGCATATGATATTTTTTTAGTTGATACATATGCTACTTTATCGCTTATTTATGATTTTGCTTACTAACTAATAATTGGGGTTACCTCTGAGTTACTGGGATGTATGTCTCACTCCATTACTTTTGAACACATGTGAAGAGAGCATAAGAAGGTAGAGAAAGGAAGCAAGGAAAGAGTAGTCTCAATTGATAGTGGTATGACTACCTTTGAGTAGAAATGAATATACAATGTATTGATAGAGTTAAGTTGTCAATTAGGATGCATAAATGTATGTAAACATGAGAAAGTGAGTTGTATTGTGAAACTGGCTTGTATATAGGTATATGATGTTGCATTGTGCTGAGGGTGCCTAGTAGACGGTATGTGGGTAGGCTTGAATGCAAAGCAAGCAAGTATATTTGTGTTGTAACTTGTTCCACTGTGTGATTATGTAATGATTGTGTGTTGATTGTGAATTGAATGTGAATTGTGTTGTGATGTGAGAACTTAACACAAATGGTAAGAACATGACACAAATGGTGAGGCGAGGCCCCATTTAGAAGAGTTGAGTACATTTGTGATTCCTAGATATATGGTGAGGTGGAGCCTTATATGTAAGAGTCGGAGGGTTGAAAGTGGACAAGCCTAGTTGTATATGTGTATATACATGGCATATGTGTATTCCTCATATAAGACCACAATTGTATAATGCGTCTTTAGGAGGCCAAAGTGGGTTGTTGATGTGATATTTGTGTGTTGTGATGTTAATCAGGTGTATGTAGTCCTTTTAGACTTAGTTTAAGGCTTAAAGTAGTCTAGTTGGACAAGGAATGAGAATGGAGTACTTAGGGTGTAAGTTTTTGAAAGAAAAAGTGACTTTTTACACCTAGATGTCTAATTTTAGATCAGACTGTCAGATCAAGTCCAACTTGTTCCATTAACTAGTATACATTGCAAGCTATGTGTGAGTGCTTAAATCACTTCATTTAGACATTAGGTGTGAAAACGGTACACACCAGAAGTTCATCATTTTTGTTATCAAAATGACAACAAAAATTTAGATAGGCACACTATGGCACATTATGTGCCTGTCACGGCGTATGTCATAACCAAAAATAGAGCATGTGATCCTGTGTCACATGCTGTGGCATATGTGTTGCATGCTACAGTGCATGGCCCTTTTTTAGGGTTAAGAAGTTTTGACTTTTTGAGTCGTTTGATTTTTTTACACGTTTGTTAGCCTTCTTATATGAAAATATGTTTTAAGAAGTTAGGATCCCGTGATTTAAAAACAAATAAGGGGCTACTACATTGAATTTGATTTATTTATGGAGACGAGACTTTACAATTTGATTCGAACTTTACATAAATCATTACCCTAAACACTTTGAGTGGCTTGAGTGCAAACACTTATCCTTGAGAGGTTCTCTTTATGATATTTCACTTTTCTAACGGTTTTTTTTATAATGAATAGAGTTCTTTAACTAGAACAACAACCATTCTTGAGTTATTGTGAAAAGATCTTTTAATTTGTAACTTGAGGATCCCTGACAAGTTGTTTTTGAGTTTAGATTTTACCTAGAGTGCAAAAGTTAGGTGTGGGAGAATTTGATAAATCACATAGTTTACACACTTTGTTTTTTACATTTGTGACCATACTTTATTGATTCAAATCCTTATATGCATGATTTTAATATTTGATTTAATCATCAGCTCATTTACATTGAGTGTTGGCATTAGGGTTATTTTGGTCATTTTGCGCATTTTATTGGAATTAAATGTTCTAATATGAAATTTCAATTCCTTAGCACATTTTTTTACTTGGTAAATTTTTATTTTCATTTTTAAGACTTTAGTTAATTCAATTAAATAAGATTGATTTAGTTTTGTTCGTTTTGTGTTTTAAGAAATTCGTGGGCCAATATGGTAATTTTCTCATTTCTCCTTTTTAAGTCAATTTTGACTTTTCAAAAAGGAGAAAATGCAGAACTAGAATGAAGAAAAGAAAGGAAAAAGTAGAAAGAAAACGGAGGCGAATGTTAAAGCTGGGTATTTAGTACCATGCACATACAATCATAGTCTGAGTTTAGCCATTAATTGTCTCCCAAGAGTCACATTGCATCACACACCTCATTTGAGTCTATCATGCCCATCAGTCATCTCGACTTCTCCTTTCTACTGCATGAGTTTATGGCATAGAATTGGTTATCTTTCTCAGTTTATCTTTGGCTTGTTTGACACTCACAAAGTTATCACACAACTTGGCTACACACACCATAGTGACGCAATCACTTAGCCTCCTACAATCCAAGTTTAGCCAAGGGAGATTTATTACACTAGAACACACAACTCCCACAAGTTCAGTTCTTTGCACTCTATCGTAGATTCTTCTCTCAATTTCTAGTTCAGTCACATACTCACGTAGCTCACAGTTTCCTTCTAGCAATCAACCACGGTAGTGCTCACATGTGTCTACCTTCAATTAGTCATTGAGAAGATCGAAATGAGTAGCTGATTCTTTTTAGAGTTCTTTAAGGGAGATGAAACTTTCATTTGAGTTTCCTTAATTTCTTTCCAATTCAATTTTGTTGTAATTCACTCCTGAGTTCTCTGATTTTATTATCGCTATTGACTTGATGATTCATGTTTGATTTCATTCCTTAAGAGACTTAGATTATATGAATTGGCTCTTTAATTGGATGATGCATATTATATGTTTGAATTTATGCTTCCATGATTATTTTTATGTAAATGCTAATCTGTCCAATCCTTATAGTGATGTCTATATCATTTAGCTTCTATTTAGGTTTTAAATTAAAGTTAATTGCTTAATTCTTGATTGGTTCTAAGTGTTAGAATATGGTCAAGGCAAGGCAAGGTCTAACTCTAGAGTCAAGTTATTGTTTGGCATAATTTTTTATAGGGATTGTGTCTTGGTCTAAGTCATAATCACCTTGTCGTAATGGTAATTAGGCATTTTACTTAATGTCAAATGAGTTGCAAGAATCGAATGGATAGAACTTAGGATTTTATGATGATGAAAGTGGATTCAAATCTTAGAGAACTCACTTGTGTGTTTGGTTAAGTCAATTTCATCTCACTTTATATTTTCCCATAAAATTCAAAAATTAGAAACACTTTAAACCTTGATTTTGCTTTAAAAAATCATTTTTTTAATTTGAAAATAATTTATGAATTGAACTTGATTTTTTAAGCTTGCTCTCTTGGGATTTGATGACCTGGGGTTTACTCAACTACGTTCTAGAATTTTTTAGAAGCTTGATATGACTTAGGGCTTTTCAGTCCTTAAATTCTTCGCATGTTGCTCTTGATCCTCAAAATAGATCAAAATATCATCTATAAAGATCACCACAAACTAATCCAAGTATGACTTGAATATACAGTTCATATAGTTCATGAACATTGTAGGTGTATTGGTCAAACCAAATGGCATAACCAAAAACTCATAATGTCCATACTGAGTTCTGAAAGCAATCTTAGGTACATCCACTGCATTAACTCTCAACTGATAGTACTCTAACCTCAAGTCAATCTTCAAAAAGACTGAGACACTAGCCAATTGATCTAAAAGATCATCAATCCTTGGTAAAGGATACTTATTCTTCACAATTACTTTATTTAACTATCGGTAATCTATACAGAGATGTAGACTACCATCCTTCTTCTTCACAAACAACATTGGCGATCTCCAAGGTGACATACTCGGTCTAATAAATCCTTTTTCTCTAAAGTCTTCAATTTTCTTCTTTTACTCAGCCAATTCTAATGGCGACATTCTATACGGGGCCTTTGATATTGGTTCGATTCTAGGAACCAAATCAATCGAGAAATCTTCTTCCCTTCTTAGAGGTAATCAAGTTTCTTCATCTGAAAATAACTCTAGGAACCACATACTACCCTAATCTTCTCAATTCCACTATCATACATTGTGTTGGAGGCAAAGAGTACCATATAGGTGTCACAACCTTGCTGGATCAACTTCTCCACACTTACAATTGATAAGAACTTAGGTTGTTCTGAAGAATTCACTACTACACACAACATTGGTAGGGAAACCAACTGTCTAACACAATCAAGCTTAGCATTATTCATTGCTAGCCAATCTATGCCAATAATCACATCTATTCCTTTTATAGGAATACAAATCAAATCAATCTTGAAAACTCTATCCTTAAATCGAATCTCCACACCTTGATAAGCTCTACTAGTGATATTAGATGATCTAGAAGGCATCATCACTCTAATAAGCACAGGTAATTCTTGAAATGATAGATTTAATCTATCCATACACTCCTCAGACACAAAAGAATGAGTAGCACCTAATCAAATAGTGCCTCTACTCGGTGATCACAAATAGAAATCATACCTCTGATTAGGTTTGGAGATGCTTTAGCCTCTTCCTGCATAACAGCAAATACTTAACCAGGAATTGTAAATCTTGGCTCAGCCCCCTCAACTCTACCTTTTAGGTACTGCCTCATTACATGGCCTGACTTGCTATACTTGAAGTAAGCCCAACATTTTTCTGGATGAGATCGATAGCATATGTTGCACTAAGGTGTCCTTCCAGTACTCAAAGTCAGAGCTAGAACATTCAACACTTGCCTTAAAGACTGTAGAGGCCTAATTCTCCCACTCCCACTTCTTTATATTGACCCCCTCTGGATAGGTCAAGATTGAGATCCTCTAACAAATCTTCTTCTTCTTAAAGAACTGGAACTGCTAGCACTAAACCTAAGCCTCTTTGAAATTATGCCTATTTGGACCTAAAGGAGATGAAAACCTCCCCATATTATCTCACCTCCTCTCGACATTTGACTCTCTACCACACCTAGCTACTACCTCAACTTATGGCACATCTCCTCATAAATCATGACATCAAGCAGCGCTATCTACTAACGATACTTAGGTCTTATCTTTTCTAGTAATGTCTCAGCTTTCCCCTTCGTATCACTATTGTGTTACAGATACATTGAGTAAGCCGATAGGTCATTAAACCTTCTAATAAACTCTTCCTCATCAAGGTCCCCTTGGCTAAAAGCATGGAATTCTTCTTCCTTCTTAGTTATGAATGAAACTGAGAAGTACTAATCAAAGAAGGCCTTTTTGAACTCATCTTAATTCAACTTAAAACCATTGGTCAACCTCACAAATTCCCACTACTTCTTGGTAGCACTAATTGGCTGCACTGTGGCCAAGATAACCTTATAGTTATAGGTACAGATCATCACCTCAAAGATAGTCTCTGGCTACTTAATCCATAGCTCTACTTGCCCCTCTCTCATATTTCCCTTGAAATTCAATGGTTTAAATTGAACAAACATCTTTCAAGCACGATCAATTGATGAATTAATGCCAGGAATCTCTTGTTTACCACTCGAACCTTGAGATGGTCTAGCTCTAATCTGTGCTGCCTCATGCACTAGGATATTCTGAGCCTCAACTCTATCTTCTTGCTCTCTTCCTCTTAGGATCGTGTCATGATCCTTAACAGTTTGCCTTATGTCTACTACTATATCTCTGAACTCCTTAAGTAGCTCATTGTATATATCCATTTGTGGCTAAATTGATTGAGCTTCTGACTCTTACTCCTCCTCAACAATCCGTCCAAACACAATATTAGCACGAGTGCCTCTTATAATGTTCACTTTGACATTACCAGGACAACATTCTTACAAGCTGTTCTGATAATCAGGATTAAATAAAATCTCGAGTAAAAGTTATTACAACCCAAGGGCTTAAAAGTAATTAGATTAAGAAAGGGATCCTAAGAAAACCCTTTTTAAAAAGTATTATTTGAGCTCAAACTAAAGTTTGAATTAATTAAGATAACGGAAGCATGGAAATCAAAACACACTTAAAACAAGCTAAAACAATCTAGAGATTGTCTAAAATTTGGCCCGTTCATGGGGATGCAAGCCACACCCACCGCAACTGATGGAATTGAGGGCATTTGCGCCACAGCCCACACCTATTGTCATGACAGCACTTTGAACTTTTAAGGTGCGCCGTTTTTCCATTTGACATTTAATTGAGTGGTTTAAGTGTTCACATGAAACTCCTTGAGTTTTCTAGCTAATGGCATCAGTCTCATTCTCAAATAATCTTCTGTTAAAAAGATAGACACCTGAACCCAAAATGATTCATTTTCACCTCAAAACACCCTTAAAGGTATCCAAAACACACTACCAAATGCCATTAGCTTCGGAATCATTTTAACCACCTCAAATAGACCACACATAGCATAACAAGCTGATCATATTACACAAATCTAGCATTGATACTCAAAAATGACTACCAAACCCCCAATTCACAACAACACAAAGGGATGGATAAAACTTAACACACATATTATTTTGGTCATTTTAACACAAAAATCATTTCAAATATATCACTTGTAATTGTATCTTGGCCAAGCACACTCATTTAATCACAATAACATCATCTTGGGCCAAGATACATACACTTCACATATTCTTGTACAACTGATAACAAAACAATGTCATGTCTCTAAATTAGCATTATATAATAGCAATATTCATTAGAAACTCAAAAAGAGGAAATGGAAGAGCTATGCAACAATACTCTTTACTCTTCAGTCACCCCTTCCTTCCCCTTACCCCTATTGGCACTCTCACCTATAAAATATAATCACGGGTGAGATAAATATCTTAGTAACAAAATAATTCACTACTATTAATTAACATGCACAACCATAAGGGAGTAAAGCTATTAAATACCAAAATATACTTCTAGCAAATTACAACATACTCTTTTCTATAAACACAAGTCATTTATTAGTAGTATGATCATTCTACTACTTGAGCCTCTATATCACCTCAATTGAAACCATAGGGTTTTGAACCAAGTACACAATTACAATAGCCCAAGCTCATTTTTAGTAGTAAGATCACCCAGTCAAAGGTGTCCTATCCTACTTTTGGACTTCAGTCTCCCTCATCGCACACAAATTAGGGTGTCGTTACTCTAATATCGCATCACTGATGCTAAGGAGCATTACTCTCCAACGTTGTATCCTATATCAATACTAAGGAGAAAATCTCCAACACAGTGCCTCACTAGACACTAAGAAGATATATGCCATATGGACTTTCACTACTCCTTCCTACAGGTGAACTCCCATCCCTTAATGTGATCATGCTCACATCATCATATATAACACATATACATTTCAAATTTCTCAACTAGTCCATATAAACTTTCACCATTCTCTTCATTTGTAAATAGTTTTTCTTGCACAAAATCATATTTCACAATATGAAAGGTTATCAAATTTAACATATCTACTCATAAATAGTTAAGCAGTATAATCAAATAGTATAAATTATTCTATTACCTCAACCTTTTGTCACACAAAAGGGTTACCGTGGCTCAACATTAGCTCCAAACGCTTTATATGCACTATAAAGCTCGAGCAATACTCAATCTACATAATTAAGTGACAATTATCAATTATCACTCCAGATAAACCTTGAATTTACTAGGTTTTAAGTACCTATAACACTCAAATTCCTTATCTAACAATACAAACTATTTTCAAACATTCTAACCATCCTATTAAACATCCCAACATACCAAAACCTTTAAATTATACTTAGGGTTCATCTAAACCCTCAACAAAAATTTTAAATCACTTTAAAACTCATAAACTTAAGGTTAGATGCTTGATTTAACTCTCCAAGATCTTAAATAAGCTAATGGGTTTGGTCTAAACCTAAAAAAATTGAGATCAAAGCCTCCATTTCCCTAAAAGTCAGAATTTTTGCATGAAAATGAGAAGGAATGTGAAACTTGCCAAATGATGATTCAAGCTCCAAATGCATCTAAAATGGTCCAGAGATCATGCCCTAGCAGACCCTAGTCATTTCCTATTGCCTCCTCAAAGATTTTCTTTATCCCATTTTTGATTTTGGGTCTATTATCGTGAACTGATAAGTATAGATTTTGCACATGCATTACAGTGCATTGGCATGTTCACCATGGCACATGGCATAAAGAGTCCCACCGTAATTTAAAATTCCCTCTATGCCAAGGCCCACTTAAATTTCAACCTAGCCTTCTTCTAAGGCTGTTTAAGGATAAAAAACTATATTAGTCTCTTATAAATATCATTAATTAATAATTTATCTAATTTAACCAAATTACCCTTATAAATACTATAGCTCCTAATTTTAAAACTTAAGATGTGACACCTCTCCTCATACTGTACTATTTTATCCCCTTACAAAGATGAAAATAAGAAACACAAAGGACATCAGGAAAAGAGTTGTGTAATGAACAATAATAAGTTTCCATATCTCTAAATGAATGCATTATAGAATCTCCACAATCAAGTCTTGAAACTCGAGAAACTGATACCAAAACTCGAGAAACTCTAAACTAATAGGGATCATAAGGAGATAAGGCTAGAGCAAGAAGCAAGGCCTAAGGTTAGAGAGAGAGAAAGTAGAATTTGAGTAATAACATAATATATAATTAAGTAAGCCAGTGATCTCCCATACTTCAGGGAGTAGGCTAATGATTGATAAGGAAGATTAGGAGATTCTGATGGATTAAGTTTAGAGGATTTTTTCACACTTGAATCTACTAATCATTATTGGTAGTATGAGAAAGGGAGATACAGAGAACTTAATTAAGAGAATGGAAATAATCCTTAAGGTTACTCCATGTTCCTTTGAGCAGAAAGTGGTATTAGCCATGATACAACTGATTAAGGATGCCAAGCATTGGTGGCAATTTGTAAGATTATTTGGTAGTAGTTAGCTTAATTAGGAGCAATTCAGAGAGAGATTCTTTGACTACTATTTCCCTGCAACATTTAGAGATGAGAAGGAAGCAGAGTTCTATGTGTTCCAATAGAGAGACATAGATGAGAAGTCATTTGTGAGAAAGTTCAAACAACTTTCCAAGTTTGTGACTTACCTACATGAAAAAGATGATAGCAAATGGAAAGCCAAGAGGTTGATTGAAAAGATACGCCTAGAATATAGAAGGCAAATTGCCTTACTAAGAGAAGTTACTTGTGAGGAAACCTATAACTAACTTCATATAGCTACAAGACAGGGTTGGGATGCAGATGTTGAGAAGAAAAAAGACAATTATAGGTAATTTTCTGCTCCATTAGGTCTGACTAGAGGAATATTCAAGAGAGATAGTTTTAGTAGCAGTGGTTCTGGATCCTCATGTAAGAGAATTTTTTATAAAGGATCATAGTCTCAAGGAGTGATTCCCTAAGGCATGAGGTTTAATGGAGCTACAGATTCAAGAGCTCCATAGTAATCGAGCTAGACTACAACTACCCTTACATCTCGTGTGACCATTGTGATAGGAAATTAGTCGCTTATCCTCAAAATTACACTAAAGCTAACCCTAATGCAATATAGGGCCAACCCTAGGTCATCTCCCAAGGAATGGTTTTAAGTCTAATTGAAAGTTATCTAGTGAAATAAATCAACCAAAGTTTGTAGGAATTTAGTTATCTAGTTAATTATCTAAACTAATTACCTAATGTGCAAGTAATTAAAATGCTAGTGAAAGTGAGTGAAATGAACTTCCCTTTTTACAATAATGGAACCCTAGAGATTAGTTGATTTTGGACTCATTATCTTCTCATGATTAGGCTAAGTTTAGCTTCCCTTTCCTCTTGACTAAAGCTGTCATGACTTAAGAAATTATCCAAAGCCAATTAACCTAATTAGCTAACCTCCCTAGGTCTTAGATTAAAGTCCCTAGTTTAATTAACTAATTGGTGAAGACATTAGCCAAGTGATTCACTCAAAATCCTCTCTCAATAGCCATAGTCAAACACATAAATTGAGCAACCACAAGATTATGTCAAGCTACTCAACAACACAAGCATTAACACCACAAGATTATGTCAAGCTACTCAACAACACAAGCATTAACACCACAAGATTATGCAATATTAACACAAGAAATTCACTAATTGAAAAACACAAGATTATGTGCCAAACAAAGAGTGGCAAAATTCAGTCATGGCTGTCCAAGGAAGAAATTAAATGAAACAATCCTCTCTCTTTATATCAACATCAAATTCAAATTAGAATTTATAAGCTAAGATGATTAGACCCTAAATTAAGGAATCTAACTATCTAGTAAAAAGAGAAGAGGATAGGAAACAAAAGAACTTAGCCAATTTGAAGCTCAAGACTCATCCTCCATCTTCATCTCTCTAGGATTCCACAAAGAAACTTAGCCAATCTTCATCTTCAAGAACCCTAGTGATTGCTTGTGAAGGCCAAACTCCATAGCTCTTGAATGATGGAAATGAGCTTCAATCCCTGTGAAAATGGAAGGGATGGAACGAAAATGAAGAGAGGAGAAGAATGGTATGAGTTTTGTGGAGGTTTGGTGGCTGAAAATGGAGGTTAGGGTGCTGGAAAATGAAGAACAAAAGAGAGAAAATGAAGAACACTATGAACAAGAGAGAGAGAATGTGGAAGATGAATGAGATATGTGTTGGATCCCATTTGGGGCTTAAAATGGCGTGCTCCTTGGTGTCTCCCATCAACTGAAGCTTAATTAAAATAAGGAAAAAGAAATTAAAATGTAAATGGGAGCCTTGTCACACTTGCAAGGTGGCAACTTCCTATTGGTTTGTAGATGATTCCAATGTGTGCCTAATTTCCCATGTGTCATCCACATCATTTTAGCTGATCTAATCCCTCAAAATAATCATAATTCACGTGCAAACCATCAGCCATTGTCCTCAAGGAGTGTTGACCTCAATTGCCCAATTGATGCACAAGTTACATGCTACCTACGTCACATAAATCACATAATTCAATTAAATAGCATATGATATAATAAAATCTAATTCATGTCCAGAATTAAATTCACAATTAGAAGGGAGAATTTATTAAATTAACTAAGTTTCAGGCTGCACAAAATTATATAAAAATTTTCACATAAAGGCAAACCAAAAACTAGGACAAACTAAGACACTTAAGAAAGTGTTGACTTTTTTTATTTAATTACTCCCAAACTAAAATGAATTTTAAAAATATAATTTTACCATTCATCAAATGGACATAAAATTCACTTTGTCAATTTTTCTTGTACATTTTCTCAAAAGTTCATTTTTTAGACCAAAATGCCCCTAGTGCACTGAACCTAGAAACTTAGGCAAAATTACAAATCTAATGCAATGTGTGAACTTGAAGGTGATAAATCATTAATAAAAGGGTCCTAATTGACAAATAAAAGTGGGTAACAAATGTGTTCTATCACCATGGCACATGGCCCTTTTCAGGGTAGAGATGTTGTGCCTTTTGAGTTATATGATTGTATTGCACTTCTGTTAGCCCTCTTATTTGAAAATATATTTTAAGAAGTTGGGATTCCATGATTTAGAAATGAATAAAGGCCTATAACTCTGATATTGATTTGTGTTTGTCTTGTTCTATGTGTAGTTGGGAATGGTAAAGTCCAGATTGAGTTGGGGACTTTACAAAATCACTTTAGAGATGAGGAAATGATATTAGTCCCACCTCTTGTTTCCACCAAATATCAAGCCCTCCACTTTTCCTAACCAGATCCACACTCACTCCTCTTTGAGTCCACACTTCCTCTGTATCTTATAAACATATCACTTTGTTTTTTCCATGAGAAACACAATTTAGGGATTATTTTTTCCTATACTCACTTTGATGTTTTAAACCCCCTTGGGAACCCCTTAGTAGTTCTAGGATAATATTTTCATCATGCATCGGTAGGGGGTTTATCCCTACCACTACTTGTATTATCACAATCAACATCTTCTTCAATTGAGTTCCCTCCCCAAAAATAAACTACCTATTAGTAAATTCAATCTAGACCTAATTGCTTTAGTGTTCATCTTCAGTCCCACAATGATGAACTCCACTTTCACCCCAACACCCTTCTTTGCATGTAATAGCTTTTTGAATATTTGTAAAAGATCCTTTATACTTGAAATATCTTTAATGAAAAGCATTCTACACTAGGACAAGACAGACTCTTCATTTCTCCTTCCGAAGGATGTTTAAATACAGTTTTTCTAATCTACATATGACCTAAGACATAGGAGAAAGCCCTTGATAAGGAATAATGGCCGTTAAATTATCTATCTCTTCTCTTGGCATTTTAATAATATAGTTAGTTGAAACCAAACTCTTGACTAGACTAGTCTATAGCTGGGCATTTGACTTGGGCTTCTTGAGGAGTAGGCCCATCCATAATCTGGCCACTGACAATTGTATTATTTACAACCAAAGAATCTACTTTAGGTTTATCTTGAGTTAAAGTCATATTTAATTCACATCCTCTTGGCATCTTCTTTTTCATATCTCTATAACTCCCATTATTAGGTGTACCCCTCTAATCTCAACGATTCTTGCCTAAACGACCCATCACGTGTAACATCTTGATCTTCTAATTTTGTAATTAGTTACTAATTAGGGGTTAGTTAGTAATTAGTAAATGATTAAAGTATGGATGATTACTTAGTGACTTGACTCATTAGAGTGTTGAATGGATAGATATGGGTGGAAGAACCGTGTCTCGAATGAACGTGCGCACTGGTGAGCACTTCCCTTATTGTACCATATGCACAACATAAGTTTCTTGTGCCGTGATGCATGGCACAAAAAATCAGCTCATAAATCATGATTTGGCTTGAATTTAGAAGGGTGAAAGAGGAAGAGAATGAAAGGAGAGGAAAAGGGAGCATTCCTTTACTAGGGCATCAATCTCGAAGCACTAGAAGGCATTTTCGACTGATAGCTTATTGAGTAAGTCTCATATAGCCCTTACCTTCAATTCTACTATAATTTATCTTAACATAAGTTATAGGAAAATTGAATCGAGAAAATTTAAGGAGTTAGTTTCTTACCTTATAGTAATAAAAAATGTTTAGATATTAAATTAAAGTTTTGTGACTGGTTTGGGGGTTGAATGCATAGTTTTGAAGCAATAAGCCTGATACTACCCTAATGAAGAGAAATGGGGTGGAAATGATTGAGGGTGAATGCGATTACTAGAAATTGTAAAAAATGACAATTGAGTGGTGATAGGCCTAAATTGGTTAAGTGGGGTGAATACATGGTTAGAGATGATTTATAGTAACAATTTAACATTTTTAGTCAACTAGACTTATTGACTAATTGTGTTAATTTTTGTGTCGATTACATATTTTGCCTGTGAGTTTAGAAAAGAAACTTTGTAGAGACCTGTTAGCAATTGTGATAATCCACGAGTAACCTTTCTTGTGATAGAAGGGTTAGGGTAATTGAATAGTCCTTTATTTCATTATCTAATGTCATGTTTGAAAGTATTAGAGATAATGCATGAAACTATTTTAAATTGAGTCTGTTTTGTGGCATTACATTATTGCTACATGAAAAGGGATTTTTACTAAATAAACAAGTAGAAACATGATATATACTTGTTTATAATAAATGTGGTTTTGAGAATGGAAATATATGATTGATATGAAAGCATGATCATAAGGGTGTGCCTGCTACTATGGAATAGCACTAAAACGAGAGTTTCCAACAAAGTGCAACTTAGGTCGTCTATTTAAGAGTCTAACTATTGAATTATGATTGAAAAAGTAAATAAGGAGAGATTTTTTTTATGATTAATTAATTTAAAAAACTAATTATAATTAGATAAAGAAAATTCAACTGAGAAATTATCAAAAACATGCAGCGTAATCCATTACACCTAAATCACCAAAAACTTAATCTTCCTTATCTACAAAATAAATTAATTTCATTTAACTTCATTATTCTGATCTCAATATATATTCTCAATTTTATCAGTCAAGAATTAAAACAAAATTAAGTTATAGACCATTGTTTTTAAGTTAGCCACACTAGAAGCAAAACATGGATAATCATCCAAGCTAGGCCAAGTTACTTTTGAGATGCTATATCAATCTAATCATAGCAAGCAAAACCTAGATAATTTATAATCCAAAAAGTATTCAACAAACTATTGTAATCAGTACTAGAAATTAAAGCATAAATTTAGAGGTAGAAAGAGGAAGAGCAAATTGAAATAATGCTAAAATAAAATCTTCTCTAAATAATAAAGACTTTGATTAAAATTTAGGATTATAGTTTGTATTGATCACACTAAAAACATTAATTCTTCATATAACTAAAATCAAACTATATAAGGTGAGAATAGGAGAGGCCATCGCTTTGTTGAAGGAAAGAAAAAGAAGACACCATGTTGCTTCTAATCTCGCTAATTTTTGTGCCGCTAACTCTGCTACAAACCTCTCATAAAGTCATGTGCATGTCCTCTGTAGCAACCTTTATATATAAATTGAATGACGCATAATAGGAATAGTCCAAGTAAAACTAATAATTTATAAAATTAAAACTATCCTAAATCACCCCTAATTAAAAACTACACTAAACCCCAAAATCAATACAAACAAAGTTTTAAAGATTTTATTCTTGACTTGGTTTTCAAGTATGTTCATATTCTTCTTATTCAAAATAATCTTTTATCAATATCTTTCAAATTAAATCATAGAATATCTGTACAAGAAAATTAAATAGCAACTGTTTAAAAATAATCAAAGACATCATTTATATTTTAAAATTAAGATTTAGATAGTTAAAATCAAAAGTTAAAGATTGGCTAATAAAATAAATAATATCCAATTAAACTCAATTAGCCGCAATAAATATTTAAACTCTAAATTAAAAGGATAAAATATATAAAATTTGTCATTTATCAATTCTCCCATACTTAGACTTTTGCAGTTCTAAGCAACTTAAATCTAAAAATTCAAGAAAAGAAATTTTGAAGCAATAAAGAATAAGAAACAATCACAGCTCTTCAACACTTTAATACTCTAACCAATCTCCCTTATATCCAAAATAATACGTATCATGGCAATTTCATTTAGAAAGAATAAATCAAAAAATAGCCCTTACAAGAGTCAAGTGTTTAAACTCTCAACTCTCAAGTGTATAAGTAAGTGTTTTACTCAAATTCTCTTATCAAAACCTCACTACCATAAGCTTGTTTATCTTCTAGGTCTACAACTATCTGATGTCATATGTAATGCAAGAATTAAAAATATTTTTATTTAGGTTGTAATAGGGCTTAGGTAAGGCACAACATAAAAATAGGGAAAATGAAAGCTAATAATTTTAGGAGATGAAAAAAAAAATTAATTTGTGTGTTATTTCTTTTTTTTTGTTTTTGTTTTTTTTACTTTTCTTTTCTTCTTTTGCCTTTTTGCACCTTTTCAATTTTTTTTTTCCTTTCTTTTTTCTTTCTTCTTTTTTTTTTTGCCTTTTTCCTTCTCTTTTCTTTTTCTTTCAAAATAATCCAAATCTCTTTTCAAACATATTCTTCTTTATCACTACTACAAATATTATGATATACTTTTCATTACCTAAAGTGGGGTGAGAAAAATGAAGAAAAAATTTTTATTGGGTTTATATTTTTAATTGGCTAAATTTTTAAAGAAAATGTTTAGCTCAAAGAAGCTAATAAGGGATAAATTGCATGGGATGACTATTTGGCTAAGTAGGCTAAAGAAGAGAATGCCTAATTCATCTTCATGCAAAGTATATGAAATTATAGTCTCCTAAGAATCAAGGCAAGTCCTAGAGTGGGAGTAGTGATTGGAGAATACACATAAGAAAATAACAATATTAAGCCCAAATCCCACAACTAAAGACTATCACATTAACCTATTGAAACCAAATTCATTTCCACTTAACTTGAATTCCAACATAAGATCAATTACTTATCATACTCCAATGCATCTAAAATAAAATTGTCTTAAACTCACAACTTCACACCAAAAAAGACATTAAAAGTATTAAAAAAATGCAAGAAAACACCTAAATTTTAAAAAGAATTAAATAATGACAAGTCCCTTCCCCCATGGTTAAATCTTTCATTTTTTTTCATGCAACTCAATTTTGGAATAATCCAATTATTCCAAGATAAAAAAAAAAAATGCAAGGTAAAAGTGAAAGAAGAAGAGACAACTAAATAATTTAAATCTCTGTAAGCTCTTAAATATGAAATTCTCATCTTTAATAAGAATAGATGCTTGTTCAAAATATTCTTCTCTCAAGCTCATCAAATCTCCTATAGGCGATAGTTTTGGATCAATTAGTAGAGGATCCAAAATGTATAGCAAATGACGAGTCAAAGCCCTCTCTCTATATGAATAACCAATAAAATTGAGTAGATTCTTATCAGTAAGAGTCAAAGCTTTCGCAAAAGGAGCTATCAACACTTTCCTTTATCTAGTTGATGGTTGCATGATAATATCTCTATTGAAGATGGCCTTAATATAGTAGAAGGTTTTTTTCTAATCACAGGTACCTATTCATGAAGCTCAACAGAAACAATAAAATCCTCCACACAAGCACCATTACAGTCAGAATGCATAATATAATTAATAATTCATGACTCTTAGTATTATCAATACCATCACAAAAGGCCATAGGGATCATAAAATCAATGCTATTTAGGCAACCAATCGACTGCACGATTCTCATAAATATCATCATAATTAGAAGGCTTAATATAGACATATGAACTATAGCCTCAGTAGAATCAATATAGTCAAGTGGATCATCACACTTAATGGAGTCAATGCAAACAAGAGGATACAAAATCATCAGAGTTTATGAATTCATTTATTTCAACACAAACAGCACAGTTATAATAAGCTATCAAATGTAAAGCATAATGTTTTCCATCATTGACCATATTAGGAAACTCAGTAATCAAATTATCCTAAGGCTCATCACATGTATCATTAACTAACATATTAAGCATGATCACATTAATATATAATGATTTTCTATAGAATGTTTCATATCCTCTTAGAGATTGAACTAAACAACATGTCCTAAATTTCATGTAGAGAGGGTATTATTTAACATTATGATAGTGTTAGTTGTCCTAAGAAATGGCCGACCTAAAGTCAGTGGCAATGGCCCATGAGTATCATCTTTACCTATATCAAAAATATAAAATTAGTAGGGAAGACTAAATCCTTTACCTTTATAGAATGTCTTCAAGCATGCCATTAGGATAGGCAAGTCTCCTGTCTGCTAATTGTACAATAATCCCATTTACTCCCTCTCACATCCCTATAAAGAAGAAAATAGAGACTTAAGCATAACATTTATTGTCGTACCAAGATCAATCAAAGCATTAGAAAATTCTAAGTTTCCTATAGTATACAGTATAGTAAAACTCCTTAATCTTTGCATTTTAAGGACATAGAGAGTTGACACTACTTCCTCCAAGGAATAAAGTTGATACACTTCTTTCAAGATTGATATTCTCATTAGCTTTAAATCTTCTGTTGTTCGTGCATAGGTCTTGCAAGAATTTTGTGCATTTAGGAATTTCCTTTATTGCCTCCAAGATGGGAATATTGACTTCAAACTTTTTGAAAACATTGAACACTTCTTTCTTCAATTCAGGTTCCTTTAACTTCTTACTTGGAGTCTCCCTATTTAGAAATGGAAGGATCTTCCTTAGTTCCTTTTCTTTATTAGACTCCTCAGGTATGGCTTGTGCTTTTTACTATAATATACTTATCCTTGGTAGATGTGGTAGCAGGCTCTAGAAGCTCCTTTTCCACTTCTAAGAGTGATGGCACTAATATTATTACAATTAGGATTCACAATTGCTTAAGAAGACAACTTTCTAAAACCTTGACTCTTCAATTCATTAATAAAGGTAGACAATTGCCTAATTTAATTCTCTAATTATTGAATGACTGTCTCAGTGCATTGTTGAAATTGGATGTTATTAGTGTGCATTTGCTTCATTAACTTTTCTGGACTTAGTTCATCATTTTTTAGACTCTTAAATAGGAGTAGATTACCTCATTGGTGCATAGGCTATGAATTTTACCTGTAGCATTATATTATTGATGTTGACTTCTCCATATCTGAAGTTAGATTGATCGCTCCAACCTAGATATAAATGTTAGATAAAGGATCATATTTCATGCCTCGTTGCATAAGTCTAGTTGGAAAAATTTCAACACAATTCTCAACTCTATCAGTCAACTATGGGCATTGATTAGTATTATGTATGGCCAAATAACAGATGCCACATAGAGGCCTAACCAAATCTAAAGATGTAGTACCTACTGAGGATTATAAAATTTAGTTGTGTATATGCTTGTGTAGGATAGGATTGTGGAAAAGTAGGCACTGCTAGTGAATTTATTAATTTTTTGGTGTGTTAAGTCAATCTTTCCTAACCATACTAGAGCTCCTCTATCTTATTCTCAAATCTAGGATCATATTGTGGTGTTTAAATCTTATTCACCCCTTTAACTAGTTGGTTTTCCTATGTAACAAATTATTGAGAATTCTGTGCCATCTTCGATATAAGATTCATGGCATTAGCTGGAGTGAGTTCTACCAGAGCACCGCTAGCTACAGCATCATAAACTATCTATTCATTGGTAAGAGATCTCATAAAAATGTTGAACAGTTGCTGATTAGGTATTTGATGGTAAAGGGCAACTTGTACCTAATTTTTGAAATCTTCTCTCTAATATTCATGAAATGTCTCTCTAATCATCTAATGAATCCCACAAATATCTTTTTTAATCACTGTTGTGCAAAGGTAAGGAAGAATTTTTTTTTAGAATAACTGTGTCATTTGATCCAAGACATAATGACACCTAGTTGTAAGTAATATAACTAATCTTTTGCCACTCCATCTAATGTAAAAGGGAAAGTCCTCAATTTGATTTTCTCTTATGAAACTCCCTAAGACTTCATGGTAGAGCATACAATATGAAATTCCTTCAAATTCTTGTTCAGGTCCTCTCCTACAAGACCATGAAATTTAGGTAGCAAATGTACTAAACCAGATTTCAATTCAAAACTAGCATTTGCATCAAAATTAATGATATTGAATGCATAAATTTTGATAGTGCGCATTAGGAGTAGCTAATTCTACATTTGTCTTATTACCGTTATTATTTTCAGTCATGTTTTCCCACTTAACTATAGAGTCAAAGTCAGATTTAGAATCACTAATAACACTATCATCAATTTAGACAAAATAAAACAGAAATTACACTATCCTTAATTTTATGGTGCTTTTGATTCTTACGATTACTATGAAAGTTCTCCTCTCATGTTAGAGTTCAAATCAATTAATTTGTCTTGCAAAACCTTGTCATGCATCAATAAACTAGCAAAATCAATAAAAAAACACTAAAACAAGTAGAGGAAAAAATCCTAGAAAATTCAAACATAAAAATAATGAGAAAAAGAAAAAGAAAATAAACTAGCAACCAAACTCAAAAGTTAATGCCTTTGACTCCTAGCAATAGCATCAAAATTTGATTACTACTGTTGAATAGCACCAAAAATTAATAAAAAATTAATTTTACAATAAAGTACAACCTAAGTTGGCTCCCTAAGAGTCAATAGAATAACTATTTGAATTATGGCTATGAAAAAGGTAAATAATGGGCAATCTTTTTACGATGAAATTAATTAAAAAACTAAATTAGAATTAGATAAAAAATTCCAACTGAGAAATTATTAAGAACAAGCAGCGTAATCAATCACAACACAATCACCTAAACTTAATCTTCCTCACCCACAAAATAAATTAATTTCATTTAACTTTAATTATTATGATATTAATATATATTTTCCAAATTGTTATTCAAGAATTAAACAAGAAATTAAATTATAGATTAATTGAAATCTCCGTTAACCTACAACCTAAAAACTGCTATAAGTTAGCCATACTGGAATAAAGCATGGATAATCATCCAATTTAGATAAAATTACTCTTAAGATGCTTTATCAATCACTATATAGCAAGCAAAACCTTACATAAAATTTATAACCCACAAATTATGTAATAAAGCTACTGTAATCAATAATAGCAATTAATCACAAAATTTAGAGGTAAAAAGAAGAGAAAATTGAAACAAAGCTAAAATAAAATCTTCCTCAAATATTAAAAACTCTAATTAAAATTTAAGATCATGGTTTGTAATTGATCACACTAAAAAATTAATTCTTACATAATTAAAAATCAAACTATATGAGGTCAGAATATGAGAGGCCATCGATGCCATGCCGCCTTTAATCTCTCCAATTTTCTATGCTGCCAACCTCCTTTGCAAACCTCTCATAAAAGTAGTATGTGCATCCTCTATAGTTGCCTTTATATAAAATGAATTATGCATGTAGGAACAGTCAAAGCAAAACTAATAATTTAATAAAATAATAAACTACCTAAATAACCCTAACGAAAAACTACACTAAAAACCCAAAATCAATACAAACAAAGTTTAAAGATTTTATTCTTGACTTGATTTTCAATTATGTCCATATTCTTCTTATCCAAATAATCTTTATCAATATCTTTTAAATGAATCTAGAATATATGTACAAATAAAATTAAATAGCAACTGTTCAAAAATATCAAAGATATCATTTATATTTTAAAATTAAGATTGAAATAGTTAAAATTCAAATTTGAAGATTGGCTAATAAAATAAAATAATATCCAATTAAAATCAATCAGGCTCAAATAAATATTAAAAGTCTAAATTAAAAGGATAAAAATACATAAAATTGTCATTTATCAGGGTAGGAGTTCACACATAGGGAGAAGTAGAGAAAGACCATATGGCATTATTGTCCTTAGTACCTAACGGGATGTGGTGTTGGAAAATTGTATTTCTTTAGTGTTTTTCGAGGTGCAGTGTTGGAGTTTATCTCCTTAGTACTTATTGAAATGTGGTGTTGGAGATTTAGACTCCTTAGTTCAATGTGATGTGATGTTAGAGTCAACAACACTCTAGTGGTAATAATGAGGGAAACCATAGTCCAGAAGTGAGATAGATACCTTTGGCTGGGTGACTCTACCACTAAATGTAAGCTTAGGGTAAATAAACATGTATATTATTAATGTGAGACTTTGCTTTTTGAGTCAGGTGATTTGAGGTTTAGATGGTAATGATCATGCTATTATCATATATATCATTAAGTAAAAAAGGTGAAATGATGAGAAAAAATAGTTTATAAAAGTGGTGATTAGTGGTGAACATAATCTTGTGAAATGAAACATGTTATATGATATGCTTAAATGTATATTATGCTATACTTGCTTATAATTACATGTGATAATTAGTAGTAGAGAGTTATTTTGTTACTAAGATAATTATCTCACCCTAGTGGTTACATTTTTATAGGTTAGACTAGTGACCAAGGCAAGGAAAAAGATTTAGAGCTGACTTAGTGTAAAAAGCTATGCATCCTAGAGATTTGTGTAATGAACTCGAACATGTATGAATGTTGTATATATAAGTTGCCGTAGGATATGCATGTATGCTTAAAATTATGATTGTTGTGAATTTTGATAAATCTTAGCCTATACGTGTGTATATGTGGTGAAATGAGAAACAGATGCAAAGATTAAATTATGAATTTATGTAAAAATTTTGTGAATGTAAAGACATGAGAATTTTACCAAAATTGTGAAAATATAACCAAACTAATATGTTGATGTAAAGTTGTGAAATGTGAAAATAGGCTATTGAATGGCCAAATCTTGAGCTGTGTGTATATATGTCTAAATTTTTGCAATAAATTTTTGTCAATCAGGTGCATAGGTCCTTTGGTTTGGTTTAAAGTCTAGAATGGTCTAATGAGACAATGTCATTGATTTGAGCACTTAGGTGAGCTAAATTTTTAGAAAAAGTAACTTTTACACTCGAGTGACTAAATTTTGATCGGACCATTAGATTATGTTCAAACTTACCTCATTAGCTAGCTTATGAAATAAGCTTTATGTGACTACATGAATCATTCGATTGGACATCATATGTGGAAATGACACATACTGGAAGTTCACCTGGTGAATTGTCAAATGACAATTGCAAACTATCATGTGCGCCATGGCGCATGACACAGAGAGCTGCTGCTCGTGGCTCTGTTCCACATGTCACGGCACATGGCTTAATATTTAACTTTATTTTCTTTATTTAGAGGCATGCTTGGCCTCTAATAATGCATATGTTTATCTTTCATTTGTGCTATGCTTATTTTGATGTTAAGTTGTTTAGATTTAGAATGATTTTTCAAAATAAGTCTTAGACCAAGCTTTTCAAACCAAGTATTTGAATATCATTTGGTTAATTTTGTTAGTGTGGTAATATACTAATCCTTCATTATAGCACATTATATAAGGGGAGGGTTACATCACCCCTTCTTCTTTCTCCCTTAGATTATTATTCTTTGCTAGAGTTCCTCTAATGTTTTTTATTATTGAAACTCAGAGATTATGGTCCACGGAAAAAAAACCTGCTTCGAATTCGAGTCCTACTTAACCACCACCACCACTTTATCTACCATTCCACATGAGCAACTCCTAACCATTCCATATCATTATCATATAGCCTTTATCCATTTAATATAGAACTATCTTGATAACTCTTATTATCATACCCAAATCTTCCTAATATGATAGCAAAAAAATCATATTCATAGTGCACTATTAAATGAGACTATTAAGCCAAGGTATGTCATGATAAACACATTTGTTACCCACTTTTATTTGTCAATTAGGACCATTTTATTAATGATTTATCACCTTCAAGTGCACACATTGCATTAGATTTGGAACTTTGCCTAAGTTTCTAAGATCAGTGCACTAGGGGCATTTTGGTCCAAAAAATGAACTTTTGAGAAAATGTACAAGAAAAATTGACAAAGTGCATTTTATGTCCAGTTGATGAATGGTGAAATTATATTTTTAAAATTCATTTTAGTTTGGGAGTAATTAAATAAAAAAGTCAACACTTTCTTAAGTGTCTTAGTTTGTCCTAGTTTTTGGTTTGCCTTTGTGTGAAAATTTTTATATAATTTTGTGCAGCCTGAAACTTGGTTAATTTAATAAATTCTCCCTTCTAATTATGAATTTAATTCTGGACATGAATTAGATTTTATTATATCATATGCTATTTAATTGAATTATGTGATTTATGTGACATAGGTGGCATGTGACTTGTGCATCAATTGGGCAATTGAGGTCAACACTCCTTGAGGACAATGGCTGATGGTTTGCACGTGAATTATGATTATTTTGAGGGATTAGATCAGCTAAAATGATGTGGATGACACATGGGAAATTAGGCACACATTGGAATCATCTACAAACCAATAGGAAGTTGCCACCTTGCAAGTGTGACAAGGCTCCCATTTACATTTTAATTTCTTTTTCCTTATTTTAATTAAGCTTCAGCTGATGGGAGACACCAAGGAGCACGCCATTTTAAGTCCCAAATGGGATCCAACACATATCTCATTCATCTTCCACATTCTCTCTCTCTTGTTCATAGTGTTCTTCATTTTCTCTCTTTTGTTCTTCATTTTCCAGCACCCTAACCTCCATTTTCAGCCACCAAACCTCCACAAAACTCATACCATTCTTCTCCTCTCTTCATTTTCGTTCCATCCCTTCCATTTTCACAAGGATTGAAGCTCATTTCCATCATTCAAGAGCTATGGAGTTTGGCCTTCACAAGCAATCACTAGGGTTCTTGAAGATGAAGATTGGCTAAGTTTCTTTGTGGAATCCTAGAGAGATGAAGATGGAGGATGAGTCTTGAGCTTCAAATTGGCTAAGTTCTTTTGTTTCCTATCCTCTTCTCTTTTTACTAGATGGTTAGATTCCTTAATCTAGGGTTTAATCATCTTAGCTTATAAATTCTAATTTGAATTTGATGTTGATGTAAAGAGAGAGGATTGTTTCATTTAATTTCTTCCTTGGACAGCCATGACTGAATTTTGCCACTCTTTGTTTGGCACATAATCTTGTGTTTTTCAATTAGTGAATTTCTTGTGTTAATATTGCATAATCTTGTGGTGTTAATGCTTGTGTTGTTGAGTAGCTTGACATAATCTTGTGGTTGCTCAATTTATGTGTTTGACCATGGCTGTTGAGAGAGGATTTTGAGTGAATCACTTGGCTAATGTCTTCACCAATTGGTTAATTGAACTAGGGACTTTAATCTAAGACCTAGGGAGGTTAGCTAATTAGGTTAATTGGCTTAGGTTAAGTTGGCTTTGAAGGTAGCCTAATCATGAGAAGATAATGAGTCCAAAATCAACTAATCTCTAGGGTTCCATTATTGTAAAAAGGGAAGTTCATTTCACTCACTTTCACTAGCATTTTAATTACTTGCATATTAGGTAATTAGTTTAGATAATTAGCTAGATAACTAAATTCCTACAAACTTTGGTTGATTTATTTCACTAGATAACTTTCAATTAGACTTAAAACCATTCCTTGGGAGATGACCTAGGGTTGGCCCTATATTGCATTAGGGTTAGCTTTAGTGTAATTTTGAGGATAAGCGACTAATTTCCTATCAAAATTTTGGCGCCGTTGCCGGGGAATGGTTTAAGTTTAATTCTAAGGTTGTTTAGTACTTAATTTACATTTTTAGTGTTCCTGAAAAATTTTTTGAAAAATTATAAAAATTTGTTTTTTGTGTTTTGTTTAGTGTTTTTTGTGTGTTTTGAGTGTTTTTATTCTGTTTTGAAAAAGAAAAAAAAAAATTAGTGCAATTTTCGTTGGTTTGGTGTAGAGCTGAAAATACTCTGTTTCTAGTGTCTCTGTCTGAAATTGAAAAATTAACTGGGAATGAGTCTGAGGGAATTTGAACTTGAAATTTATTTCATTGAAAGCTCTATATCCTAGCTTCACTTTAAAATTGGTTTGGTCAATTTTGGACGTGGGAAGTGTCCTGTGGAAATTTTACAATCTAACAAGGTCCAGGGAGCCATTACAGAGGATTTCCAAAACCCTGTTTCAACTTTGAGTTAGCATATCTTCCTCTTTGTGCGTTCAAATTGATTGATTCCAGTTTCATTTTTCTTATCGCTGTCTTATCTTTGTTTCTTGTGTTTAGGATTTTCTTCAATTTTTCCATTTTCCTATTTGAAAGTTTGTTAGAAGCTCTGAAGGTCTTCTGGACGAAATCCTGTTTCTCCAGACTTGAGGACCAACTTGTGAAAAATTCTGGGAACGATTGGGCAGGATTTTTAATCTAAAAGTTTTATATAATTTTCCTGTATATCTCTTGTGTTTCTCATAAAAGTTTCAGGGGAATTTATCATGTGGATTTGCTGATAGAAAATTCACAAGTTCACTGTCTCCAGAGAGCCTACTGTGCGAATTCCAGAATTGCCAAAGCTTCTTGATTGAGCATTTCTAACTCTCTTTCTACTTGTTTGGTGTTATTTTTTTTTTCATTTTGTTGCTATTGAGTTTAATAAAAAAATAAAAAAAATTATTTCTCTTGCTTTTGTGTGTTTTGAATTGTTTCATGTTGATTTGCATTTTAGTTTAGCTTGTTCTTTGTTCTTAATTTTCTTGAGCTTGATTAGTGCATGACCCGAAGAAAACATACCTCTTTTGTTGAATTAGATCCAGAAATTGAAAGGACTATTTCTAGATTGAGAAGATCACAACCTATTCTTGATTCTCATTTGGTTTGTAATTCAACAATGGAAGGTATCTTAGGACATGAGCATGTGCATAATGAGGGCCATGGGAATGGGAATGAGAATTTGCATGATGATGGCCATGTTAATAATGAATTTGAAGGCTTGCATAACCCTAGAGAGGAGAGGAGCATTAGGCAATTAACTCAACCTAATTGGCATGATAATCCTTATGGCTTATATGTTCCTCCTACTAATGTTCAATTTGAAATTAAATCCTCCTTGATTAATGCATTGCCTAAATTTCATGGGTTACCAGGAGAGGATTGTCATAGGTTTTTGCATACTTTCCTATTGGTTTGTGATACTATGAAGCCTATGCATGTAAATGTTGATGATGTTCAAGCTAAGGCTTTTGTATTTTCTCTTGAAGGTTTAGCAAAGGAATGGTATTTCAACTACCCTTCTTATGTGAAAGTGAGCACATGGGCTGAGCTAAGAAGACTCTTCTTAGATAAATTCTTTCCAAATTCCAAGGTCACCAATTTGAGAAAGCAAATCTATGGGGTCCAACAAGGAGAGGATGAGAGTCTCTATGAGTATTGGACTAGATTCCAAGGCCTTTTGGCTAAATGCCCACACCATCAAATTTCTAGTGAGAATTTAGTCCAATATTTCTATGAGGGCTTGATTCCAAGAGACAAAGTTAACATTGATGCCGCTAGTGGTGGATGCTTGATTGACCTCACTTCCTTAAAGGCTTGGGAACTAATTGACAAGATGGCTTCAAGTGGTGCTCAATACTCTACAAGGGAAAAGAGAAATGTGAATATGGTAGGTTCCTCAGTTCTTAATGATTCATATGTGGACTTGCTAGCTGCCAAGATTGGGAGAATGTTGGCTCCACAAATATCTCAAGTGAGCAATGTAAGTACTTCTCAAGCACTTGTCCCTTATTCTTGTACTTTTTGTGACTCACCTATGCATGTAGAAAGCAATTGTCCTATTAAGTTTGAACAAGTAAATGCTATCTACAATGGAAAACAATCCTATGGTGGGAGGCAAGGGCAAGGAGCTTATTCTAATACTTACAACCCTTCATGGAGAGACCATCCTAATTTCTCCTATTCAAATCCAAATGTGGCTTTACAAGACAATCAACAAAGAGGATCCTATCAAAACACCTTTGGCCGTGACCCTCCACCTCATTTGTCTCAAGGTAGCTCTTCTCAAAGCTACAATCCAAGTGGTAATTCTCTTACACCTTCTTCTAATTCTTATAGTGATAGGAGGCTTGTTCCAATTGAGAGTTCTTCTAATTCGAACTCTTCTAATGATGTGAATGTGTTACGTAAGCAGTTGATTGAAATGAACTCTTTGTATAAAAACATGTATGATGGCTTAGGGAACAAGGTAGAGAGTATGGGTAACAAGTGTGAGAACATGAACTCTAAAATTGATGCCCTTACTTCTCAAATGAATATGCTTGCTAACCAATTAAGTGCAGCCAATGCTCAAGCCTCTACATTACCATCCAACACCGTTGCTAATCCTAAAGCTAATCTTAATGCTATCACATTGAGGAGTGGCAAGGAGTTGGGAGAAAGAGTACAAGAAGACAAAAGACAAGGGAAGGCCGAGAAGCCCTCTTTAAATTCTTCAATTGATGTTAATGTTTCTAGTTCTTCTTTTGCTCCTAATGATGCATCTTTTTGTAGAGATGATGAGGATGAAAACATTGAGGAGATCATATGTGAGCAACCACCATCTAAGGTGGAAAAGGGGACTATGGCCGAGTTGTTTAGTAAGGAAAAAGAGGGAGAGGCCGAGCAAAGTGAAACAAGAAAGGAGAGTTCAAGGAAGGAAGAAGGAAAGCAAAGTCAAGAGATTATGAAGAAGCTTCCTTTTCCACAAGCACAAGTGGTCCCTAAGCAAGTAAAGGGACAATTTGATCAAGAGGTATATGATTTCTTCCACAAGATTCATGTTAATGTACCCTTGATGGATGTAGTTAAGAACTTTCCTAAGTATGCCAAATTTTTGAAAGATTGTTGTACAAATAAAAGAAAATTTAGGCCTAATGCAAGGGTACAATTACCCTCATCTGTGAGTGCTATCATGAAGCCTCAACTCCCTATAAAATGTGAGGACCCCGGTTCCTTCACAATTCCATGCAAGATTGGCAACACACATTTTTCTCATGCATTGATAGACTTAGGTGCAGCCATTAATGTTATGCCTCTTTCAATTTATCATGCCTTGAGTCTTGATTGCATGCATAAGACACCTATGATATGCCAATTAGCGGATAGAAGTGTTAGAAGACCACATGGAGTAGTAGAAGACTTGTTGGTTTGTGTTAAAGGTCTATTATTTCCTGTGGATTTCTATGTGCTTGATATGTCAAAAGAAGGGAGTGGGGATGATATTTTGATTTTAGGAAGGCCATTTATGAGGACTGCCCGTACATTGATTGACATGGAAAAAGGTAGTTTGATTTTGAAATGTGGAGAGGATCATGTTATTTTTAATATATATGAAGCAATGAAACATCCTTTTGAGGATTATTCTTTGTTAGGTGTAAGTTCCATTGAGTTATTGCTTCATGATGCTTGTGAGTCTCACATGCTTGATTCTTTCTCACATGTTGATGATGATTTGTCTCTTGTTACTACTACATGTATTGATGGATGTAGTTGTCCTATTTGTTTAGAGATTGATGCATGCTTGAATGATGCAACTACTTCTTCTCATGATTTGTTTAAAATATCTCCTATGCTTGATCTTGAAATGCTTGAGAAGGGTATATCTTCTTGTGTTGTAGGTACTAAAGCCATTAAGGCCGAATCTATGAGTTTTTCTCCACTCGAGCTTGATGTTCTTAGGATTCCCAAGCTATTGGAGGAAAATTCTACACTTTCACATGTCGAGGCCGTGGCTCAAGTCCAAGCACTTGAGGACAAGTTGCAAGAAAAGGGGGAGGCTGTAAAGAAAGAAGAGGAGAAATCAAAAACAAGTGAGAAGCCTAAAAGACAAGATAGTACCATGGAATATTCCACCAAATTAGACTTGAAGAAGCTCATTCCCTCTTGTGTAGAGCCACCTACCTTGGAGTTGAAGCCTTTACCATCCAATCTCAAGTATGCATATCTCATTGAGAATGAGAAGCTTCCGGTAATAATTTCTAACTCTTTATCTCTTGAGGAAGAAAATGCATTACTTGATGTGTTGAGAAAGAACATACATGCTATTGGTTGGACTTTGGCTGACATTCCTGGTATTGACCCTATTGTGTGCACACATAAAATTTTTCTTGAGGACAATGCTAAGCCCATTAGGCAACCACAAAGGAGACTTAACCCATTGATTTTAGATGTGGTAAAGAAAGAGGTTGTTAAGCTACTTAGTGCTGGGATCATCTATCCTATAGCTGACAGTGAGTGGGTGTCTCCAACCCAAGTTGTACCTAAGAAAGGGGGGATTACTGTGGTAAAAAATGAGAAAGGAGAGCTTGTTCCAACTAGAGTTCAAAATGCTTGGAGAGTGTGCATAGACTATAGGAAGCTCAATAATGTGACTAGGAAGGACCATTTTCCTTTGCCTTTTATTGATCAAATGCTTGAGAGATTGGCTTCCAAGTCCCATTATTGCTTCCTAGATGGGTTTAGTGGGTATTTTCAGATTCCTATAGCTCCTAGTGACCAAGATAAGACTACCTTTACATGCCCCTTTGGTACATTTGCCTATAGGAGGATGCCTTTTGGTCTTTGCAATGCACCTGGTACTTTTCAAAGATGCATGATGTCCATATTTTGTGATTTTATTGAACATTGCATGGAAGTCTTTATGGATGATTTTACTGTGTATGGTGAGTCCTTTGATTCATGCTTGCATTCTTTAGATAAAGTGCTTGGTAGGTGCATTGAAAAGAAGCTTGTGCTTAACTTTGAAAAATGCCATTTCATGGTAGATAAAGGAATTGTTTTAGGCCATTTGATTTCTTCCAATGGCATAGAGGTGGATAAGGCCAAAGTAGATGTGATTGCTTCTTTGCCATATCCTGTTTGTTTGAAAGATTTGAGATCATTTTTGGGACATGCAGGCTTTTATAGGAGATTTATAAAGGGGTTTAGTGAAATTGCTTTGCCTATGTCTAAACTCTTACAAAAAGATGTTGATTTTGTTTTTGATGATGCTTGCAAAAGGAGTTTTGACACTTTGAAAAGCATGCTCATTTCCCCTCCCATTCTTAAAGCCCCAAATTGGTCTTTACCTTTTGAGTTGTCATGTGATGCTTCTAATTTTGCTGTGGGAGCTATGCTTGGTCAAAGAGAGGGCAAGTTATCATATGTGATTGCTTATGCATCTAGGACCCTAGATTCAGCTCAGGTTAATTACACCACAACTGAGAAAGAGTTGTTTGCTATTGTTTTTGCACTTGATAAATTTAGATCATATCTTCTTAACTCTAAAGTTGTTGTGTACACTGACCATGCTGCTGTGAGGTACTTGTTTAAGAAGACAGATTCTAAGCCTCGCTTGATTCGATGGGTGATCTTAATGCAAGAATTTGATGTGGAGATAAGGGATAGGAGTGGTTCTACCAATCAAGTAGCGGATCATTTGTCTAGACTACCTCATTTAAAAGCTACTATGGTAAACTCTAACCCTACTATTCCTTGTGATTCATTTCCTGATGAGGCATTGTGTGCCATTTCATCTAAGCCTCCATGGTATGCCTCTTTTGCTAACTATATTGAGTGTAGAGTCTTGCCTCCTTGTGCTTCACGTTTTGCCATTGAAAAATTGAAAAGAGAGTCTAGATTTTACATTTGGGAACCACCTTTGATGTGGAAGATTTGTAGTGATAAAGTGATTAGGAGGTGTGTTGATGATGTTGATGTGCCTTCTATTCTTGAATTTTGTCACTCTCATGCATGTGGTGGTCATTTTAGCTCAAATAAGACAGCTAGGAAGGTTTTAGATTGTGGATTGTATTGGCCTAGCTTGTTTAAAGACTCTTATGAATTTTGTAAAGCATGCTTGAAATGTCAAAAGGTTAGTAGTTGGGGTAAGAGACATGAAATGCCTCAACAACCCATTTTATTTTGTGAGATTTTTGATGTTTGGGGCATTGACTTCATGGGTCCCTTTCCACCATCCTTTAGTTTTGAGTACATATTACTTGGTGTTGATTATGTTTCAAAGTGGATTGAAGCCATTCCTACTAGAACTTGTGATGCTAAGATTGTTTTGAAGTTTCTCAAATCTAATATTTTTTGTAGGTATGGAGTTCCTAAGGCCTTGGTAAGTGACCAAGGATCCCACTTTTGCAATAAGATGATGAAGGCTCTCTTGGCTAAATATGGGGTGCATCACAAAATCTCTACACCATATCATCCCCAAACTAATGGCCAAGCCGAAGTATCAAATAGAGAAGTCAAGAAAATCCTAACCAAGGTGGTGAACACAAATAGGAAGGATTGGTCTTTACACTTGGAGGATGCTTTGTGGGCTTATCGGACCGCTTATAAGACTCCCATTGGCATGTCTCCTTTTCGATTGGTGTATGGAAAGGCTTGCCACCTCCCTGTGGAGATAGAGCATAGGGCCTATTGGGCCATCAAGAAACTAAACTTGGATTTCCATCTTTCGGCTAAGGAGAGATTTCTTCAAATGCAAGAACTTGAGGAGCTTAGGTTGGATGCCTATGAGTCTTCTAGAATCTATAAGGAGAAAACAAGGATCCTTCATGACAAGCTAATCTTGAGGAAAAAGTTCCAAGAAGGAGATCAAGTCCTCTTGTTCCAAACAAGGTTTATTCATAAGCATGCCAAGTTGAAGTCTAAGTGGGAGGGACCATATCTAGTGACCAAGGTGTTTCCCTATGGGGTTTTGCAACTCTTGAATAAAGCCACGGGTTCCACTATGCAAATCAATGGTCACCTATGCAAGCTCTACAAAGATGCCAAATCACTTCAAAAGGAGGAGGACTTCTCTCAACATGTTTTTGAACCACCATGATAAGGTTGTATCTCTCTAACCTTGAGCTTTTACCTTCCTTTAATTGATATATTTAATGATAGGTATAGTTCAAGTGTGGGGGAGATGAACCTAGTAGGAAAATTAGAGTTTATTTGCTTTATTTGACTTCTTTGTTTTGTGTTTTAGTTTGAAAAAAAAAAATATCTGCACCACACTTTTGTTATGCATTCATTATTGATCTCACCTTATTTTATCACTAGTCTATACATACATTGAGGACAATGCATGATTTAAGTGTGGGGGAGAGAAATAAACATTTTGTTTTGTTTGTTTGGTTTTGTTTGGTTTTGCAAAAAAAAAAATTCAAAAAAAAAATTCTTTGTTTTGTTTTGTTTGAGGTTACTTAATTACCTAGCTCTTGAATGGATATTTTGATTCTTGAGATGTGGTAATTTTTAGGATTGAATAGGTGTGAAATGAACATTCTTTTACCTTGAATTAATGGATTAGAGTGGCATATTACCCATTCATGGAAGAGGCTAAACACTCATGTGTGATTAATTTCTTAGTGATGTTACCCTCTAGAATTTGTTTCACTTCTTAATTAAGACCATATATCTTGCACTTGTTTGATAGGAGATGAGAGATGGCATTCATAAAAAATAGCCAAGAGCCAAATAGCCAACCTATTATTATTTATTATCCTTTGTTAGCCACTTTGAGCCTTTGGTTTGATTCTTAAAAAAAAAATATTCACCCTATTTTTCCCCAAGGAATGCATGTTACACTTTTATATGTCTTTTTAATATTCATTGCATGTCCTAGATCAAATGAGTGGATGCCTATTATCATTTCTCTATCCATTACTTCCATTATTTTCAAAGAGTTAGGGGCAACCAAAAAAAAAAACAACAAAGATAGATTTGAAAAAAAAATATAGTCAAAAAGAAAAGAAATAAAGTTGCTAGAAAAAGAAAAAAAAGAAGGAAAAAAAAAGAAAAGAAAGAAAAAAAATAAAAATAAAAATAAAAAGTTGCCTAGCTCATCCATTCCATTTGTTTTATTATTTCTTATCATTTCTTTCAATCCTCATTGTGTTAAGGTGTTCACTCAATTGAGTTAGGTTATGCTTTGCATATTAAGGGATATATCTTGATTTAGCATTATTTTGATGCTAACCCTATTTTTTTTATATACATGCATTTCTTAGACATCCTTTCATTACCTATATCACAACCTAATAAAGTCCATTTGATTCTTGATTGCAAGTGCTATTTAGTGATGGAGATGTAGAAGGGTTACAAATTCATAGTAGGGTTTATCCTAAGAAATTTTGAGTGAAATTTAATACCTTATACACTTTGAGTGATGAGAGCAAACACTTAACCTAGAGAGGCTTACTCTTTGACATTGATTCTTGGTAAGGGTTTGTTTGTGATGTGCATAATTCTTTCGTAATTATTGCCACATTGATTGATAATTTGTAGAAGTTCATGAGCTAGTATTTTAGTGACTTGAAACAATGTTTTTCTCTTATTTCTTTGTCTTATAGTTTCTTTTGGGACCTTTTTCACTTGATTTTGCCCGGAGTGCAAAAGCTAAGTGTGGGGGAATTGATAGAACACATTTGTTACCCACTTTTATTTGTCAATTAGGACCATTTTATTAATGATTTATCACCTTCAAGTGCACACATTGCATTAGATTTGGAACTTTGCCTAAGTTTCTAAGATCAGTGCACTAGGGCATTTTGGTCCAAAAAATGAACTTTTGAGAAAATGTACAAGAAAAATTGACAAAGTGCATTTTATGTCCAGTTGATGAATGGTGAAATTATATTTTTAAAATTCATTTTAGTTTGAGAGTAATTAAATAAAAAAGTCAACACTTTCTTAAGTGTCTTAGTTTGTCCTAGTTTTTGGTTTGCCTTTGTGTGAAAATTTTTATATAATTTTGTGCAGCCTGAAACTTGGTTAATTTAATAAATTCTCCCTTCTAATTATGAATTTAATTCTGGACATGAATTAGATTTTATTATATCATATGCTATTTAATTGAATTATGTGATTTATGTGACATAGGTGGCATGTGACTTGTGCATCAATTGGGCAATTGAGGTCAACACTCCTTGAGGACAATGGCTGATGGTTTGCACGTGAATTATGATTATTTTGAGGGATTAGATCAGCTAAAATGATGTGGATGACACATGGGAAATTAGGCACACATTGGAATCATCTACAAACCAATAGGAAGTTGCCACCTTGCAAGTGTGACAAGGCTCCCATTTACATTTTAATTTCTTTTTCCTTATTTTAATTAAGCTTCAGCTGATGGGAGACACCAAGGAGCACGCCATTTTAAGTCCCAAATGGGATCCAACACATATCTCATTCATCTTCCACATTCTCTCTCTCTTGTTCATAGTGTTCTTCATTTTCTCTCTTTTGTTCTTCATTTTCCAGCACCCTAACCTCCATTTTCAGCCACCAAACCTCCACAAAACTCATACCATTCTTCTCCTTTCTTCATTTTCGTTCCATCCCTTCCATTTTCACAAGGATTGAAGCTCATTTTCATCATTCAAGAGCTATGGAGTTTGGCCTTCACAAGCAATCACTAGGGTTCTTGAAGATGAAGATTGGCTAAGTTTCTTTGTGGAATCCTATAGAGATGAAGATGGAGGATGAGTCTTGAGCTTCAAATTGGCTAAGTTCTTTTGTTTCCTATCCTCTTCTCTTTTTACTAGATGGTTAGATTCCTTAATCTAGGGTTTAATCATCTTAGCTTATAAATTCTAATTTGAATTTGATGTTGATGTAAAGAGAGAGGATTGTTTCATTTAATTTCTTCCTTGGACAGCCATGACTGAATTTTGCCACTCTTTGTTTGGCACATAATCTTGTGTTTTTCAATTAGTGAATTTCTTGTGTTAATATTGCATAATCTTGTGGTGTTAATGCTTGTGTTGTTGAGTAGCTTGACATAATCTTGTGGTTGCTCAATTTATGTGTTTGACCATGGCTGTTGAGAGAGGATTTTGAGTGAATCACTTGGCTAATGTCTTCACCAATTGGTTAATTAAACTAGGGACTTTAATCTAAGACCTAGGGAGGTTAGCTAATTAGGTTAATTGGTTTAGGATAATTTTCTTAAGTCATGACACTCACTTTCACTAGCATTTTAATTACTTGCATATTAGGTAATTAGTTTAGATAATTAGCTAGATAACTAAATTCCTACAAACTTTGGTTGATTTATTTCACTAGATAACTTTCAATTAGACCTAAAACCATTCCTTGGGAGATGACCTAGGGTTGGCCCTATATTGCATTAGGGTTAGCTTTAGTATAATTTTGAGGATAAGCGACTAATTTCCTATCAGTCAACAAGCGCTGTTTTTGCCCTTATGAAATTACATGTCAGTCTACCTTTAATCATCTGCTTTTCAACCAATAACACTTCACCCACAGTCTCGCCCAGATGGATTGCATTATGTTAAATTCCCTATGTGAGAGCCTATGAAACTACGCCCAAAAAGGACACTTTGAAAATTCAACTTCCTTATAAACTATATAATCATCCTAAGGTTGTAAATTTAATAGAAATCCTTGAATAGGTCAAGGCTATCAACAAATAACTCTATTATAATCTTCTACTTTATCAAACCAAAAAACAAATGCATTCTTGTCCTTATCATGAACCCCCATCTCCTTATTAACACTCCACCCTTTCCTGATCATCAAGAGGACAATTCCTTTATTTAGATTTTTGCCAATTTCAAGCCTACCTACAAACAACCCTCCACCACCTTCTTTTTCATTTAGCAACTCTAAGACTATCTCCTTTTTTGAAGGCTTCAGAGCCTTACTACTCTATCCAATTTCCATAAAAGCTAGAGTAAAAAAACACACCCTCACAACAAATTAAAAATGCCCTTACAGAGACCATATAGCACCACAGTAGGTGGTACCACAAGATGAAATATCTCTTAACACTCACAGGAATGAAACCCATAACTCTCATAAAAAAGAGGACTCTCACAGTAGCAGAGAGAAAAAGGAATTAAAAGTACAAGTATATATATCAAAAAGCATCCTTAAGACAACAATCATGGTTTAATTGATGTCATGCCTTCTAATGGTTGATTTACATGGTGCAATAATCATAAAGAGCCTCTTTTATAAAAGAACAAATTGATAAGAGTTAAAAGGAAAAAATGTCTTGTAACTCTTTCACAACGTACACTTAGTTTCCTAAATATATTTAGAGTAACCCAAAACTTTCAAAAAGTTTTAGGGCCCCTTGTGAAGAGGTTTTAGGGCATTTTTTTCCCTTTAACCCAATTGATAAAGCTCTTGTTAATTCCCCTTATTACAACTCTTTCCAATCTTCTTCTCTTTAAATTCTTCCTCTTTCTGCCTCAAATCAAGCACCACTTTTGCTAAGTATTGATAATGATATTTCTTTTAAGATAGTTGTTCATTTTGAAAGTGCTCTTCAAGTTTCTAATATCTGGGCCTCTACATTCCAAGGATCCATTATTTTTAGAATGATTAATGAATTAAAATGCTTTCGATTATCTCTAGTTCATTAGAATAAATTTTTTGTTTGCAAAATTTTTCAAAAAAATTTTTCCATTCTAAAACTATTCATGATGTTTTTAATAAGTCTCCTAACTCTACCAACATTCTTGATTTGAAAAATGAACCAGACCTTTAGTATGATTATGAAGAATATCTTTGGGCATAAAAATCTCACTTTAATTGGACTTTACAAGGAGAGAGGAATACAAAATTTTTCCATACAGTGGTTAATTATCATCAAATTAATAGGTAATAAGTAATTAATTAAAATTAAAGGAGAAGATGGTTCCTAGATTTCTTTTCCATCGACTATATAGTAACAAGTGTAACATCTTTAGCTTTAAATCAGGAAGTTAATTGCTAATTAAAGAGTAATTAGTACGTTAAGTGATTAGTTAATGTACTCATGTTTCTAAGTTGCTAATTGACATTTTGGATCATGAATAGCCTCAAGATCAGGTAAGGGTGGAAGTTAGATCGAATTGAGCTGAATTAGAGGAGCAAAAGTAAGACTCTCTCAATGCAATTTTGTCTAAGTGTTCAAATACATGCATTAAGGGTAATTTAGTCAAATGTACTTTTTTACTAAATTAGGATTAAGCTAGAGGTTTATGTCTTTTAATGAGCTAAGATGATTAGTCTAATTAGTTTTTATTGATTCATCCTAGGTTAAGAGTTATTAGGGAAATACAAAATTTTATGGTTGTCTCCCTTTAATTTTGGTTCAAGTATGTACTTTTCTACACTTGTGTCTCATGTAACATCCTGAATTTCAATCTCAAGAACTAGTTGCTAATCAGGGGTAAATTAGTAATTAATGAATTAATTGTCATTTGGATGTGGAGTTGCTAATTTGTATTGTTTAGGTGTTACATTGATAGGATGAAAGATAGAGAGATGATCGGAGGTAAAGAAGGGGAGTCGTGCATGAGAGGTAGAAAAGCTTGGGATCTACTAGGGCAAGCCATAACTTGAGTTCGTTTGCTTTAGGGTAAGTAGCGCTTAGCCCCATGCTTCAATTCTATCCCTTTTTCATTAAATTTCATCAATTGAGAAATCAAACCATGAGATTTTGAGGTGTTGTAATTTAAAAGAAAGGATTAAAATAGGATATCGAATACAAAACTAGGGTTTTGTGACTAGTATAGAGTTAACTGGTTAGTTATGAGCATTTAGGCTCAAAATGACCTAAAAGTTAAGTTAATAGGGTGAATTTGGTTGAATGGATGTGTTAGGGAGTTGTTATGGTTGTTTGAGTAGCTGATAGGGCTAGTGACCATAAATAATGGATAAGCGAACTAAAAAGAGTTCAATTGAATTTTTTTATGCATTAAGGGATTTGATTTAGCTGAATCAATACCTATCAATTATGTTGAGAATTGATCGAGGGGCACTGTGTTATGTAGATTGAGCACCTGTGAAGTTGCTCGTGACAATCTACGCCCCTGGGAGCTTAGTGTGGTTGGTAACCCTTAATAGCAAGGGTTAAAGATAACTGGAGTAACCCTTTTACTTGTTTGTTTTTAAAATTATTTGTAAGTACTTTGATATAACTATATGCATTATATTGTGAACTAATAGAGTAGTAGCATTGTGAAAGTATATGCATGTGGGTGTGTGGGTATTGATCGAAATGAATTTGAAGTGGCACATGTACTAGCATGTATCGCATCCACAAGATATACCTTAGATTATGGTAAGGGGAAACATGGCCCTATTATGAGGAGGTCCAAGAAGTTTTGATGATCCAGAGTGTATAGCTTGACTCCACCAAGACAAACCTAAGAGAAGAAATCATGATGATCCAGAGCATAAAACTTGACTCTACCACGATAGACCTAGGATATTAAATGATTTATGAGATTACCCTAGACTAGGGTAGGGGGCTGTGGTCCTACTATTGGATAGGGAGCTATAGCGGAAGATTAAAATTTTAAATCCCTATCTTGATATGAACCAAGTAAACTTGTTTATGTCAAGGTGGATAGAATAGTTACCTTTTAATTCCTCAAACTTGACAGGTGTTCTCTTCAAGAGTTTGGATCTCAAGAGCTAATAATGTAGATCTGCTCCTTCTACTAGTATCCACACGAACAGCTCTCTAACTTAAACAGCATGCTAGCACTCCCAGCGTTCGTTCTTCTTTGAACATTAGTTTTCATTTCTTTAGGATGTTTCATGGCTCTCAAAGTATTTGGCTGTCAAAACATTTCTAACTATCTATATCTTTATAAAGCACATCCCTATCTATATATAGTATATAGATTAGGGTTTTTGCCTTTCACTTAAAGAGCTAAAAATATTTAATTAAACTTATGAGGTAAATTTAATCCATGATATCATATCTAATTTGAATTTATCTTATAAATTCAAATTATAAAACTGACATAATATTCTCTCATACCATGTTAGTTATTAAATTTAATCTATCATATAAAATTATATTTAAAACTAACACAATATAATATAATATAATATAATATATCTCACACACACACATATTATATTATATATATCTAATTTTATATATCATATACATGTTCATATATATATATATATGTATCACACACACACATAATTGAATATATATATATATATTTATATATAATTATATTTTAAATTTTATATTTCATATAAATATATATATAGTGCCAACTCATACCACTAAGTGCCATTAGTTTTGGAATCACTTTGATCAATTCAAATGGACCGCACACAACACACATGGCCAATTGTATCACACAAATAATCAATAATACTCAAAATGACCACCAAACCCCAAATTCTCAACAATGCAGTGGGGTAGATAAATCTCACATAAATATTATTTTGGTCATTTTTCCACATAAATCATCACAATTATATCATTTATAATCGTATCATGGCCGAGCAAACTCATTTAACCACAATAGCATCAATCTTAGGCTGAGATACACATAAATATCACAAATCCTCATACAAGTGATACCAAAACAATGTCATGATCCTAAGTTAAAAAAATATATAAAATATTCTTTACAAAAGACCAAAGTGACAAGGAAGAAGAGCAACATGAATGAGCTCTTTACTCTTCAGTAGTCCCTTCCTTTCCCTTGTCCCTATCAACCACTCACCTGTAAAATATAACCATGTGGTGAGATAAACATCTCAATGACAAGATAATTCACTATTATTAATTAATATGCATAACTATATGGGAGTAAACCTATTAAACACCAAAACATACTTTTAGCATATTACAGCATAACCTTTTCCATAATCGATGTTCATTTTTTCTCTAACATGATCATTATACCATTCAAGCCTCCATATTACCCCAACTAAAACCATAGGCTCTTAGGCCAAGTGCACATTCACAATGGCCTGAGCTCACCTTCCATGGTAAGATCACCCAACCAAAGGTGTCCTATTTCACTTTCGAACTATGGCCTCCCCCTATTGCACATGAATCAGGATGTCGTTACTCCAATATCACATCACTAATGTTAAGGAGTATTACTCTCCAATGTCGTATCCCATATGGATACTAAGGAGATAATCTCTAGCACCATACCTCACTAGACACTAAGAAGATATATGCCATATGAACTTTCACTACTCTTTTCTACAGGTGAACTTCTCCCCTAACATGATCATGCTTACATTTTTCATATATAACACATATACATATCAAATTCCTCAATCAATCCATATAAATTTTTCACCAATCTCATCGTTTGTAAATCATTTACATGCATAAAATTACATTTCGCACTATGCAAGATGATCAAATCTCAAGTAACAAATTAACGTATCTAGTCATAAATAGTTAAGCAATATAATCAAATGGTATAAATTATTCTATTACCTTAACCCTTTGTCATACAAAAGGGTTACCATGGTTTAATGTTAGCTCTACACATTCTATACATGCAATAAGGCTTAAACAACACTCAATCTACACAATTAAGTGACAATTATTAATTATCACTCCAAATAAACCCCGAATTCACTAGGTTCCAAGTACCCATAACTCTCAAATTCCTTATTTAACAACACCAACCTTTTAAAACACTCTAACAATCCTATTTAGCATCCAAACAAACTAAAATCATTAGCTAACTATCCATATTATCCTAAACCTCAATTTCTTAAATAAGGTTCATTTAAACCCTAGTTAAAAATTCTAAACCACTATAAAACCCATAAACTTAGGGTTAGAGGCTTGATTTAACTCCCCAATATCTTAAATAAGTTAATGGGTTTGTCCATTCCTAAGAATAACCAAATCAAAGCCTCAACCATAGCCAAAAGCATTAGAAATTCGCATAGAGGGAGAGGGAGAGGTGTAGGGAGCTTACCCAATAACAAATCTTGCCCCAAATGCATTCAAAATGGTCTAAAGATTGTGCACTAGCAGTCAACTATCATCTCCCATTGCCTCCTCGTGATTTCACGTATCCTACTTTTGATTTTGGGTTTGCTTTCACAAATAGATAAGCACTATTTATGTGCTTGTGCCGTGACGCATTGGCATGTCCACCACGATGCATGGCACAAAGAGCTTCAAGCTCATTTTGGGCCTTTCTCTATGCCACTACCTACTTAAACTTCAATCTAACCCTTTTTTAAGACTACCCAACGATCTAAAAACTATATTAGTCTCCCAAAAACACCATTAAGCAATAATTTATCTAATTTAACCAACATACCCTTAGAAACACTGATAATTTCTAGATTGAAAACTTAGGATGTTACACTATTAACATAATGTAAATCAAGTTTAATGTAAATTATGCGATATGTATAACAAAATATAAATTATTAGATTAAAGTTAAAAAAATACAGATAAGAGACATACTTGGTTAGGCAAATTTCCATCAATCGGCACATGGTTGATAATGTCATTCATGTACGTCATGATGTTGTAGCCGTAATCAACAACCTTGTCACATTGCATTGGACACTTTTTCAACTTCAAACCAAAAAATTAAAATTACTTATAATGTAATAAAATTAATTTGATGAAATAAATTGTAACATCCCAAAAATTTTAAGACTCAGATTTATTTTAAAAATATAATAAAATATCTATAATTAAATTAAAATTTAGAATAATTTGATAGAGATCTAGAGTTTGAATTTTTACTAAGTAAAAGTTAGGTTTTATTTTATTTTTAACTATGGAAAAAATTACCAAAGTTGATCCGAGCTTTTATGCTATAATAAAAAATACTGGGCCCTTTCTTGTAATTTTCCCCAAAGTTTTATATCAACATTTTAAAGGGAAAAACAAACGCAAAAATGCAGAAATTAAACAAGGAAAAGAAAAGAAACGCACGAGAGGGAGAGAGGAAGAAGAGAAGAGAAAGAGAGGGAGTTAGGCTTGGATCTAGGAGGCTTTACGATCGTTGTGAGCTCGGCTATACAATAGGTAAACTCACTACTTAATCCTCTTCCTTCCCTGTTG
Organism: Prosopis cineraria; assembly: GCF_029017545.1. Classification (NCBI taxonomy): domain Eukaryota; kingdom Viridiplantae; phylum Streptophyta; class Magnoliopsida; order Fabales; family Fabaceae; genus Prosopis; species Prosopis cineraria. The sequence goes on along the minus strand of NW_026555343.1, from coordinate 24,288,238 downwards.
ATTTTCTTAAATTTTTGGAAGAGGACATTTTTGGATTTTGATCCCAAAGGCTTTATTCTTGTAAGCTTTTATTTCTTTGGATCCTAGGGAGGATGTTTTGAGCTTCTATATAGTGATCTAATATTTTGAGTGGATAATTGGATGAGAAGAGGTGTTTTGGGCACAAATTAAACCCTGAGAGATTGGGTTTTGCTCCTCAATGGTTTAAGCCTATTGATTTAGTTATAATTTTGCTATTTAAACTCAATAAGATTAAAATTAAGGTTTGGTTTTCATTATAAGGGCTAATGGTAAAACTTGGTGACACTAAGTGAAGGTTTTTGATTGATTGAAAATTATATAAATTGGAAATTAGCTTAGTGATGGCTCATAAATGGTTTTGATGGTTAAGTAGTATTATGTGAATAGTTGGTTTAATATATGGACTATTAGGATGGATTATAACTCATTGACTCAAGTTGTGTGGTATGAGTTATAGTCTTTATTAATGCTATTTGTCATGATAAGTGATGTGGATCACTTATATATTATAGGGATTATTGGTGGAATTTGTTCAGAAGTTAAGGAACAAGCCGAGTCTTATTTTGTACAAGAGAAGCCCTTTTGGCACCAAAGGGTTGAGGTAACAGGGGAATTTATATTTCTTATCATTTTGTTTTAGTTATTTTTGAATAAATATTACTAGCTATTATACATTACATGTTTTAAAAGATTAAATATGCTTTATAAGGGGTTATGGGGTACTACTTTGATTGTAGTACAAATATGTTTTTTAATTGTTTAATAACAATGTTTTTATGGAAACAAGATTTGTTTGCATGTATTGTAATCATAACGAATAGAAGTTGCACTTAAAGAAGTGTAACTAAGTAAGGTACCTTAGATAGGCTGAGGAATCGTTTAAGGGAGATTTATAAATGTTATACTACCTTAGAGTGTTGAAGTGATCAATACTCGGGAAAGGTAGACACGAATAAAAGACATGATCTTAGTGGGAGTTTACCAATGAGAAGGTGTGGACTTTTGATATTCTATAGTACACTGCCAGTATTCAGTATTGCCTTACATATTGTGAGCTCAATGCACTAAAGTGGTTAGTGTATTGAGTGTTTGACACCTCTCAGTAGGGGAGGAAATTTAACATATTAAGTGTGAGGTTGAGTGCCTAGGCCAAGGTAGCCCTCACATAGAGAGTAAGTCAGGTTGGCTCTAGGAGGGAGTTAGCTTTGACTGATCAGGATTCACGTTGAAAGGGTATAGGCAGTTCGGTGGATTAGATCATGTCTTAGATTATGTTTTGTGCCTGTGGAGGTATAAGTAGGTATAAGGTTTGCCTGCGAGTTGAAGGGTGCCAGGAGGCATTCTATTAGTCATGAAAGGCTATCTGGCCTATGTCATGCATTCATGCATTTTAAATGGCTAAATTATATATTATGTTGAATTTATTATTCATTTATTCTATTATGGCTTACTTTGTAATAATCAATGTAGATTTCTCTGTTATTGAGACTGTGGTTGTCTCACCCTTCTTTTCAATATTTTCAGGTCCAGGCTAAGGAACCAATGGAGGACGGGGAAAGGAGTAGAGCTAGGGGTTGTTTGTGAATTGTAAAGAACTGCAATCCCTTTCTTTTGAGAAAATCTATTGTAATATATTTAGGATTAGGGTGCCAGTAGGATATGATTATGCATATGTGTGTGAGTATGTGTGCATTGTATGGCCTGTGTGTGAATTTTTATTTGCTTGTAGACTTGTGGCTAGGAAACTTAGCTATGGTGTGTGGCTTTGATGGATTTATTTAATAGACCAAGTTTCCACTACAAGAAAATATTTATTTTGGTATATATGTGATTTCACAAGCAAATGCAAAGTGGTTGTATTGCAAATGGTGTGCTATGGGCAAACATACACCTTGGATAGAAAGAGTGGGTGCGTGGGCCCCACAGAGATCTTTGAGCCAAGTAAAAATATTTAGCATATGTATTCATATGTGTATATGATATTTGGAATAGTTTTTGGCCACTCTTGTGTGATTTGTGCATTTTGAGGGTTTAAGGTCCATTTTGGAAAATGACACCCCGGGTGGTCAAATTTTGGTATAAAGGGCTTTTCTATCATTTAAATGTTCTATCAGGTGTTTTTAGCCCTATTTGATATGTCCAAAGTGTTCCCACAAGTTTGTGGCCATTAGGATGAGATTTAGACAATTTTGAAAATGGTTTTTACTAAAAAACTACACTTTTGCATCCGGGTGTCCAAATTTTAATCCGATCGTTGGATTACTCTAAAATTTGGGTCACAAGTAAAAATTTTATAAACTTCATGTGGGCTTTAGAATCACATCAATTGGATATCAGAAGGAGAAACGGCACACTCCAGAATTTGGTCCGAAGCAGCTGTCATAACAGCACTTTTGTTGTCATAACAGCAACATTAATAATGTTGCAACATGCATGAAATTCAATCCGTTCGTTAGATCTTTCCAAAATTTGACATGCTAATAGTACTATTTAAAAGCGACATGTGGGCTTTGGAATCGCTCTGATTGGAGGTCGAATGATGAAATGGTGCACTCCAGAAGTTAGTCTGGAGGTGCTGTCATGGCAGCTTTTTAGCTATCATGACAGCAAAAATGACCATACTTTTAACATGTCTAATTTTTAATCTAACCATTAGATCTTTTTAAAGTTTGGTTTGCTTATAGTATCCTTTGAATGTGAGATGTAAGCTTTAAAATTACTTCAATCGGATGCTAGACGGTGAATCGAAACCTCCTAGAAGTTTGCTCGGGAGGGTTATCATGACATCAAAATTAATGCTGTCATGACATCAATTAACTACTCCTGTTTGCTTTATTTGCTTCCGTGCGCTACATATTAATCCTTTATACTTTTCTAAGAGGTTTTATACGCGTGTTTTGCTATTATGTAAATTGTTATTCATTTAAATAATTTGTTTCCTAAATTGGTTTTAGGATTAACTCCTTAACCACACTTAGTTTATTTGAATTGTGTATTTTTTGGATAACACTTAAGGCAAGTGTTACATAAATATTGAGGGTAAATATACCTTAATTATCCTCCAATCAAATGCATCTTTATATGTATTAGAGTTTTCAATTACAAGCAAATCTTTATGACTTTTGAACAAGTAGACAACCTTACACACATGATAATATGAAACTTTATATGAAAAATCACATGGAAATAATAATTTACACACATGCAGAGAAATTATTTAACTTACTTATTGAACATTAACATGATATGTTTTTGATTGTCTGAACGACCTCTAATAGGATCAAGATAACACATCATGCCTCTATATGGGTTGAGCACGAGTAGCATCCAATGAGTCCTATCACAATGAGCATGCATACACACAAAAACATACATACAAATATTAGCATGTGTTAATAAAAAAATTAATTAAAAAATTCAAATATGATTAATACTAAAAATGATTCACCCATCATAAAATGGTGCCAAGAAAATTTAACTCTCCCCGATGGCACAATAGGCTAGATAGTCAGTGATATCATTCATTTTCTCTTCTAGTTGCTTGTTGTCCATTACCTCCTACCTATGGGGGGAGGTAGAGTGGAGATTTATTATAATCACCATATTTGTGAGACCCCTAGGTGCTATCATCATATTGTGTAAGTGCCTTATATGTCAAAATGATAATTAAATCAATAAAACTTGCTATATATAAGTAAATTATTGAAGATAGTTTATCAATAAATATATACCTCATAAAATGATTACAAAGAGATGTGCTCGCCTCTATATGGTTGATAACCTCTTCCCCAATCTCACTATTGATGTTATCCTAGGTGTCGACATCTCCTTCCATGACACCATCATATGATTTCACATAATGATATAACATTTCATGGTTCTTTGCAGAAGGTGCTTGAACCATTTGAACCTTAAAAGGGGCCTTTAGTATAACCAAGGTTCTTGCATAACTATCGACTGTATCTTTACATGATTAACAGGGGGCATATTTTGAATCATAGTGCTCCCTATAATATTGTGTATGAGTCCAGTTGCAACCACATGCAAGCACGAGATGTCAACTAAGTGTTCAATCTTAACCTCTCTTTAAGAAAAAGGACAAAAATGTTATACCACGTGAGAGAAAGTAAGAAATAAATAAAAAGAGCAAGACTAAGGCATTTAACAATATTACCTTAAGTAGTTTTAGAGAGGGGATACCTGTGCAGCTTTCTTTCACACTCGAGGAGCTAAATTCTATTATGGAAATCCCTAGCACACACCCTTTGAGCAGTATTTCAATCTATTTGTTTTGCTGATCCATAACTGCTTAGGTCTTATGAAGCTCTTGCCACAACAAATCCACCTCTATAGTACTGGTAGTCTTCCTGAGTTTCTTTAGGGCCTTGGCAAAGTACTCCTTCTTTGTTACTCTGAATCCTATACCCCAAACACAACCTCTAAGACATCCTTGATAAGAGGTAAAGCTCCTAATTCTACCTCCTAAGACAGCGTCACTTGTGAATTATATAATAGAGAAAAGTAAATATGAATTCTTAAGTCTTGTAAATATGAATGAATAAAAAACTTATCACACAATAAAAGAAAGGAACTACTACTTGCTTGGAGGAAGAAGCAAGAGGGAAGGAGGAGAAAAAGAGAGAGACTAACCTATTAAATAACAATGGAGGAAAAAAAGGGATGAGGGATGAGGGAAAAAGACATAATGATGGACTCCCATAGTAGACAGATAGACCCATGGTAGCAATGATGCTCCAATGCTCTAAATGGAGGCTTTGGATAGAAAAGGTGTGACCTTTATGTTCTAGAGAAGACGAATTTTGAAACTGAAGCAAATAGGATGTTCTCCATTTTTGATGTAGAATTGTCATAAATTTGAAAGGAAACCACGTGGTTTCATCTTTTCACGTCAATTCCATAGGGAACTGACATGAAAAGTAAATATTTTTGTCAAATTTTTTTAATATTAAAAAATTTCACGTCAATTTTATTAGTGAATTGACGTGAAATGCCTTAATTTTTTTTAACTCAAAAGATTTCATGTTAATCATACAAATAACTGACATGAAATCTGAAAAAGCTTTTAATATTAATTTTTTACATAATTTTTCACATTAGTTTGCTTAATAACCGACGTGAAATATCTTTTCAAACAATTTTTTTACGAACTGAAGTTAAATAGTTTCAATTTATTTGCAAATAAGCCACTTCCTTTTTTTAAGAATGGTTTTTTTTTTAATAATTGACGTTACAAGGCATAATGGAAAGTAACATCAATTAGTTAATTCTAAACTTATTAAAATAATCAATTGTGATAATATAAATGCATACTCATAAATATCAACATCAACAACTATGTAAATGTATAAAGTATAAATATATGAATTTAATTAAAATTAGTAGAAATTCAAGTTCCACCTTTAATTTCCTCATATGCTTAAACACCTTGGGATTTATGTTTCTCAATATAAAATCTATATACAGTAAAAATAACCATTTACATATTAAGTTCAAAGTAGACTCACGAGTGAATTTTCTTTCTCTTGGTTTCTGTACCAGGAAAAGCTTTCGCATGGATGATTCAAGTCACTAGAAAATACCACCGGATCGGCCTCTAGATATAGAAGAAAAAGATGAAAGGCAATCAAAGAAAAAGAAGGGCTCACCAAACAAAAATGAAATTTGATTATGGATGACACTATAGAAGAACCAAAGGCATCTCCAGAGATGACTACCAACATGGTTGATAATCCATATAGAATTATTTCAAAAGCTAGACAAGAACCCACTACAACAAGGAAATTTCTTTCATACAAGGAATATTTAATGGGTTTTAATGACATAGCTAATAGTAACACCGGAATGGATGTGGATGAAGATGATGTTTTCATAAAAGAGGAGGGAATCTAATGGCCGCTTCTAGAACCATCAGAGGAGTTGAAGAAATTTATAGAGAAATACCCAAAAGTGCCAATCACCCAAGAAGAATATAATGAATGGTGCTAACCTTAGAATAATGCCTTGATTATTACCATACTTGGGTAAGTAGCGCTTAGCCCCATGCTTCAATTCTATCCCTTTTTCATTAAATTTCATCAATTGAGAAATCAAACCATGAGATTTTGAGGTGTTGTAATTTAAAAGAAAGGATTAAAATAGGATATCGAATACAAAACTAGGGTTTTGTGACTAGTATAGAGTTAACTGGTTAGTTATGAGCATTTAGGCTCAAAATGACCTAAAAGTTAAGTTAATAGGGTGAATTTGGTTGAATGGATGTGTTAGGGAGTTGTTATGGTTGTTTGAGTAGCTGATAGGGCTAGTGACCATAAATAATGGATAAGCGAACTAAAAAGAGTTCAATTGAATTTTTTTATGCATTAAGGGATTTGATTTAGCTGAATCAATACCTATCAATTATGTTGAGAATTGATCGAGGGGCACTGTGTTATGTAGATTGAGCACCTGTGAAGTTGCTCGTGACAATCTACGCCCCTGGGAGCTTAGTGTGGTTGGTAACCCTTAATAGCAAGGGTTAAAGATAACTGGAGTAACCCTTTTACTTGTTTGTTTTTAAAATTATTTGTAAGTACTTTGATATAACTATATGCATTATATTGTGAACTAATAGAGTAGTAGCATTGTGAAAGTATATGCATGTGGGTGTGTGGGTATTGATCGAAATGAATTTGAAGTGGCACATGTACTAGCATGTATCGCATCCACAAGATATACCTTAGATTATGGTAAGGGGAAACATGGCCCTATTATGAGGAGGTCCAAGAAGTTTTGATGATCCAGAGTGTATAGCTTGACTCCACCAAGACAAACCTAAGAGAAGAAATCATGATGATCCAGAGCATAAAACTTGACTCTACCACGATAGACCTAGGATATTAAATGATTTATGAGATTACCCTAGACTAGGGTAGGGGGCTGTGGTCCTACTATTGGATAGGGAGCTATAGCGGAAGATTAAAATTTTAAATCCCTATCTTGATATGAACCAAGTAAACTTGTTTATGTCAAGGTGGATAGAATAGTTACCTTTTAATTCCTCAAACTTGACAGGTGTTCTCTTCAAGAGTTTGGATCTCAAGAGCTAATAATGTAGATCTGCTCCTTCTACTAGTATCCACACGAACAGCTCTCTAACTTAAACAGCATGCTAGCACTCCCAGCGTTCGTTCTTCTTTGAACATTAGTTTTCATTTCTTTAGGATGTTTCATGGCTCTCAAAGTATTTGGCTGTCAAAACATTTCTAACTATCTATATCTTTATAAAGCACATCCCTATCTATATATAGTATATAGATTAGGGTTTTTGCCTTTCACTTAAAGAGCTAAAAATATTTAATTAAACTTATGAGGTAAATTTAATCCATGATATCATATCTAATTTGAATTTATCTTATAAATTCAAATTATAAAACTGACATAATATTCTCTCATACCATGTTAGTTATTAAATTTAATCTATCATATAAAATTATATTTAAAACTAACACAATATAATATAATATAATATAATATATCTCACACACACACATATTATATTATATATATCTAATTTTATATATCATATACATGTTCATATATATATATATATGTATCACACACACACATAATTGAATATATATATATATATTTATATATAATTATATTTTAAATTTTATATTTCATATAAATATATATATAGTGCCAACTCATACCACTAAGTGCCATTAGTTTTGGAATCACTTTGATCAATTCAAATGGACCGCACACAACACACATGGCCAATTGTATCACACAAATAATCAATAATACTCAAAATGACCACCAAACCCCAAATTCTCAACAATGCAGTGGGGTAGATAAATCTCACATAAATATTATTTTGGTCATTTTTCCACATAAATCATCACAATTATATCATTTATAATCGTATCATGGCCGAGCAAACTCATTTAACCACAATAGCATCAATCTTAGGCTGAGATACACATAAATATCACAAATCCTCATACAAGTGATACCAAAACAATGTCATGATCCTAAGTTAAAAAAATATATAAAATATTCTTTACAAAAGACCAAAGTGACAAGGAAGAAGAGCAACATGAATGAGCTCTTTACTCTTCAGTAGTCCCTTCCTTTCCCTTGTCCCTATCAACCACTCACCTGTAAAATATAACCATGTGGTGAGATAAACATCTCAATGACAAGATAATTCACTATTATTAATTAATATGCATAACTATATGGGAGTAAACCTATTAAACACCAAAACATACTTTTAGCATATTACAGCATAACCTTTTCCATAATCGATGTTCATTTTTTCTCTAACATGATCATTATACCATTCAAGCCTCCATATTACCCCAACTAAAACCATAGGCTCTTAGGCCAAGTGCACATTCACAATGGCCTGAGCTCACCTTCCATGGTAAGATCACCCAACCAAAGGTGTCCTATTTCACTTTCGAACTATGGCCTCCCCCTATTGCACATGAATCAGGATGTCGTTACTCCAATATCACATCACTAATGTTAAGGAGTATTACTCTCCAATGTCGTATCCCATATGGATACTAAGGAGATAATCTCTAGCACCATACCTCACTAGACACTAAGAAGATATATGCCATATGAACTTTCACTACTCTTTTCTACAGGTGAACTTCTCCCCTAACATGATCATGCTTACATTTTTCATATATAACACATATACATATCAAATTCCTCAATCAATCCATATAAATTTTTCACCAATCTCATCGTTTGTAAATCATTTACATGCATAAAATTACATTTCGCACTATGCAAGATGATCAAATCTCAAGTAACAAATTAACGTATCTAGTCATAAATAGTTAAGCAATATAATCAAATGGTATAAATTATTCTATTACCTTAACCCTTTGTCATACAAAAGGGTTACCATGGTTTAATGTTAGCTCTACACATTCTATACATGCAATAAGGCTTAAACAACACTCAATCTACACAATTAAGTGACAATTATTAATTATCACTCCAAATAAACCCCGAATTCACTAGGTTCCAAGTACCCATAACTCTCAAATTCCTTATTTAACAACACCAACCTTTTAAAACACTCTAACAATCCTATTTAGCATCCAAACAAACTAAAATCATTAGCTAACTATCCATATTATCCTAAACCTCAATTTCTTAAATAAGGTTCATTTAAACCCTAGTTAAAAATTCTAAACCACTATAAAACCCATAAACTTAGGGTTAGAGGCTTGATTTAACTCCCCAATATCTTAAATAAGTTAATGGGTTTGTCCATTCCTAAGAATAACCAAATCAAAGCCTCAACCATAGCCAAAAGCATTAGAAATTCGCATAGAGGGAGAGGGAGAGGTGTAGGGAGCTTACCCAATAACAAATCTTGCCCCAAATGCATTCAAAATGGTCTAAAGATTGTGCACTAGCAGTCAACTATCATCTCCCATTGCCTCCTCGTGATTTCACGTATCCTACTTTTGATTTTGGGTTTGCTTTCACAAATAGATAAGCACTATTTATGTGCTTGTGCCGTGACGCATTGGCATGTCCACCACGATGCATGGCACAAAGAGCTTCAAGCTCATTTTGGGCCTTTCTCTATGCCACTACCTACTTAAACTTCAATCTAACCCTTTTTTAAGACTACCCAACGATCTAAAAACTATATTAGTCTCCCAAAAACACCATTAAGCAATAATTTATCTAATTTAACCAACATACCCTTAGAAACACTGATAATTTCTAGATTGAAAACTTAGGATGTTACACTATTAACATAATGTAAATCAAGTTTAATGTAAATTATGCGATATGTATAACAAAATATAAATTATTAGATTAAAGTTAAAAAAATACAGATAAGAGACATACTTGGTTAGGCAAATTTCCATCAATCGGCACATGGTTGATAATGTCATTCATGTACGTCATGATGTTGTAGCCGTAATCAACAACCTTGTCACATTGCATTGGACACTTTTTCAACTTCAAACCAAAAAATTAAAATTACTTATAATGTAATAAAATTAATTTGATGAAATAAATTGTAACATCCCAAAAATTTTAAGACTCAGATTTATTTTAAAAATATAATAAAATATCTATAATTAAATTAAAATTTAGAATAATTTGATAGAGATCTAGAGTTTGAATTTTTACTAAGTAAAAGTTAGGTTTTATTTTATTTTTAACTATGGAAAAAATTACCAAAGTTGATCCGAGCTTTTATGCTATAATAAAAAATACTGGGCCCTTTCTTGTAATTTTCCCCAAAGTTTTATATCAACATTTTAAAGGGAAAAACAAACGCAAAAATGCAGAAATTAAACAAGGAAAAGAAAAGAAACGCACGAGAGGGAGAGAGGAAGAAGAGAAGAGAAAGAGAGGGAGTTAGGCTTGGATCTAGGAGGCTTTACGATCGTTGTGAGCTCGGCTATACAATAGGTAAACTCACTACTTAATCCTCTTCCTTCCCTGTTGATTTTCTTAAATTTTTGGAAGAGGACATTTTTGGATTTTGATCCCAAAGGCTTTATTCTTGTAAGCTTTTATTTCTTTGGATCCTAGGGAGGATGTTTTGAGCTTCTATATAGTGATCTAATATTTTGAGTGGATAATTGGATGAGAAGAGGTGTTTTGGGCACAAATTAAACCCTGAGAGATTGGGTTTTGCTCCTCAATGGTTTAAGCCTATTGATTTAGTTATAATTTTGCTATTTAAACTCAATAAGATTAAAATTAAGGTTTGGTTTTCATTATAAGGGCTAATGGTAAAACTTGGTGACACTAAGTGAAGGTTTTTGATTGATTGAAAATTATATAAATTGGAAATTAGCTTAGTGATGGCTCATAAATGGTTTTGATGGTTAAGTAGTATTATGTGAATAGTTGGTTTAATATATGGACTATTAGGATGGATTATAACTCATTGACTCAAGTTGTGTGGTATGAGTTATAGTCTTTATTAATGCTATTTGTCATGATAAGTGATGTGGATCACTTATATATTATAGGGATTATTGGTGGAATTTGTTCAGAAGTTAAGGAACAAGCCGAGTCTTATTTTGTACAAGAGAAGCCCTTTTGGCACCAAAGGGTTGAGGTAACAGGGGAATTTATATTTCTTATCATTTTGTTTTAGTTATTTTTGAATAAATATTACTAGCTATTATACATTACATGTTTTAAAAGATTAAATATGCTTTATAAGGGGTTATGGGGTACTACTTTGATTGTAGTACAAATATGTTTTTTAATTGTTTAATAACAATGTTTTTATGGAAACAAGATTTGTTTGCATGTATTGTAATCATAACGAATAGAAGTTGCACTTAAAGAAGTGTAACTAAGTAAGGTACCTTAGATAGGCTGAGGAATCGTTTAAGGGAGATTTATAAATGTTATACTACCTTAGAGTGTTGAAGTGATCAATACTCGGGAAAGGTAGACACGAATAAAAGACATGATCTTAGTGGGAGTTTACCAATGAGAAGGTGTGGACTTTTGATATTCTATAGTACACTGCCAGTATTCAGTATTGCCTTACATATTGTGAGCTCAATGCACTAAAGTGGTTAGTGTATTGAGTGTTTGACACCTCTCAGTAGGGGAGGAAATTTAACATATTAAGTGTGAGGTTGAGTGCCTAGGCCAAGGTAGCCCTCACATAGAGAGTAAGTCAGGTTGGCTCTAGGAGGGAGTTAGCTTTGACTGATCAGGATTCACGTTGAAAGGGTATAGGCAGTTCGGTGGATTAGATCATGTCTTAGATTATGTTTTGTGCCTGTGGAGGTATAAGTAGGTATAAGGTTTGCCTGCGAGTTGAAGGGTGCCAGGAGGCATTCTATTAGTCATGAAAGGCTATCTGGCCTATGTCATGCATTCATGCATTTTAAATGGCTAAATTATATATTATGTTGAATTTATTATTCATTTATTCTATTATGGCTTACTTTGTAATAATCAATGTAGATTTCTCTGTTATTGAGACTGTGGTTGTCTCACCCTTCTTTTCAATATTTTCAGGTCCAGGCTAAGGAACCAATGGAGGACGGGGAAAGGAGTAGAGCTAGGGGTTGTTTGTGAATTGTAAAGAACTGCAATCCCTTTCTTTTGAGAAAATCTATTGTAATATATTTAGGATTAGGGTGCCAGTAGGATATGATTATGCATATGTGTGTGAGTATGTGTGCATTGTATGGCCTGTGTGTGAATTTTTATTTGCTTGTAGACTTGTGGCTAGGAAACTTAGCTATGGTGTGTGGCTTTGATGGATTTATTTAATAGACCAAGTTTCCACTACAAGAAAATATTTATTTTGGTATATATGTGATTTCACAAGCAAATGCAAAGTGGTTGTATTGCAAATGGTGTGCTATGGGCAAACATACACCTTGGATAGAAAGAGTGGGTGCGTGGGCCCCACAGAGATCTTTGAGCCAAGTAAAAATATTTAGCATATGTATTCATATGTGTATATGATATTTGGAATAGTTTTTGGCCACTCTTGTGTGATTTGTGCATTTTGAGGGTTTAAGGTCCATTTTGGAAAATGACACCCCGGGTGGTCAAATTTTGGTATAAAGGGCTTTTCTATCATTTAAATGTTCTATCAGGTGTTTTTAGCCCTATTTGATATGTCCAAAGTGTTCCCACAAGTTTGTGGCCATTAGGATGAGATTTAGACAATTTTGAAAATGGTTTTTACTAAAAAACTACACTTTTGCATCCGGGTGTCCAAATTTTAATCCGATCGTTGGATTACTCTAAAATTTGGGTCACAAGTAAAAATTTTATAAACTTCATGTGGGCTTTAGAATCACATCAATTGGATATCAGAAGGAGAAACGGCACACTCCAGAATTTGGTCCGAAGCAGCTGTCATAACAGCACTTTTGTTGTCATAACAGCAACATTAATAATGTTGCAACATGCATGAAATTCAATCCGTTCGTTAGATCTTTCCAAAATTTGACATGCTAATAGTACTATTTAAAAGCGACATGTGGGCTTTGGAATCGCTCTGATTGGAGGTCGAATGATGAAATGGTGCACTCCAGAAGTTAGTCTGGAGGTGCTGTCATGGCAGCTTTTTAGCTATCATGACAGCAAAAATGACCATACTTTTAACATGTCTAATTTTTAATCTAACCATTAGATCTTTTTAAAGTTTGGTTTGCTTATAGTATCCTTTGAATGTGAGATGTAAGCTTTAAAATTACTTCAATCGGATGCTAGACGGTGAATCGAAACCTCCTAGAAGTTTGCTCGGGAGGGTTATCATGACATCAAAATTAATGCTGTCATGACATCAATTAACTACTCCTGTTTGCTTTATTTGCTTCCGTGCGCTACATATTAATCCTTTATACTTTTCTAAGAGGTTTTATACGCGTGTTTTGCTATTATGTAAATTGTTATTCATTTAAATAATTTGTTTCCTAAATTGGTTTTAGGATTAACTCCTTAACCACACTTAGTTTATTTGAATTGTGTATTTTTTGGATAACACTTAAGGCAAGTGTTACATAAATATTGAGGGTAAATATACCTTAATTATCCTCCAATCAAATGCATCTTTATATGTATTAGAGTTTTCAATTACAAGCAAATCTTTATGACTTTTGAACAAGTAGACAACCTTACACACATGATAATATGAAACTTTATATGAAAAATCACATGGAAATAATAATTTACACACATGCAGAGAAATTATTTAACTTACTTATTGAACATTAACATGATATGTTTTTGATTGTCTGAACGACCTCTAATAGGATCAAGATAACACATCATGCCTCTATATGGGTTGAGCACGAGTAGCATCCAATGAGTCCTATCACAATGAGCATGCATACACACAAAAACATACATACAAATATTAGCATGTGTTAATAAAAAAATTAATTAAAAAATTCAAATATGATTAATACTAAAAATGATTCACCCATCATAAAATGGTGCCAAGAAAATTTAACTCTCCCCGATGGCACAATAGGCTAGATAGTCAGTGATATCATTCATTTTCTCTTCTAGTTGCTTGTTGTCCATTACCTCCTACCTATGGGGGGAGGTAGAGTGGAGATTTATTATAATCACCATATTTGTGAGACCCCTAGGTGCTATCATCATATTGTGTAAGTGCCTTATATGTCAAAATGATAATTAAATCAATAAAACTTGCTATATATAAGTAAATTATTGAAGATAGTTTATCAATAAATATATACCTCATAAAATGATTACAAAGAGATGTGCTCGCCTCTATATGGTTGATAACCTCTTCCCCAATCTCACTATTGATGTTATCCTAGGTGTCGACATCTCCTTCCATGACACCATCATATGATTTCACATAATGATATAACATTTCATGGTTCTTTGCAGAAGGTGCTTGAACCATTTGAACCTTAAAAGGGGCCTTTAGTATAACCAAGGTTCTTGCATAACTATCGACTGTATCTTTACATGATTAACAGGGGGCATATTTTGAATCATAGTGCTCCCTATAATATTGTGTATGAGTCCAGTTGCAACCACATGCAAGCACGAGATGTCAACTAAGTGTTCAATCTTAACCTCTCTTTAAGAAAAAGGACAAAAATGTTATACCACGTGAGAGAAAGTAAGAAATAAATAAAAAGAGCAAGACTAAGGCATTTAACAATATTACCTTAAGTAGTTTTAGAGAGGGGATACCTGTGCAGCTTTCTTTCACACTCGAGGAGCTAAATTCTATTATGGAAATCCCTAGCACACACCCTTTGAGCAGTATTTCAATCTATTTGTTTTGCTGATCCATAACTGCTTAGGTCTTATGAAGCTCTTGCCACAACAAATCCACCTCTATAGTACTGGTAGTCTTCCTGAGTTTCTTTAGGGCCTTGGCAAAGTACTCCTTCTTTGTTACTCTGAATCCTATACCCCAAACACAACCTCTAAGACATCCTTGATAAGAGGTAAAGCTCCTAATTCTACCTCCTAAGACAGCGTCACTTGTGAATTATATAATAGAGAAAAGTAAATATGAATTCTTAAGTCTTGTAAATATGAATGAATAAAAAACTTATCACACAATAAAAGAAAGGAACTACTACTTGCTTGGAGGAAGAAGCAAGAGGGAAGGAGGAGAAAAAGAGAGAGACTAACCTATTAAATAACAATGGAGGAAAAAAAGGGATGAGGGATGAGGGAAAAAGACATAATGATGGACTCCCATAGTAGACAGATAGACCCATGGTAGCAATGATGCTCCAATGCTCTAAATGGAGGCTTTGGATAGAAAAGGTGTGACCTTTATGTTCTAGAGAAGACGAATTTTGAAACTGAAGCAAATAGGATGTTCTCCATTTTTGATGTAGAATTGTCATAAATTTGAAAGGAAACCACGTGGTTTCATCTTTTCACGTCAATTCCATAGGGAACTGACATGAAAAGTAAATATTTTTGTCAAATTTTTTTAATATTAAAAAATTTCACGTCAATTTTATTAGTGAATTGACGTGAAATGCCTTAATTTTTTTTAACTCAAAAGATTTCATGTTAATCATACAAATAACTGACATGAAATCTGAAAAAGCTTTTAATATTAATTTTTTACATAATTTTTCACATTAGTTTGCTTAATAACCGACGTGAAATATCTTTTCAAACAATTTTTTTACGAACTGAAGTTAAATAGTTTCAATTTATTTGCAAATAAGCCACTTCCTTTTTTTAAGAATGGTTTTTTTTTTAATAATTGACGTTACAAGGCATAATGGAAAGTAACATCAATTAGTTAATTCTAAACTTATTAAAATAATCAATTGTGATAATATAAATGCATACTCATAAATATCAACATCAACAACTATGTAAATGTATAAAGTATAAATATATGAATTTAATTAAAATTAGTAGAAATTCAAGTTCCACCTTTAATTTCCTCATATGCTTAAACACCTTGGGATTTATGTTTCTCAATATAAAATCTATATACAGTAAAAATAACCATTTACATATTAAGTTCAAAGTAGACTCACGAGTGAATTTTCTTTCTCTTGGTTTCTGTACCAGGAAAAGCTTTCGCATGGATGATTCAAGTCACTAGAAAATACCACCGGATCGGCCTCTAGATATAGAAGAAAAAGATGAAAGGCAATCAAAGAAAAAGAAGGGCTCACCAAACAAAAATGAAATTTGATTATGGATGACACTATAGAAGAACCAAAGGCATCTCCAGAGATGACTACCAACATGGTTGATAATCCATATAGAATTATTTCAAAAGCTAGACAAGAACCCACTACAACAAGGAAATTTCTTTCATACAAGGAATATTTAATGGGTTTTAATGACATAGCTAATAGTAACACCGGAATGGATGTGGATGAAGATGATGTTTTCATAAAAGAGGAGGGAATCTAATGGCCGCTTCTAGAACCATCAGAGGAGTTGAAGAAATTTATAGAGAAATACCCAAAAGTGCCAATCACCCAAGAAGAATATAATGAATGGTGCTAACCTTAGAATAATGCCTTGATTATTACCATACTTGGGAAGAGGTATAATCTCTATCAGTTAAAAATCTTGCTAAGTAAATTATGAAATATTTCTAACTTTGAGCTTATCGATCTTCCAAACAATTATTTCATGGTGAGATTTAAAGAGACTAAAGGTTGGACAGAACAATATAGGAAAGTACTATATGGTGGACTCTAGGTGGTGTAGTAACATTGTATTCTCATTCAGAGATGGACTCCTTACTTCAACCCTTTTCAAAATTCTCTGGGACATGTTGCGGTGTGGGTACATATTCTAAATATACCTGTTCACTATTATAATAGGTATTTTATATCCAGTTAAGGGATCAAATTAGAAGGACCATTAAGGTTGATCTAAACACTCTTGAAGATTTTATAGCTAAATCTTCCAAAGTGGAACAGGGACGTTATGCGCGAATCTGCATCGAACTTGATCTGTAAAAAAAGTTGATTCCTTTTGTAATCGCAACTAGTGTATGTAGAGTATAAAGGACTAAGTTTAATTTGTTTTGCATGTGGTAGATATGGCCACAAAAAGGAAGTTTGCCTATGGAGATATAATAATTCACAAGGTATAGGGGATGGTAACTAGTCGCAACACCCTCACTGCTCCCAGGAATAGTCACCGAAGAAAAGAAGTCCATTAGAAAATGAAATGTTTGGAACCTGGATACTACCACCACAACTTAAGGGATTTTAGTTCTCAAGGTTTGATAAGATAAGAGCATACACAAGTGAATCAGCATACAATAGCTAAACTTTTAGGAAAGAAGATAGCCGTATTACATAGTCTTGATTTGTTGCATTAGCCGATTGTGAGGAGGAAGAGGAAATAGAGGAAGAAGTCAAACTTAGCCATAAAGTAGATGCTGTAGATTCTGAATCAATAGGCAAATAGTTGGTATTAAGCTCAGAGAAGTGCTGATAATGACTCCTGAACATTCATATAACTCGAGGAAAGGAAAAACACTTGTCAAAAAGTCTATGTATAGATTGAAAGGAAAAGAAAATAAAGAGTATTTCAATATGAAAATAGATAAAGGGCTTTATGAGTTTGGACCAACCAATAATGTTAATGTTAGGCCTATCAACATAGGTCAGTCTTCAAAATATGAAATGAAAACTAGAAGGCAATGTACCCATGTGGTGGTGTAAGGCTAATTAGATAAGTTGGGCCACATTAACTGTTCAGACTTGGGCAAAAAAAATTTGAATCCAACTCAAGCTTCAAACTCACTATGATCTTCTAGAGATTTAGCTCGTCCCTCTACATTACATGAACTTTTGCATGATAGAAAACCAAACCTAAAGCCTCTTAATGGTAACTTGATGCTAGTTTCTCTTTAGTCGAATAAGAAGGTTTTGAGCCATCATCCTAAGTATAGTAATAATATTCCTATGGAAGAACCCATATGGGATCTTCACTTCTTGTATGGAGTAAGTGTTCCTTTGGAACTACTCTCTTTCAATATATTGTTTTAATGATAATTTCTTCTTGGAATTGTCGAGGGGTAAGTAACATGGCTTTTCTAGGTATGGTTAGAGATATTGTAAATAAAAATAAGATTGATATCTTATGTCTATTGGAGACTCATATTAGTGGTTCTAAAGCTGACTTTATGATAAAGAAATTTGGCTTTGATAACTGGATTTAGGTTGAAGCTTTTAGTTATGCAGGAGGGATTTGGATTCTTTAAAATGATTATGAATTTTTAGTTAATTATTCGTGTTCAAATTCTCAACCTATTCACTACAAAATCACCAAAGCTGATCATTTTGAGACTGTTATGCTACTTTGTTTATGGAGAAACTACTTATATCAAAAGAGGTCCTATTTGGGCTTCATTTGAAGAAATTAGTGCCACAATGAATGATGTGTGGATAGTCCTTGGAGATTTTAACTCTTATATATCTCATGGAGATAAGGTTAAGGGAGGGGAACCTATTGCTCTAGCCTTAGAACATTTCAATTGTTGTATCCAAAACTCCAGCCTAATTGAGCTTCCTATTATGGGGGATAATTTCACCTAGGAAAGAATAGGTCTAAAAATTAAAACTTGATTGGGCTTTTATCAACATCAATTGGCTACTTGCATTCTCAAATTCCAAAAAGCTTCATCATTTGAGGTATAAATTATATCATCATGTTCAAGTTGTCTCTATTGAATCATTTGTTCCTACTCCCTCAAACAGTAAATTTTTTAAGTATCAGGCCACATGGAATTTAGAAGAAGATTTTAAAGATGTTGCTGCTAGTGCCTGGCAAGATAAGGAATAAATGGATGGTTTAATTTCCTTTTCTAATTCTACTCAATATTGGAACAAGCAAAAGGTTAGTAGCATCCCTCATAAGAAAAGGCAAGTTATTAGAAGGCTCAAAGGTATTGATTGAGCTAGAATAAATAATCAGGCTAATAGGCTTTATAAACTTGAGAAAAAACTTTGAAAAGACTATCTCAAGCTTAATTCACAAGAGGAGCTCATATGGTTTCAGAAAGCAAGATGTGAATGGCTTAAATGAGGTGATAAGAACACAAAATATTTTCATGCTTCTACTGTCTTAAGGAAAAAGAAGAAGAGGATTAAAGCACTTAAAGATGATAACGATGAATGGGTTGATGATTGTGAGCGATTAAAGACTATAGCAAGCAATTTCTTTAAAGATATCTATACCAAGGATCCTAAAGTTCTCCCCCACTATAATTGGCCTTCTTGTTTTCAAGCTATTAAGAGTAATATTTTACTTCATTAATCCAAGGAAGTGAATTGTGTGGAAATTAAAAATGCAACCTTCTCTATAGGGGCATTCAAAGCACTGAGACCAGATGGATTACAAGCCCATTTCTTTCAATCTCATTGGAACATTATTGGTGAAAAAATCTATAAATTGGTAAAAGAAGTGTTTCAAATCTGGTGAAAGTGAAAAGCTTGAACCAAACTAATATAGTTCTCCTTCCTAAAGTTGATCAGCATACCTCTTTAAAGGAATTGAGACCTATCTCTTTATGCAATGTAAGTTTCAAGATTATCACTAAGATCATTGCTAATATGATTTGGCCTCTTCTCAATTCTCTTATCGGAATAGAATAATGTAGTTTTCTAGAGGGCAGTTAAGGGAGCAATAACGTGATAATTGCATAGGAAGCATTTCATACCTTGAAAAACAAGCATACTAGTAGAAGCTATGTGGCTATTAAAGTTGATGTGGAAAAAGCATATGACATATTAGACTGGGTTTTTATTGAAGATACTCTTCATAGTCTAGGTTTTGATAGCAATTTTATGGCAATCATCATGTACTGCATAAATTTAGTTTCTATAAAAGTAATGTGGAATGGTGATACAGCTCAAGAATTCTTTCCTTTCAGAGGTCTTAGACAAGGTAATCCACTTAGCCCTTACATCTTCATGTTGTGTATGGAAAGACTTGGGCATTTAATAAAGGCACAATGCACTTAAGGAAAATGAAAACCTTTAAGGATTACTTCCAAATGCCCTTTTATTTCCCACCTCTTCTTTCTAAATAACTTATTCTTATTTACAGAAGCTTCTTTAGAGTAGATAGAGATCATCAAGGAAACTATAAGTACCTTTTGTAATGTCTCAGGCTATAAAGTTAATCTTGCCAAATTAAAATTTTTTTGCTCTAAGAATGTCAACCATAATAGAGCAACTCAACTTAGTTATATCATTAGCATTGGTCTCACGACAGACTTGGACAAGTATTTGGGAGTTCCACTTATCTATTCTCATACTTCCAAAATGATTTTCAATCCTCTTGTCATAAAAGTCAGGAAAAGATTATCCACTTGAAAAAGAAATTACCTAAATATAGTAGGGAGGTCAGTACTCATCAAAGTTGTTTTATCAGCTATGCCCATGTATCTAATGCAGACGATGTTATTACCCACAGGCATTCTTAAAGAAATTGAAAAAATCTGCAGAGGCTTTTTATAGAGTCAAGAGGTTGATAAAAGGAAATTACACTTGATTTCTTGGGACATAGAGAAATGTGCGAAAGAGTTAGGAGATCTAGGGATTAAGGATCTCAAATATCAAAATACTGCTTTCATTATGAAGCTTTATTGGGGTTTGATAACTAAACCAAATGCTCTATGGGTTCAATGAATAAGGAAGAAATACATATATGGAGATAACTTCTATCCTGAAGTCACTCATAAATAGTATTCCTCAGTGGTTTGGCAAGCAATAACTCACACTTGGAAAGATTTTATGAAAGGTATGGGGAAAAAGATAAGAGGCGAATATAATACCAACTTTTGGTGGGACAAATGGTCATGTCTTGATCAACCACTTATTTATTATGTTGATCAAAATTGTAACACAATTAATCAGTCTAATGTAGTTAGTCAGCATGTGCTATCTACTGGGCAATGGAATATTATTAATTGGATTAATGTCATACCATCATGAAGATAAAGAGATCAAAACCACCAAGTGGCTTTGAGGCTGATCAACTAAGTTGGACATCTACTATTGATAGTTCTTTCACTATCAAATCAGCGTATGATTTTCTCCAAACTATTGATCATAAGTCTCCAAAACCTTTATGGAAGAAGATATGGAAATAGCCTGTTTCTAAAAGAATCAAGTTTTTCTTCTAGCAAGTTACTCATGAAAGATTACTTACAAATTAACTCAGAGCTTTACATGGTCTAACCACAAACAATGAGTGTCCATTTGAGTGTCATAGAAAGGAATCCATCATACACATCCTTCGAGACTGTGAGATTTTAAAAGAGTGTGGGAAAGAATTATTAATCCTAATGATTTTACTACTTCTTTCTTTGTTGATTTGCAGGATTGGCTCAAATGGAATACTACTCACAAGCTAGGAAATAGCAAATTTGGAAGATGGCCTTAGATTAAGGTTTTTTGTAATATGTGCTAGCTCTTATGGAAAGCTCAATGTAAAAGACTCTTTAAAGGAACCCAATTCAAGTCTAATGAGATTATACATCAGGGTCTCTACTTACTGATGGAGGATTCAAGTACCAACAAGTTTAAACATGTAATATTCTAAGGTTTTTTAAATGACGCAGATAGATGGACTACTCCACCTAAAGGCTATGTTCATGTTGATATGGATGCTTCCATTAACCAACAAGGACATGCCACTTGCAGGGGAGTGTCTCGAAACAAATAGGGAGATTGGATTATGGGCTTCAAACGTGAATTAGGAAGAGCAACCATCTTAGTTACTGAACTTCTCGCTATAAGAACAAGATTGAAGATTTGTCACTAATAAAAATTTCAGAAAATTAAACTGTTCTCTAATTCATAGGAAGCCATCAACATGCTTTTTAGGGATTGTCGTTCTAATTCTTCATTTAATGAAGTAACAACAATTTATGATCTTATTTACAGCAATTAGGACCTCGTCATAAAACAAACGTCCAGAGAGAATTTGAGTTATGCTGATTATTTAGCCAAGACTGCTTACACTACTGGAGTGAACACTGTTTTACTTTGGAACTATCCCTTACGTTGCTTAGACATCTTGTT
This sequence comes from Prosopis cineraria, assembly GCF_029017545.1. Taxonomy (NCBI): domain Eukaryota; kingdom Viridiplantae; phylum Streptophyta; class Magnoliopsida; order Fabales; family Fabaceae; genus Prosopis; species Prosopis cineraria. Next base: position 24,266,144 of record NW_026555343.1, on the reverse strand, counting down.
GTCAGATAAGAGGAATGCTTAGTTTGTCTTTACTTCTGTAATTCAAGCTTTGGCTTGCCTTTGTAACTAAAAAATATAGCCGTTTACTTTTCAAAATCAAACTTAAGGAAAATAGGCATCAAAACTATTTCTTTAGCAAAACTTAATCAAAATAGTTAATAAGTGCAGACACATAGTCCACGAGGGTAAATAACTAACAAGCACAGCTCAAACCCGTAAAAGCAAATGCAAGCATAAAGCCCATGAAATCAAGCTTAGGCATAAGGTCTACAAAAACAAGCATAAGTACTATGCTCACAAATAACTATCCCTCCATTCCATGTGCATTGGCCATTGCATGAGACTATCACTTCCTAAGTACCCTACTAGCTAGTTGTACCATGAGGCGCCAAGGGCAAATGAAACTGCTGTTAGCAACCAATGTTCTAATTCAATCCCACAAATTAAAAAAAGCATGTGTATGTTTATAAAATCAAGTTATTATCTCTTTTCAACATTATCTCTTATGATATTCAATATAAATGAATTCATATGTAATTATCCCATGCATAGATTATGATAAAAAAATTATCAAATATCAAAAATATTTTTATATATTCATTTGAAGAATAAATTTAACTCTTTTCAATATAATCACTCCAAAATAGTATCTTCAATGCTCTCCCACACATAAACCATAATAAAATGTTCATTCTTTAGACCATACGATTAATCAATATTACTAGCACTAATACTTATGAACATTCATTTGAAAACTAATTCCAATTCCTTTTTTTAAATTTAATGTAATGAAATAATTCTCAAAATATAATAATTAATAATAAAAATAAATCATAATATCAGTTAGTATGTTATATATCAATATATTTATTCAAAATTTGAAGAAAAATAAATCTACTAATAATTAGGTCATTGGAACGCTATTCAATTACCTAGAAAGCTCACAAGAAAAAACTTTGCTTATTCTAAACACCTCTTAATTACCTTTTAGCTACTCCAATTACCTTTGATCAACAATAGGCAAAGCTAGAATAAGACACTGCTGCTCACACAAGGAAAAAGAAGAAAGAGATCCTCATGTGTCTATAATAGCCAGCTAAATAGAGAGTAGAGAGCATCACAAAACAAGGGAGAAGAAGAACACATGAACAAGAGATGGATCCATGGCAATAGTAACAAATAATCAAACCACCTTACTAATAAAAGGTAGGAAGAACGAAGGAAGAGGGAGAGGAAGAAGAACGAGTCCCACTCACAGCACCTAGACAATGCCAACAAGAAAGGGAAAAAAAGGACCAATGGTGAAGCTTGAACAGAGATGGAGTGGGTAGAGGTTGAGCGAAATCTTTGCAGTGGCAAACTTGTAATGAACTTAACACACATGTCGACGACCAACTGAAATGGAGGAGGCAAGAAGAGAATGGAGGTTTTATCAGAACATTCCCTATCTCATTTGATTTTAAAGGATTCAAAAATGGAAAAATGAAGAAGAGAGCTATATGTGCATGTTTTTGACTCTGTATTTTATTAGGGCATAATGGTAATTTCATATAGATATGGAAAAATAAATAAAAAAACTCCCTTTGTGCACTTCAAGGATTCGAATATGGGACGTTGATAGGAAATTAGTCGCTTATCCTCAAAATTACACTAAAGCTAACCCTAATGCAATATAGGGACAACCCTAGGTCATCTCCCAAGGAATGGTTTTAAGTCTAATTGAAAGTTATCTAGTGAAATAAATCAACCAAAGTTTGTAGGAATTTAGTTATCTAGCTAATTATCTAAACTAATTACCTAATATGCAAGTAATTAAAATGCTAGTGAAAGTGAGTGAAATGAACTTCCCTTTTTACAATAATGGAACCCTAGAGATTAGTTGATTTTGGACTCATTATCTTCTCATGATTAGGCTAAGTTTAGCTTCCCTTTCCTCTTGACTAAAGCTGTCATGACTTAAGAAAATTATCCTAAGCCAATTAACCTAATTAGCTAACCTCCCTATATCTTAGATTAAAGTCCCTAGTTCAATTAACCAATTGGTGAAGACATTAGCCAAGTGATTCATTCAAAATCCTCTCTCAACAGCCATGGTCAAACACATAAATTGAGCAACCACAAGATTATGTCAAGCTACTCAACAACACAAGCATTAACACCACAAGATTATGCAATATTAACACAAGAAATTCACTAATTGAAAAACACAAGATTATGTGCCAAACAAAGAGTGGCAAAATTCAGTCATGGCTGTCCAAGGAAGAAATTAAATGAAACAATCCTCTCTCTTTACATCAACATCAAATTCAAATTAGAATTTATAAGCTAAGATGATTAAACCCTAGATTAAGGAATCTAACCATCTAGTAAAAAGAGAAGAGGATAGGAAACAAAAGAACTTAGCCAATTTGAAGCTCAAGACTCATCCTCCATCTTCATCTCTCTAGCATTCCACAAAGAAACTTAGCCAATCTTCATCTTCAAGAACCCTAGTGATTGCTTGTGAAGGCCAAACTCCATAGCTCTTGAATGATGAAAATGAGCTTCAATCCTTGTGAAAATGGAAGGGATGGAACGAAAATGAAGAGAGGAGAAGAATGGTATGAGTTTTGTGGAGGTTTGGTGGCTGAAAATGGAGGTTAGGGTGCTGGAAAATGAAGAACAAAAGAGAGAAAATGAAGAACACTATGAACAAGAGAGAGAGAATGTGGAAGATGAATGAGATATGTGTTGGATCCCATTTGAGGCTTAAAATGGCGTGCTCCTTGGTGTCTCCCATCAGCTGAAGCTTGATTAAAATAAGAAAAAAGAAATTAAAATGTAAATGGGAGCCTTGTCACACTTGCAAGGTGGCAACTTCCTATTGGTTTGTAGATGATTCCAATGTGTGCCTAATTTCCCATGTGTCATCCACATCATTTGAGCTGATTTAACCTCTCAAAATAATCATAATTCACGTGCAAACCATCAGCCATTGACCTCAAGGAGTGTTGACCTCAATTGCCCAATTGATGCACAAGTCACATGCCACCTATGTCACATAAATCACATAATTCAATTAAATAGCATATGATATAATAAAATCTAATTCATGTCCAGAATTAAATTCATATTTAGAAGGGAAAATTTATTAAATTAACCAAGTTTCAGGCTGCACAAAATTATATAAAAATTTTCACACAAAGGCAAACCAAAAACTAGGACAAACTAAGACACTTAAGAAAGTGTTGACTTTTTTATTTAATTACTCCCAAACTAAAATAAATTTTAAAAATATAATTTCACCATTCATCAAATGGACATAAAATGCACTTTTTCAATTTTTCTTGTACATTTTCTCAAAAGTTTATTTTTCGGACCAAAATGCCCCTAGTGTACTGATCTTAGAAACTTAGGCAAGTTCCAAATCTAATGCAATGTGTGCACTTGAAGGTGATAAATAATTAATAAAATGGTCCTAATTGACAAATAAAAGTGGGTAACAAATGTGTTCTATCAGACGTAAAGATAAGCATCAATTGTAGTTGCTACTAAACTACTAGAATATTTTGATAAATTTATACCAAAAATAATACAAGTACACTTAAATTATCTAATAATATATTTTTATTCACTTTATTTTCTGAAGTCCATCTAGATCCTCTTCACACCTTTTTCCCTATGCAATCTCTATCATATATACATTACTACCTTGATCCAATGGTTACTATTTTGTTAAGGCAGATATTGAATTCGTGCATTGCATTCCCCTAATTTGTGCCAAGCAAGAATTCCATTGACATTGCACCAAAACGCCATTATTATACCACTTAAATACTTAAGTCTTCCCTTCCAAATCTACATAGCAACCTATCAACAAAGTACGCATAGAGAGATCCACCAACAATAAAAGTTCTCAAGTCAAAAGTTTATAGCAACTAGAAATTTGTATAGACCAACTAAATTATTTTGTCTTTGAATGAAGAAATTCCTCTAACTATAGTTTTTTTATGAAGAAACTCATCTATCTTATAACATCTTAAATTTCTAATCCAATGTTAATGATTGATTAAGGATGAATTAGTGATTTAATATGGGAATAGGATTTTGAGTAGTGAAGTGTCATATTGACTTATTGGGATATTATATGAATAGATATGAGTAGAACAGTGAAGTCTCAGGGTAGAGCGTGTGAGCATAGTGAGGATTTCCTTCACTGTGCCACATGCCGCTGTAGGTGATAGATGCGCCGCAACACATGGAGCCAAAGTTAGATTAATAGGACGTGTCCAGCTCGTGGAAAATAGATAGGAGAAAATGAGAGAAGAGATCTCGTGTGGAGAAGAGCAAAGGGTGTGTTAGGGCAAGCTAATTTAGGAGCAAGGACAATGTTTTTGACCTATTACATATCAGGTAAGTCACATATTGCCTTAACCTTCGAATCTACTATATTTTCTCTTAGTTCTAACTAGTGAAATTGAATTCGGGAGTTTTAAGGAGTTGATTTCTTACCCAATAGTAATAAAAAGGTCCTTTGGAACTAAACTAATGCTTTGTGACTAGTTAAAATTAAAACGATAAAGTTTTGAAGCTATAGGCAAGAATTGCCCTAATCTAAAGAGACAATAGTGAGAGAAAATTGCTAGAAAATGTTAAAGCTTGGAATGAAGGGTGATCAGTGGTAATGTGCGTAATTGAGTGTGCAATGTGGATTTTATAGAGATTAAGTGTTTAAATGTGATAATTGAAACTTTTATCAATAAAGAAATTGACTTTAGGTTGCCCATTTTATATAGATTATAGTGTGTGATGCATAAATTTCAAGAGAGGAGCTGAATAGGGTTGAAGTTACACAGGTAACCCTTTCTATTGAACAGGAGGGTTAAGCTAACCATATAGTTTATTATGTTTATTAACTATTATAACTGTGTAAAAGTGAATATCAAATGATAAATTATGAACCTATGATTTTTATGCATGATTGTTATTGAAATGGGTTTTAGCATGAACCTTGCATTATGAAATGAATTTGAAAAGTTATTGTTTTCAATGGATATATACATATATGATACGGAAGTATATATGTTGTGGAAAGATAAGTAGTGAAAATTGTGAAAGAGCATGATCATAGGGGGTGGGAGTTCACCTAGGATATGTGGGGATGTGTGTGCATGTGGAGATATATGAGTGAAAAATTTATATGGTTGGCCTGGCACTATAAGACATTCAGTGCAGCATTATATAGGCTATTACCTTGGGTAATTTGGTACAGCATATTATGGGCTATTATCATGGGACACCTGAGCAGTCTGGCAACTTTAGGTACGGTTAGAAGTCAACAATACATCTATCACAAGTGTGTAAAGAGGGAGATCATAGTCTATAGGTGGGTTAGATTACCTTTAACCAGGTGTTTCTACTATCGAAAGTGAACTCGAGTTAGCAAGTAGTTAATCCAAAAGAGCCTATGGTTTCATATTAGGGAACTTTGGAGGATTGGTGGATAGTTGATCATGCCAAGGTGTAGCAGTATTTGAAATGTGATTTATATACGAAAGTGATGATTTAGTTATGATATACTATATATATATATATTATATTATTTATGGTAATAGACATTTAATGAACTATATTTGATTACTGAGATTTTTATCTCACCCGTGGTTATTCACATTTTTCAAGTTCTGGTACTAGTGGTTTGAAGGGAAAAGACATTGGCTGAGTTGAGATATCTTAGTAAGCCTTTGTCAGGTTTTGGTGTAATGAATTTTGTTATTATTAGTTTTGTATATGTATAAGTTGCCATAGGATTTGTACATGTGCATAAGATATTATTATAGTATGTTTTAGTGATTTTGAACTCCCTAGCCCTTGTACAAGTATGAATGATAAAATAACTAGATGGGTGTAACACTTACCCTAAGTGTTATCCAAAAATCACACATTTCAAATAAACTAAGTATGGTTAAAGAGTTGATCCTAAAACCAACTTAGGAAATAAATCATTTAAATCACTAAACAGATACACCATTGCAAAATAAACATTTAAAACCATTAGAAAAATTTATAAGTTCTACCTATAGCGCATAGAAGCAAGCTAGGTGAAAGCGGGGTAAAAAGATGTTGTTATGATAGCATTAAATTGCTGTTATAACAACCCTCACGAGCCAACTTTTGGGTGGCAACATTTTATCATCCGGCCTCCAATAGAAGTAATTTTAAAGCTCACACATAATTCTTAATGATTACTAGTAGTACATTAAATTTTAAAAAGATCTAATAGTCGGGTTAAAAATTTGACACGTTACAAATTTGTCATTTCTACTGTCGTGACAGCACATTCAGACTAAATTTTGGAGTGCACCATTTCATTATCAGACCTCTGATCAGGGCAATTCTAGAGCCCACGCATCACATTCAAAGGGTAATACAAGTTTTGTATTACCAAATTTTGAAAAGATCTAATAGTTAGATCAAAATTCATACATGTTGTAAATTCAGCAACTTTGTTGTCATGATAGCATTAAATAGCTATCATGATAGCACCTCCAGACCAAACTCTAAAGTACACCATTTTTTTGTCCAATTCTAATCAACATGATTCTAAAGCCCACATAAAGCTTATAAAAAGTTTTACTTGTAACCTAAATTTTAGAGAAATCCAATAGTCGGATTGAGATTTGGACATCCGGATGCAAAAGTGCAGTTTTTTGGTAAAAACCATTTTCAAAATTGTCCAAATCTTATCCTAAGAGTCACAAACTTGTGGGAACACTTTAGACGTATCAAATAGGACTAAGAGTACCTAATAAAACATTTAAATGATAAAAAAACTCCTTATATCAAAATTAGACCACCCAAGTGCCATTTCTCAAAATGGACCCTAAATCTCTAAAATGCACAAATCATACAAGAGTGGTCAAAAATCAATCTAAACACCATGTATTTATATAAATACACATACTAAATATTTTCACTTGGCTTAAAGATCCCTGTGCGGCCCAAGCACCCATTCTTTCTATCCAAGGTGTATGTTTGCCCTTAACATACAATTTACAATGCAACCACTTTGCAATTGCGTGTAGAATCACACATATTCAAATATATACATCAAAATAAACATTTGCTTGTAGTGAAAACTTGATATATTGAATGAATCTATTAAAACCACATACAATAATTAAGTTTCCTAAACACAAGTCTATAAGCGGCAAAAATTCATACACAAGCACACAATCCACACATATGCACACATATATATAGTCACATCCTACTGGCACCATAACCTAAATACATTACAATATACTTGTTCAAAAGAAAGGGGTTGCAGATCTTTACAATCCACAAGCAAACTCCTAGCTTGGCTCTTTTTCCCATCCACTACTGGATCCTTTGCTTAGACCAGTAAATATTGTAAAGAAAAGGATAAGACAACTATAGTCTCAGTAATAGAGAAATCAATATTCCTTATTACAAGAAAAGCCATAGTCAAGTAAATAAATAATAGATTCAAAATAACATATAATTAACTAATTAAAATGCTTGAATGTATGAGATAGGCTGATTACTTTCCTGACCAACAGAATGACCCTTAGCACTCTTTAGCTTATAGGTAAACCTTACACCCACTATATCTCCATAGGAATAAAATATAAACTAAGGCATGATCTAATCCACTGAACTGCTTGTGCCCTTTTGACATGAATCCTGAATAGTCGAAGCTAACTCCCTCCTAAAGCCAGCCTGACTTACTCTCTATGTAGGGGCTACCTTGGCCTAGGTACTTAATCTTACACTTGATATGCTGGATTCCTTCCCCCATTGAGAGGTGTTAAACACTCAATCCACTAACTACTTTAGTGTACTGAGCCCACAATATGAAAGGCAATACTAAGTACTAACAGTGAGCCATAGAATATCACAAGACTGCATCTCCCTATTAGTGAACTTCTACTGAGATTATGCCTTCTACCCTTTTCTAACTTTGCCAGTATTGACTACTTCAATACTCAAGGTAGTATAATACTCATAATTTATCTCTTAAGTAGTTCCTTAGCCTATCTAAGGTACCAAACCTAGTTGCACTCCCTAACTACAGCTCCTCATGTTTTATGACCACAATGCATGCTACTAATCTAATTTTCATAAATAACATCATTATTAAATAGATAGTAAACATAGATGCATTAATATCAAAATAATATCCCATAAACCTTTATAAAACACATTTTATTTGCATTCAATTATATAAAACATGTAATGCATGCTAGATAATATTATCTACTCAAAAATAGCTAAACAAAGCAATAAAAAATATAAATTCCCCTGTTACCTCAACCTTTTAGTACCAAAAGGGTTCCCCTTGTACAAAATAAGACTTGGCTTGTTCTTTAACTTCTCAATAGGTTACACCAACTATTTCCTATAACACATAAGTGATCCACATCACTTTTCATAGCAAATAGCATAAAAGAAAACTATAACTCATACCACACAACTTGGGTCAATAAGCCACAATCCATCCCAATGGTCCATGTATTAAACCAACTATTCTCATATTACCACTTAACCACCAAAATCATTTATTAGCCACTACTAAGCAAATTTTCAAACCATACAATTTTTAATCAACTAAAAACCTTTACTTCGTGTTACCAACTTTCATAATTAGCCCTTATAATGAAAACCAAAGCTTAATTTAAATCTTATTGGCTTCAAATAGCATGATTATAACTCAATCAATAGGTTTAAATCATTAAAGAGAAAAACCCAATCCCTTGGGGTTTGATTTTTGCCCTAAAACTACCTTTTTCATCCAATTATATACTCAAAATACTAGAGAACCATATAGAAACTCAAAACAACCTCCTTAGGACCCAAGAAAACTAAAGCTTATAAGAAAAAATTCTTTGGGATCAAAATGCAAAAATTTTCTCTTCCAAAAATTTAATAAAACCAAGAGGGATGGAAGAGCATTGAAGTAGGGAGTTTACCTATCATGTAGCCAAGCTCGCAATTGCCACAAAGCTCCCAGATCTAAGCTCTAGCTTCCTTCTCTTTCCCCTCTCTCTACTGTCTCCTCTTCTCCTCATTGGTGCATTACTTTTCCTTTTATTTTCTTGTTTCATTTTTTTCTACGTGATGTTTTCCCTTTTAAAAACTAATTTAAACAATTTGGGGAAAATTACAAGAAAGGGCCCAAATCTTTTTGTTATAACACAAAAGCCTAGGTCAACTTTGGTAATTTTTTCATAGTTAAAAATAAAATAAAACTAAACTTTTACTGAGTAAAATTCAAACTCTAGACCTCTATCAAATTATTCTTAATTTTAATTTAATTATAGATATTATATTTTATTTTTTAAATAAATTCAAGTTTTAAAATTTTTAGGATGTTACAATGGGCTAGTGGATGGATGTAATTATGTGTGAATATGAAATGAGTGGACACTATATGTAGTGATTTGGCCATATATGATATTAAAGAAATAAAATGTGAATTTAGCCTAAAGGGTGAAATGGGCATTTTGTAGGCCAAATTTGTGTATATGTGTTATATTGTGCATGTATATGGTCAATTAGGTGTGGTATGTCTATTTGGATGTAGTCAAGGCCTAAAAAGTGACTAATGACGTTTGGTTTCAAATTGAGACACTTCAGTGACAAAAATTTAATAGAAAATGGTCAAAGTACACTTTAGTGTCCATTTTTTGATAGAAATATCAAATTGAGATGAAACTAGTGTCATAGTTAGATTTCAAAACAAGCTTCGTGTAGGCGCTTGAACCATCTCAATCAAACATCGTATGTAAAAATGGCACACATTTGAATTTCATATCAGAAACTGCCATTTGACAACAAAATCAAGTGTGTGTGTTGCGGCGCATGTACTTGTATGCCATGGCACACGACACAAAGCGAGTGACTATGGCTTCTGTGCCACATGCCATAATACATATGGCACAAGCCACGGTGCACGGTGCAAAATTGCACTTTCTTTTTCTTGTATGCACATGGTTTTTTAACCTTTAATGTACCAAGTCTAAATGCTTCTACTGTGTATGTATTTATGTATAGTCTAAATCTTTTATTGGGATCCTAATATTTTCAATATTTTCAATTTAAATGTTTTGAAGTAATTAGCAATTTTATAGTAGAGCGTATGGTAATGTCAGTGAGAGCATTACATATCTCACTGTTGAAGAGGGAGATTGATTTTAATGGACCACACATAAAAGATAGCCCACATAAGGACAAACAAGACGTGCTTAAGGCTCAAGAGGAGCTAGTAGGTGTGCCAGGCCTAAAGGGAGTCCAAGAGTTCAAGTCTAATGTGCCTAATGATCCGTTGCAAAGTATAGCAAGCTTAATGACTAAAGCCTGGACTAAAGCTATGAATGAAGGCCTAACTTGTCTCATTAAAGAAATCTAAGAGCTTAAGCTGATGTTCTTTAATGAGCTTCATACATCCAACAAGCCCAATGAAGAAGACCCATACTTTCTTAAAATCTTAAAGATCCAAGTCCATAAAGATGTAAGCCCAATTGGCGAAGATCCAAGCCTATTTAATTCACTATATGTTAAATAAGATCGAGGGTATTTTGGTCAAGAATAGGATGCCATTTATGATCTGATTTGAAGAGGAGAATGCGCTATTTATGATCATAAATAAGGAGAGAGAAGGTGTGATCTCCATCATCTTTAAGCCTATAATGTAAATTTGCATTGTTTCCTACTTTAGCCTACATTTGAATTTCAAGACTTAATCATTTTCCTTCTTGATTTTTAGCTTTAATATTGATTCCTTTTCATTATTATGGCTTTTATTAGGTGATTTGATTTAGGGAGCAAGACTTTAGTTATTAGGAAAGTTTTTGAATTCTCTCATCTAGCCATTAATGATGAATCTCTAAGAAATAAGGAATCTTCCTATTTTGTCAAGGAGATGGTGCCATTATGGAGGGAGTCATCTAAGGTTAGGGATTATAGAATCTTTTATTATCTTTCTTATAAATAGGCCCCCTTATGTACTCTTCCAAGCATGTTATGAATGAGAATTTTCTCTTGAGTTTGATAAAACTCTTTATGTGAGCTTCACTTTCTTGTAGAAATTTTGAGGTGAATACTGGTGTGATCAAGAGTCTAATCAACTCTTGTGGTCTCTTAAAAGCTAAGGTTGCTAGAACCAAGTGTTCTAGTTTTCCTTTTCCTTGACTGTTATCTTTCATTATCTTTATCTTTACATTTTTTTTGTTTCATTTTTTATTTCTTATTTGTGTTTCGAGTTCTGTCCTGAATTAGTACGATCTCGCCCCCTCCCCCATATCAATTGGTATAAGAGCTTAGGTTTGATAGTTGTTTTCCTCTTTCCTTTCATTTTTGTTCATCACTTTGTTTCTTTTGATTCCTATCTTGTGATCTCCATCTTCATGTGACCACTTTCTTCATCTACCACTATTTTTAATTTTTCTCCATCTTTGGTATCTTGTTCGTCTTTATTTTCATTTGTGTTGCCAAAAAAATTGAGAAATTTGTTCAAAAAATTAGCAAATAAAAATGTGTGATAGTATGCTAAAAAAACAAGAAGAGCAAAAAAAAAATGAAAATTCAAGAAAAAAAAATTAGATTGTGTGATTGAAGAGCTCCTTTATCTCCAAGTGGTGATAAGAAAATTATCTTGCTATCTTTTGGTCACTTTCCTTTTCTTCTACCTTCTTATTATCTCTTTTGTCCTTATTCCTTTTCCTTCTTATATTTTGAGACTTGCGTTTGTTTCTTCCCTTCCTTGACCATATGTTGTTTAAGAGGATCCTTCACTTAATTTAAGGCTTAGTTGGGTTTCTTGCTTGTCTCTTCCTCTAAACCATTTGTTGACTAAGGGGTTCCTTCCCTTATTTAGGACTTGGTTTGGTTTCTATTGCTTGATTTCTTTAAATTTTGCTTATATGTTCCTTTTTGGTGTCTTTTGAGTTTTCTTCATTTTAACTCTTCTTGTTTTCTTGCAATTTTAGTTTATAGATTTTCACTGTGTTAGTTTTTATTTCTTGATTTGCATTTTGTTTCACTTCTAGATACTTGTAAAGCAAGCTTGAGTGATAAAAGGCTAGAAAAAAAAATTCGTTATTGAAAAAGCCAAATTTTGAGTAAAACACGAGTGACTCTACATTCTTAAGTGTAAACATGTGAGGTATGATTGTAAGGACTTATATACTTATGTCTGCTTTCATATTTTCTGGCTAAGTTCATACAAATGAAGGATGGTCAGAAGCGTACTAATGATTTCAAGCTTTTTATAGAAGCTATGCAATTAGAATTTGCCAAGCTTAAGGTTGAACTAGAAAGCATGAAAAAGAAGACATATGACCTTCCTAGTAATGATGATGAGGATGAGGGTTCTCCCCCTCTGAAGAGAAAAAAGAAGGGATCAAAGCATGATGTCAACTTATTAGACCAAAAGATAAAGTACCCTAATTTCAAGGGTAACACTAATCCAGAGGCTTATCTTGATTGGGAGCTCAAGTTTGATCAAATCTTTAGGGTGAATGATTGGCCTAAGGAAAAGAAGGTAAAATTAGATTCAATTAATTTAACTAAACATGCTATTGTTTAGTGGGAGGATCTGTGGCATAAAAGGAGACTTAAGGGTAAAGGACCTCCTAAATCATGTCCAAACTAAAGAAGTTATTGAGAAAGGATTACATGCCAAGTTATTATTATACTTAGTTGAATAGAAAAGTTGAATAGAAAAATATGAATATTTACTCAAGTCTCCATGATACTGGAGGAATATATGTATAAGCTTGATTTGCTAAAGATGTGTGCTAGTATCTAGGAGAGTGAAAGTGATTCCATGAGCAAACTCGTTGATAGGCTTAGACCTAAATTATGGGAAAAGCTTAACTTATACAAATTTATGGATAAGTAAGAGTTGGTGCATAAAGCCATCAAGCTAGAGCTAAGGCATAAAAACAAACGTGCCAAAGCTAGATGGAGGGACTCTAAATCTACCTCTAAATGGAAGGATTCTAAGGCCAAGGAAGAAAAGTTTGTACCCAAACCAAGGAGGAATCTAAGCCTAAATTTGATGGTAAAAAGTCTGAACTCAAACCTTCTTCTTCTACTAAAACCTCTACAGTTCATTATTTAAAGTATCAAGGAATAAGACACATGGCTAAGAATTGTGGTAATAAAAGAGTCATGGCCATTTAAGAAGATGGAGGCTATAATAGCATCCATGCTCTTATTGGAGACTGATTCTGAGTTTGAGGAGGCTCGTGTTATTAGTGGCTCAACTTTGGTAGCAAGAAGAGCCCTTAACATTCAACCTTAAGAGAATGATGAAAAAGTACAATGTGAGCACATCTTTCACACAAGGTGCTTCATAAAAGGGAAAGACCTATTACTAATCATCTTAGGTTGTATAAGTTGCAATGGTTGAGCGATTGTGCTAAAATGAGAGTTAGCAAGAAATTTTTGATTTCCTTTTCTATTAAGAATTATTCTTGTGAAGTATTATGTGATTTAGTTTCCATGTTTGTTGGTCATATTTTGCTAGGTAAGCTATGGCAATTTGATTGTAAGGCTACTCATGATAGATATAGGAATTGTTATCATGTGCCTTTTAAAGGTATGACTTTTGTACTTACACCTCTTAAGCCAATTCAATCTTATAAGGATTAAGTGAGGATTGTTCAAGCTTATAAATAGAGAAAAGACTTGATAGAGTGTCATAAACTTGAGAAAAAGAAAGGCAAAAAAGATGACTTACTTGAAGTAAAAGATAAAGTGGAAGAGAAAAGAAAGAGAAAAGCGAGAAGAGTGGTAAAAATAAGAGTGAAAATCAGTGATAGAAAAATAATTTTGTTAAGTGGAAAAGGTGAGATTAGAGAGGTTGTGAAAAGTAAACAAGCTTTATTACTTGTAAAGATATTTACTTTTCAACTGACGTACCTAACCCTTCTCTGCCTTCTAGTGTTGTTTCTTTATTGTAGGAATTTAGAGACTTATTCTTTGATGAGGTCCCAAGTGGACTTCCTCCTTTGAGAGGAATTGAACACAAAATTGATTTCATACCTACAGCTTTTATTCCCAACAAAGCTACTCATCGACAAACCCTGAGTAGACCAAGGAGATTCAATACCAAGTAGAGGAGTTGATGAAAAAGGGCTTTATTTGTGAGAGCTTAGGTCGTTATGCTATATTGGTCATCTTGCTGCCCAAGAAAGATGAATCATGGAGAATGTGTATGGATTGCAAAGCCATCAATAAAATCACGATGAAATATTGCTATCCTATTCCTAGATTAAATGATATGTTACATGAGTTGCATGGTGCTTCTTATTTTTTTAAAATTGATCTTAGGAGTGGATATCACTAGATTAGGATGAAAGAAGGAGATGAATGGAAAACTGCTTTTAAAATTAAATTTAGTTTGTATTGATGGCTAGTCATGCTTTTTGGCTTGACAAATGCTCCTAGTACTTTCATGGCTTTAATGAATCATATTTTTTAAAATTTCAATGGGAAATTTATTGTGATTTATTTTGATGATATCTTGATTTATAAAAAATCTTTGGTTGAACATGTGAATCACTTGCAAATTGTCTTTAACATTCTTAGAGAACATAAACTTTATGCTAATGTTAAGAAGTGTTTCTTTTGCATAGAGTATGTTGTGTTTCTTAACTTTATTGTAGGAGCTCAAGTGATTCAAGTGAATGAAGACAAGATCATAGAAATTCTTGAATGGCCAACTCCTAAGAATGCAATTGAAGTTAGAAGTTTCTATAGCTTGGCAAGTTTCTATAAGAGGTTTATTAAAGATTTCTCCAGTATTGTTACACCTCCTAATGAGCTAGCTAAGAAGCATATGACTTTCAAGTAGGGTGAGGCACAAGAAAGGCTTTCCAAACCTTAAAGGATAAGTTGACCAAAGTTACCTTAGTTGTGTTGCCTGATTTTCGTAAAGCTTTTGAGATTGAGTGTGATGCTTCTAGGATTGATATAGGTGCTATTTTTGTAATGTCCGCTTTAACATTACCAGGACAATACACTTATACGCCGTTATGATAACTAGGATTAAATAAAATTTCAAATAAAAGTTATCACAACCCAAAGGCTTAAAAGGTAATTAGTTTAAAATAATTGGATCCTAAGAAAACCCTTATAAAAATGTTGTTTGAGCTCAAAACATAGTTTATAATCAATCAAATATGATAACAAAAGTATGAAAACAATAAGCATATGAAAATAAGATAATATAATTTGGAATTTTTTTCTAGAAACTGACCCATCTATCGTAGTGGAACCCATACTTGCCATAGCAGATGGTACAGAGGGACGAGTTCCTCAAAGGACATTTGTGCCATGGCGCAACTGCTATACACCGCAGCGTGCACATACTATCATGATAGCACTGCGAACTTCCATAGCATGCCATTTTGCCATTCGATGTCTAATTTGAGCGGTTCAAGTATCCACACGAAGCACTTCAAGCCTTCTAGCTAATGGAACTGATCTCACACTCAAATAAGAATCCATTAAAAAGATAGACACTTGAACCTAAAATAGTTCATTTTCACCTTAAAACACTTTCAAAGGTATCCATAACACACTACTAAATGCCATTAGCTCTGAAATTACTTTAACCACCTCAAATAGACCACACACAACATAACAAGCACAATTTACCATAACACAAAGGGATGGATAATGTAACCTCCTCTTATATTTACTCAATATGAAAGAAGATTATGGTGTTACTACTGCCTTACATTAATTACAATAATCTAATTTCATTTCAAAAGTTTTGGCTAAAGACTTAGTTTGTAAAATCAATCAATTCACAACACAATCAAAGAAAAACATAGCAGAAGAAAATCATACACCCTTAAATACATAATGGACATAACCCATCAACAAACCTATCCTAATTGCATGCGTTTCA
The DNA here is from genome assembly GCF_029017545.1 of Prosopis cineraria. Lineage (NCBI taxonomy): Eukaryota > Viridiplantae > Streptophyta > Magnoliopsida > Fabales > Fabaceae > Prosopis > Prosopis cineraria. Next base: position 24,250,219 of record NW_026555343.1, on the reverse strand, counting down.
ACACAAAAATAAAATTGAAATTTGGTCTGTGCACTATGGCATATAGTCAGTGCACTGCGGCATGTGCCACAGAGCCACACGCTTGCCCTTTCTATACTGTGCACTATGGTGTGCCTATCTGAATTTCTACTGTCATTTTGACAGCAAAAATGACAAACTTTTGGTTTGCGCCATTTTCACATACGACATCCAATTAGAGTAATTCAAGCACCCACACAAAACTTAGCTCGTATACTAACTAATAAGATAGGTTTAGACACAATCTAATGGTCCGATCAAAATTCAAACACCCAGGGTGCAAATAGTCACTTTTTTAAAAAAAATTTGTGCACCTAAGCACTCAAATCGATCCCTTTCTCTCATTAGACCACACTAGGCTTTGAACCAAGTCCAAAAGAAACTAATACACTTGATTGACTACAATTAATCATAATCATACTCATATATTAAAATTTGACTCTTCTATGGCCAATTTTCACAATTCACTAACTTCACATACTCCATCATTTCTTGGCATAATTTAGCCCACTTGGATATTTCTCAACCCATACATATACAATCATACAATCTTAGCCCCCAAATTACTCATTTCATTATAATTTATTCTTTTGGCTTAAGATTCACTAACACAAAATCATTTCAACATAATATACTCAAATCATAGCCCTTTTGTTTCATTTCAACACATATACACATAATAGGGTTTGATTTCACAAAAACTCAATTCAATACATGCATGTAACCCTATGGCAATTCATATACACTTATATATACAATTTTAGTTTAGTTCATACACAACCTCAGAGTATATAGCTTCACACTCAAGCTAGTCAAGACTCTCTTCCCTTGCCCTGATCACTTCCCAGTCCTGTAAACATGTAACCACAGGGGTGAGATAAAAATTTTAATAACAGAATAACTCACTCTTATTGACTATCACATGAAACCATATGCAAGTAAACATAATATATCATCAAAACCTCATAAAATAGCATTTGCATCATATCTCATTTCCTTTCTCAACTTTTCCTCAATCATAAAGGTTTCTATGTTATCTCAACATATTTTATCATATCACATAACATACTAGCATGATCTCTACCAACTGAGCCTCCAAATCAATCCGACACAAAATCATAAGCTCATTTTAGACCAATGTGCACTCTCATTAGTCTTAAGCTCACCTATAATGGTAGAATCACCTGGCCAAAGATATTCTAACGCACAATACAGATTATGATTTCCCCCAATACACACAATAGAGTGTCGTTGACTCCAAAACTATATCATAAGGACACTAAGAAGTCTCTCACCTCTAACACCATACCTCAATAGGCATTAAGGAGATCTTCTCCAATACTGCACCTTTTAAGGCACTGAGGAGAATTGTTTCCAACATCACAGCCTACTAGGTATTAACGAAACTTTATCACATGCTCTTTATCATTTCCTATACTCGGGTGAACTCCTATCCCTATAATCATGCTTTCCTGAATCATTAAAGGTTCCCATTTATTATTTTACACTTTCTTGCTATATATAAATAACACTTTACATTACAAAACATAAATTTCAATGCTCATTTCAATCAAAAGTTATTTCACATACAACAGTTACTCAATGCTATAAAACATGCTTAATTTAAAATCGTTTCATGCACTACATAACATACTAACATACAATTGCAATAAACAGTCAAATAAAGGAAGTTATTCAATTACCTCAACCCTTCTGTCACTAGAAAGGTTACCCATAGATTTCAACTATCACACTAGCTTATCTCAAGCTTTCTTTCTCTACTCACACGTCCAATATGCCAATTTGAACACATTTGGCACATTTTAGTCATTTAGTCTATTTTGATCAAAAACTTATTTTTTACTACCTAAGGTTATATTCATCTATAAAATCTTTTTTATTTATCCATTCTAAGTCCAATTACTACTTTACATCCCTTCAACGAGTTTTATTTTGCTAAAATCAAATTTTGCGCTAACTTTCTCTCTCTAAAGGCAAAAATTAAGCTTATGGGTTCAAAGCTCTACCATTCAGTTCTAAACTAGTCACAAAACTCTAATTTAACTTTCAAGAAGATTTTTATTACTATTAGGAAAGAATCAAACCCTTCAAATTCCACCGAATCAATTTCCCTATAACTCATTTTCAGAGAAATTTGTGTAGAATGGAAGGTAAGAGTTATGCGTACCTTACCTGGCAAGTTACCAATCCAAATCACATTCCACTGCTCTAAAATAACTTGTCTTAGCTCTTTAAACCTTTTCCCCTCTCTATCTCATGTGTTTCTCAATTTTCACTTCTAAAAAATCACCCAATTTTATGACTTAAAAAGTAATTTTCTAGTCCATGTACTGTGGCACATGCAGCATAAGCCGTGGTACGTGGCACAATGAGATTTATTCTTACTATGCATACTTGATTTGACCCGAAACGTACTTCTCTTGCCTGTATCTGCTCACATAACATACAAACAAGTCAAAATATCAATTAATCATCCGAATCTCTAATTTCATACTAACTTTCACTTCACCCTCGATTAACCTCTAAACTTAGAATTAAGAAATTCAGGATGTTACAAATAAAACTCAACATAAATATTGTTTTGGTCATTTTGATACATGAATCATTACAATTATATCACTTGTACTAGTATCTTGGTTGAGCACACTCATTCAATCACAATCACCATAAGCTTAGGTCAAGATACGCACACATTCCATAAATCCTCGTACAAGTGATTACCAAAACAATTGAAATGCTCTTAAGTTGGCATTACAATATGGCATATTTGTTGCAAACCCAAAAAAGAGGAAAGGAAAGAGCTATACAACAATGCTCTTCACTCTTCAATTGCCTCTTCTTTCCCCTTGACATACCGAAGCCCTCACCTATTAAATATAACCACAGGGTGAGATAAATATCTCAGTCAAAAAATAATTTACTACTATTAATTAACATGTCTAACCATATAAGAGTAAAGCTATTAAACACTAAAACACACTTTTAGCATATTATGACATAACATTTTCTATAGTAAATGTATATTGCTACTTTAGCACATTCAACAAATCCTTTCTATAAACACAAGTCATTTACTACTAGCATGATCATTCTAGGCTGTCAATAACTTTTCCTTAATTAACAGTGTGTTGATTTGCACAGCTATTAGTCTTGACCTTCGTACACTATTTTGATCATATCTCAAAATATAAATTGTCTTTGAGTGTGATAGTATTTTCATTGAAAACTAGACTTCAAGATCTTTCCAACGATATATAATTTGTCAAATTTGGAGTTATATTGAGTGAGTTAGGACATTATGAATTGTTGCACAGTAAAGCTGCAGAATCACCGTGAGAGTAGGAGTTAACCACTCATGATTTAGCAGCATTGCAAAAACTCACGTGAGAGCACCTCTCAAACATACATGAAAATGCATCTAAAAGCTTATTTTTACATTGAATAGCTTATAAATGCTCAATCACACGTGAAACAACCTATATACACGCAAGAAATGACCTCCAAAAGCCTTATTTTCATTAAATAAGTTCTATAAGCCAAATCACTCGTGAGGCACTTCCAAAAGTCATGTGATATGTCATTTTTGCGTGAGAAATCTCCAAAACACACATGAATTAGCACTAGACACTCACAAGAAAAATGCACTAATGGTTATATTTAGTGTGTAACATCTCCAAATGGTTATTTGATGCCTCTAACACTTATTTCACTCCATGAGCTATAAATTTAACACTTCAAACTAATCTTAACATGAGATTAAGCTCAGAAATCATTAACACTATTAGTCAATTAATCTAATTGACTAAAATCACTTAATTGTTGCTTAAAACTATATTTAGCCACTAGTCTTTTTCACTTAGTCAATTTAGGTTCATTACCACTCATTCACCACTATTCATTACTTCTATCAATCCTATTTCACCTCTACCTAATTTTCACCTCCTTTTCCCTTTGATTTAGGGCCAAATTTAAGCCTATAGTTTCAAAGCTTTATTGTAAGCTCCAAACTAGTCACAAAGGCTTAATTTAACTCCCAATAACTTTTTTATTACTATAGAGTAAGAAACTAACCCATGAAATTTTCCCAATTTAATTTCTCTATAACTTATACTAAGAGACGTACTTCAACTAATTGACTAATAATATTAACAAAATTACACATCTATACTATTTTGGACATCAAACTGCCCTTATCACTTAATAAGGCTTGCTTGCACAACTTGCATTATATAAATTCATTCCTGGCTAAAACCTCCATACATTTACCATAGTCACATAAAGTTTATATTTACATTCCTATCTTCACCCAACATACCACATGCATAAATATTAGGGCTAAAAGTACACAAAGTAATCACCCAAATACTATAACATGCTAATACATCCTATGGCAACTTATAACATTCTTAATTACAACATATTAAACTCATTACACAAACTTGTGTGGCACAACAATAGCTCAACTATACTTGGTCTGAGTCTTTCCCCTTGCCTAGCTTACTATCAAAATTAGTAAAAATGTAACCACTAGGTGTAATAATCATCTCAATAATAGAATAACTCACAACTATCAATTAATATGTATAATTGTAAACAAGTAAAGCTTATATATATATATATATCTCCACTTATACATATCCAAATGATCGCATATCCATTTTTCATAAACCATTTTTGTACTTTGGCATTATCATTCTACCTTTCAAACCTCTATGTCACCCCTAACTGAAACTAAAGGCTGCACAGGACCAATCACACATTGATCCGAGAACATCTTCAATTGTAGAATCGCCCAACTAAAGATGTTCTATCACACTTTCAAATTATAGTTTCCCCCTATCACACACACGATTGAGATGTCATTATTCCAACACTACATCACATAGACGCTCAAGAGCATAAATCTCCAACACCAAACTCATATGGGCACTTATGAGAGAATCTCCAATATTGTAAATTATTAGGCACCCAGGAGAATAATTCTTTAATACCGTACCTCGTCAGGCACTCAAGAGAATATATGCCATATAGTCTTTTACTACTCCTCCCTACGGGTGAACTCTAACCCCTAATATGATCATGCTCACATTTTACATACACAAGCCACATGTTTGTAATTCAAATCTCATTTATACATATATACATATATTTTCACAAATCCATTCCTTAAAATCATTTCCATGCACATTATGCTCATTTCACAACATGCACAATTTTAAAACACATTTATGTAGTAATATAATTTCTCACAAATAGTTAAACGAACTAATTAAATAGAGTAAGTTATTCGATTACCTTAACCCTTTTGTCACTAAAATGGTTATCCATGGTATTCTCTTGATTAGTTATCATCGTCACAAGCTTCCTCTACCTCATAGTACACACGTAGTATGTTAATCTACACAAATCAGCACTATTAGTAAATTACTGAATTGGCCACAAATACTAATTATTACTATTGATCATAATCAATTCTTCATTTCCATTTAAACCACCACTCTAGGTCTCAACTACCCTATTTAACCTTTCTAACACTTTTACAAGTTCCACACAATCCATACCAATTATCTCCCCTTTTAAAACTATCACTTTAGGGCTAAATTCAGTCCACTACTTTAAAACTTAATCGTTAATTTTCAAATTAGTCACAAAACTATAGTTTAATTCCCAAGAATCTTTTTATTACTAAAAGTTAAGAAATAAACCCCTTTAAACTCCTTAATTTAATGTCTCTATAACTCAAACTAAAAAACATTAGGGTAGAATTGGAACTTAAGCTGGTATAAAACTTACCTGGCAAGTGATTGGTCAAAAATATCTCCTAAGGCTCTAAACTTATAAGCCCTAGTAGAGTCTTCCCTTTTCTCCTCTCCTTCATCTCTTTTCTCTCCTCTCCCTTTTGGTTCTACAAGCTGACCATATTAGTTTATTCAAAGTTCTATACCATGCACCATGTGCATGTAGCATATACCACGACGCGTGATATAGTTAGAAAACTCTCACTGTAGCTCACACACATCAATTTGAAATGCCATTCTTCCATTCAATCCTATTCATCCAATATCCAAACACACTAAACATTAGTTTACCCCTAAAAATCCCAATCACCAACTAATTTATTAATTTACCTTAATTAGAAATTAGTTTATGGATTACAAATTCAGGATGTCATATTGCACCATGGTCGTCTTTCCTTTTAGCTACCAATAATGGGATATTAATGATTGAAGCTTCAACGCATGGATTTCCTCACATCCACAACCTTTACAAAAGAATAATGGTCTTGACAAAACTTCTCACATATAACACTGAACATATAAAGATACATATTTAAAAAATGAATTCTCAAAAGATGAAGCAATAGGAAACACCACCTTAACAATTAAGAGAAAAAATCTCCTTAAATGAAACTTGAAAGGGTCCAGCTAAGAGCAAAATCAAAAGCAAAGGCAAACAGACAATGATGATGGAGGTTGAAGTGGTGGATAAGCAAAGGGTGGAAGTTGAAGCTGTGAAAGAGCAAGAGAAGCAGTGACTAGGGTAAGAGAAAAAGAGAGAAAAACTCTCCCCATACCCTTTCCTTTAGGTGATATCAATTCTTTCTATTTTTTTATTGATTCCTTAATTTTATATAGTTTTAATATAAACTTTAAATTTTATTTTTGTTTTTTTTTTCATTTCCTAACTTTATTATGGTTTAAGCAACATCAGGCTAACTCATATACTCAAAATAAGGTGAGATTTACTTATAAATTTACCTTTCATTTAGATGAGGAAAAAAATAAAGAGGAAGAAAACTCAAGAAGCACAGCTCTTAAAATAATAAAAAAATTACTATTTTTTAAAATTTCTTTTTCTAATGCTCTCATTCCTATTTTTTTCCTCACTTTTCCCTTATCCAGACTAAGCCTTACAGTTTAAACTCTTGTAATGTAATCTAAAATATATTTATTTTGTTCTAGTTTGACCTCATGTTTCCTCTTGATTTTTAAAATTATCTTTCTTCTAATCTTTATCTATTGTAAACTACCCTTTACTAAATAATTAAATGTCAATATCATTCAATAGACATAATTTATCTAAACATGTCTCATTAATTTAGTTACAATTTAATAAAAATTTGAAGTATAATTAACTAATCATGCCAATTATTTGTTACAAGTAACTAGAGAAGTAATAAAATAGTATGTCAAGGATTAGTTGGATATACAATGACATTTTAATTCAATTCCATTTGGAGATAGCATTAATGAAAAATAAAGATTAGTCAATGACTAATACAACTTCATTACATCAATTACATAAAGTTCCTAATTAAATATCTCTCTATAAACAATATTGGTCAAAATTGCTTTTCCATTAGGCAAAAGAATCATTAGTCCTTTCACGCTTTTAACTTTTGACAATGCCATATATAATTAAGCATGTGTCAAGATAAGGTTTGATAGATACAATCCAACATTACATTATGATAGACATTGACTTTTATTGATCGTCATTACAAATGAAACAATAATTGGGAATTCACTTCATTGCATATGAATAGGTCATCTATTCATGAAAGGATTCTTGCCATTATATGAATTAGCAATTCTTGATTTTTCTTTAAACCACCCAAAGTTATGCCTTTTATAACACTTTTTCTAACATAGGGGATATGTGACTATTACATAAACCTAAGGCTTAGTCTATATTGTGTAACAACATTACAGGCACTCTAATCTTCAAGCATCACTTATGGAGTTAATTGTGTTTAAAAAGTTAGTATTATAGAAACCATTAAAGGAATCACTATATTTTATGGACTTTGAAACTGAACCTAAAAACTTAACTGATTGTCCCAGCAACAATGAGCACATGTAATGGTTCTCTTAGTTCACAATTTTGATGCTAAGAGCAAGAATTGGTCTATCATTGAACTATGTATTTTTATGATTACAAAACTAAGAAAAATAGGTTTGTTACTTGTGCAAATTAATGTTATAATTACTAAGTGACAAAACCTCCAAGAGAATACAGAACAAGAGAAGACTTAGACTTAATGTTTTTATTTATTTCTTCCTTCTCTTAGGTTTTATATGAAAACTATTGAGAGAAAAATCATATTTTGAATTATAAGAATGCATCACATTAGACCATGTCACAAGCTCATAAGTCCCAGAACTTCATTGTCAAACACTTAAATTGCATTTGTACTAAACAATATAATTCACGCTTTTTTTTGATAAAGCACATAAGTGAATCAACTATCCCTCATGTGTTATAGGACTTAGTGAATCTAACTTAAGGCTAAGTTAAGACTAATACTCACTTGAATTAGCCTCCAAAAGCTTTTTCTAATACTATAAGTCAATCCAGATGTGTCCTAGACTAAACACATGCATGGTTTAAGTCTTCGATGAAGGCAAGTATTTTGAGTCTTGCTAAAACTCACTTGTCTCAATTTTGAGAACATGCTTGAATTCACCATTATTCATGATATGCTTTTGTGACTTAATTTTTTCTTGAGTTAGATGTTATACACACTTGAATTTTCCAAGTGTGTTAGCTTAAAGTGTGCCTTAGACTAATCTACATGTATCACCTTAGTGATTCATGCTTAAATAAGTTTCTATACTTATTTTCTTTCAAGCCTAACTTAGAAAGCCTTAAGTTTGAACAAGTTAATCCAAACTTGTTTTAGTAGTGACTCAAGCATGTTTCACCTTATAAAGAGCACATTTCTAATATGTGCTTGAATGAATCTATACCTACACATGTTTAAGCTCACAGTGGAAGTAAGGAGCTTCTAAACTCTAATACATGCTTGAACCTTATAGATTTCACACTTGAAGTAGCTAGAAGTGAAACAAGCCTTAGTGAGTCAAGCCAATCCACGCATGAATCAAGCTCTGACAAGCATTTAATGCTATTTGCAGAAAAATTGCTTTTCCTAGTAACCTTCATTTTTACACTTCTCCAATGTCTATAACCCTTACCTAAAGTGTTCCTAACATTTCTTTTTATGCCAAACTATATATAGCACCTCATTTAAGTAAGTGGGTAATAATTCTTTGAGTATTAAGTGTCATGCATTCAATTATTACCAACTTACATTCAATATTCTGTGAAAAAAAGCTCTCAACTAGTTTATAATCTTTTATTATATTCATATTCACTCTTTTAGAGAATTATTGATTTAAAAATCTTTTTCTTACATATTTGAAATATTAGGAAGAGATTTTCCTAAGTGATTGGTTGTACTTGCAAGTGTTATAAGTTTTTTTTTGAAATTAAAATTGGTGTTGTCTTGTAGTTTATAGTGAAAATTTTCAAGTGTGATAATAGGAACTAAAAGTAGGTTGTATGGTTAGGCTAAATTAAAATAAATCCTTTGTGTCAAGCTTTCTCATCTCTTAGACTCATTTATTTTATAAAAACTTTCTACATTTATTTGTTTTAATTTTATCTTCATTTTTGGGTTAGGAAAAAGTTTTACAAAAATTTTAAGAACATCTAATTCACCCCATTTTTGGTTTCAGCCTTATCCAACAAATTTGAATAAGTGGATGACAATTGATTCCATTGGGTCTTTGTAGTTAGAAAGCAACAAATTATGAAGAACTTCTATCTCAATTACACTATCATGTGGTTGCCCTAAATTCCTATCACCTATATCCAATAACCATTGTACTGGAAGATTAAGCTTAAATAGCAATCAAATTTAATTTAATGCATTTTTTATTTTAAATCTCATAATTACAATGATCATGACTGTCAAGGAAATTAATAATCTTACCACTCCTCATGTAATGCATAAAAAGAATAGACTTAAATGGTTGTGAAATATCATGCATTTGGTGTTATACTTAAAATAACATAACAAATCAAAATCACTATAAATATAAAAGAGAAACAATATTGTCAAAATGAATTGCTATTTTATTTCTCGCATGAGATGTGCGGGGAGATGATAAATTAATTGTAAAATTGGAATTGACCATTAATAAAAGTTATTATTAATGATGAACATTAATAACTAAAATTGATAATATGAATAAGTAATAATAAGAACAATGTTTTCCTTATATAACACAAGAAATACATGAAAAAAATAAAAATTCCATAGTCTACTCACATAAAACCATGTATTTCTATAATGAAATATAATAATCTCTTTCATGTCCTAATAAGTAATTTAACATCAATATATATAGGTTTAAATGGCAAAAATACCCATGAACTTTTTCTCCATGGATACTTAGTACCTTTAAATGAAGGATGGTTCAAAAGTGCCCATAACATTGATAACGTAGGTACTAAAATGCTCAAACCATTAAATTTGATCAACATCTATTAACGTTGATCATTAAAAAAAGAAGTAAACATAAGGTGCAAAAATACCAATAAACTTTTTCTCCAAGAGCTTCCAGTATTCTAAAGTTAACAATAGTGCATGGGTAGCAATTAATTTTATAAAATAAGCTAACCTTCCCTAATCTATTCAGTTTTGTTCTTAGAACTTTATGATCAACATGAAGTTGCAACCCTCCCCTATATGTACTAGATATAGGAAAAGATTAACTTAATCACTACTACACAAAAACTAAATCATAAACAATCACTTTGTTTGAAAAGCTTGGACCCAAGACTTGTTTTACAAAATCATCAAAATCATAGCACATTAGAGCATTACAGTAGAAGCAAGTCATATGCATTCATATCAATCATTGCATGCTTTTAAAATGAAGAAATCATCTTAGATTATAGGTCATTGGCTGCGGTAGGCAACACATACACCATAGCATGTGGCACAAAGCCACACACCCTGACTTTTCTATACTATGCGCTGCAGCGTGATACAAAATATGTTGAATAGGAAGGCACAATAGAAGATTAAAATTTTAAATCCCTATCTTGATGTGGACCAAACGAACTTGTTTAAATTAAGGTGAATAGAAAAGTTACCTTTTTAATTATAATTCTCACATGTGTTCTCTTCAAAAGTTTGGATCTCAAGGGCTAACAATATAGATCAGCTCTCTCTACTAGTATCTACATGAATAGCTCTCTAATTCAAATAGGGTGCTAACACTCCTAACGTATGTTCTTCTTTAAACGTTATTTTTTCTTTCTATAAGGTGTTTTGTGGCTTTTAAAGTGTTTGGCCGTCAAAACTTTTCTAACTCTCTCTATACAGTGTGCCTCCTCCTATATCTTATATATAGATTAGGCTTTTATATCTTCCTTTAATGAGCCAACGAAAATTTAAATAAATTTATCTCATAAATTTAATCTATGATATCATATCAAATTTAAATTTATCTTATAAATTTAAATTATAAAACTGACACGATATTCTCTCATATCATGTTAGTTATTAAATTTAATCTATCATATAAAATTAAATTTAAAACTAACATAATATATTATATTATATATATATATACAAATATATATACATATATGTTTTGAAAAAAATATATTATATTATATATATTTAATTTCATATATCATACACATATACATATATATATACACATGAATATATATATATATATATATTAAAAATATATATATATATAATTATATTTTATATTTTATATTTATATATATAAATATTTATCAAATAAATATTCAAATATATATATAATTCATTCACCTTATATTACATTCATTGAATTTAAACATATTCCAAATTCAATAAACTTGGACATTATAGCTCGAGTTGGGCTGTTCTAGTATGTAACCCTGTAGCCAACAAGTTAATTATGCTATTAGCCCACAAGTCACTGTGGCCTCTAACAAGACATTACAACTACCCAATTCATATAGGGATCGATGATTCGATATAACCTATCATATAACTGTATCACATCCCTTTTGCCATGCAATACTTTGGTCAAGATTGAGACATGGCATTGTCACTCTCCTTTACCTAACCATTACTTACTCGATTTCTGACTGGACTGACTATAGCAATAAAAAACCCTTTCCATTATAATGTGACCATACACTTTCTTAGTTTTACTCATCGAGAGGCCTAATAATATCTCTCACTTAATACGAGAGACAAATTCTATCTTGACCACTCATATTTCTCTACATGAATATAACTAAACTCAATCATAACCTTTATAATCACCCAATTAAAAGTGACTTTTAACTAAGTCAAGGTTCAGTGGTCATCATGTAGGAATCCGTGACGATCTTAGGTCAAAGGGTTTAGTGATATGGTTACATATGGGATAAGCTTATTATTTATAGCATGCAACTTTCTCATAGTGGGTCAATCCAGTACCTTGTACTCTTTCAAGTACTTACAACTTTGATTTATATCTCTATAATTAATCAAAGTCATACTAGTCTTGTTTCATTTATGATCCCTCACAAATGACCAACCAAGGACTTTTAAGACAATCACTATAGTTTGTACAAAGACACAATTATCATAGTAAACATGCAATTAATATGATAATAAAATAGAAATTCATTAAATAATAATGTGCATAGTACAATGATTGGTCTTAGGGCACAATTTCTAACATCTTTCCATTTAAACTAGGTATAATCATTAATTTGTCTAATTTCCATTTTCCTGACGTGACGCTCGTGCTTGGCTTGTGCAAGAGGCTTTGTAAGAGGATCAATAACATTGCCTTTTCCTACTACTTTGCATATTTTTATATCAGCTCTATCATTGATCTCTTTGATAAAGTAAAAATGCCTGAGTATGTGCTTGGTCTTTTAATGTGACCTTGGCTCCTTGCTTTATGCAATTGCATTGCTATTGTCATAAAACAAGTTTATTAGATCTAAGATGCTAGGCACCACTCTACTACTACAAAAAAGGTCTATGAGAGTACCCATTTGGAGCAATTCTTAAAAAAAGCTCTAAAATGTAAAGGCAAAACCTATTGGAGCACTTATTTAAAAAAGTACTCCGTTAGATGGAACCAATAGGAGTGCTTATTTGAAAAGAGCTCCAATAAGTCACATTTAAAAAATAAAAAAACTTCTAAAATTTATTGGAGTGTTTTATATGAAGCACTTCCATAGTAAAAGAAAAAATAAGCCAGCTAATCGGAGCGCTTTTTGACAAAGTGCTCTAATAGATAATATGCTGCTTCATATTCTGATTATAAGTTCTTTAATTTCATTATTGCATCTATTCAATATTTTTAGACTTATCTTGGGATTGACAAAAAAAAGGAAGAAGAAGTTTGAGGTTACACATGAGTCTCAAATCTCATAATTAAATATTAATTTTAATTAATGTATATTAAAATCACGTTACCATTGACTCATCAGTAAAGAACTACTTGATCACATATAAAAATACTTGAATTATGCCACGTGTCTTACAATACTTGAATTTGGCTTTCTTGTCTATCATAAGAGCAACATAAAGAATTAACTTTAATAGGCATGGGCCTTTAGAGTCATACTTTCCAAAGTGAATTCCTTTGGACATTGCTCTACTCAATTCTAATGAGGTTTGTACTTTTGCTAGCCGTAAGTTTATCATGTTTGATGTGGCAAATATACAGCTCTATAATCATCTATTTATTTTCTTGGCACTGATTTTGTGTTTGTTATTTGTTTGCTTAAATATCTTTGGAAGCTGTGGCTCGAAAGGAAATTCAGGATGAAACGGATAGAATGACAGTGAAGATAAAACAAATCTCCCATGTTCCTATTAATCTCAATATCTTCTCCCCAAATGATATGTAAATAATTAAATTTAGTTCCTAAGAATCTCAGTATCTTAAACTCACTTACCACGATTCTTGCTCTTCATTCTTCAGTGATCACCGGCTGTTCTTCTCCTTCATATCTTTAGTGGTCGCCAGTTAGAGTAAAGCTTGGGCTGCACTGGTTTGATCTCTTCGTGCTCCTTGTCTCTATTTTTCCTCTTTATTTTCTACTTTGTCTCTGTCTATGTTACTATGTTTGAGTTGTTGCTGGCGTGGTAAACTTAGTAGCTGAAGTTGCGGTGGTGCTGTTCTGAGCTTGGTTTTAGCTAGTTGATTTGGTTGATGTGTTTTCTCATAAATAGCATTTAATTTTCCCTCTCCCTTGTTCTACTACAAGCTTCATTTTTCTCCTTCCCATAACATGTGCAGCATCGGCTCTCTCCTCTGTTTTACTTTTAAGGACCTTCTTCTTTCTCCTCTACTGTCCGTCATTGTCTAGGCTAGTCAAGTTGAGATGAGGAATTTTTGGACCTTTTATTTATGGATTGGCTGTACATGTGAGTATGTGTTGCTGTCATTGCTATGTGTGTAGAGCTGCAACACTTTATTTTTGCTTTATCATCGCCTATGCTATTATAGAAAAAAGAATGTTGAAACTTTAAGCTTGAAACCCATCTAAACTTGATAATAATATATGATAAATGTAGGTTGAGGATTGGAGTTTCAAAAATTTATCTCCTCTATGACTGTACGTGTATGCATAGAAAAAGAGGAATTTTTATTTAAATGAATATTGTGGTTGTGCAAGGAAGCAAGATGATATTGTAGATTGGGATTCCATTTGGAAATGATTGAATTGGTGATATTGTAAGGTTTCAATGAAGCTGAATATTTAGGAAGGAAAATATTAATATTAACTTGATGAATTATGCATGTATGTTGTTTGACAAAATACCTGGTAGAAAATTTTACCTTAAAGAAATGGAATGCCATGGCTAAAGCTTTATAGAGGAAGTCATAAAGATGAGTGATAATGCTTGGACCAATTTTAAATCATAAATTTGGCTTTGAATTTTATATAATGATGGTTAATTAGAATTCTATTAAAGATTGGAAATCTGTTAAAATTTTATTTATTTATATATATCCTGATAGGGTGTGAGGAAGAACGGGACCCTAACCAGAACTAGAGGAAGGATGCCTTTGAGAATTTAGAACTTTGACATGTAAGTGAATAGCATCCCCTTAACTTATTTTTATTTTCATTTTCAATAAATTTTTATCAAAATATTTTACTCTTAGGAATTATGTTGGCTTTGGAACTTCTAGAATATTGATGATAGATAATTGGATGATGATATATGCATTTGTTTCCTCAAGAAATATATTGTGAAGATTATGAAATTAGTTATTCATAAATCTCTGAAAATTCTTGGCTATTCAATTAATGCAATTTTATACATTATTTATGAAATATTATTTTCGACAAGTACTACATTGAACTTTAAAATTATTCATGCAAGTTTGATATTGAAAACGTAAATTGCATTTCAGAAGTAATTATTCTTCTCACGTGATTTTAAGAGGACTCTACACATAACATTGCTGCTAACAGCAATTTTGTTAACTCGTAGCGCTGTGGTTAATAACTGGCTAATTTGATTTTCATGAGCTTTGTTCTCATATTTGTTATTTGCGGGCCTCGTACTCGTGTTTGTTTCATGGCTTTGAGCTGTGTTTGGTTAGCCTTACCCTTGTGGACTGTGTATCCATGTTTGTTTTCGTGGCATAAGCTGTGTTTAGTTATTTGCCCTCATAGATTGTTTGTCCACGTTTGTTACCTATTCTATTGAGTTCTCAAAATTTTAAATGTTGACTAATATGTTTTTTTAAAATTTACATGATTTTGGCTAGCAATTATATCACTTTGATTTATGTGCAAATAAATTGTTTCTTTAAGCATGATGAAATAAATTGCTTCCAATTTACTCTTATTTTATGATTATGATTATGACTTATAGACTTACAAATTTATTTTGTTGAATTATTTTTATTTAGTTTGCATAATTATTAGAGTTTGTTAATTTAAATTTTTAAATTTTACGTTGGGAATATTATTCACTAGAAAACTTATTTTGGCCTCAGATTTGTTAGCTGATGTTGATCCCACCATCGACCTTTAAAGGGCAATCTATATTGGGTGAAAATTTTAGTTGGTACTGTTGCCTTTGATGTAAATATATAAGTAATATGTATTTTGATTTAAAACAAAGATTAGTGCTCCACATATATTGTTGTTAGTATTTTATTTTGATTTATATATATACTGTGGCTGGCTGGAAGGAGCTAAGTTTCTGATTGATAATGTATTTTGTGAAAAATTTTGTTGTAGAATTTCTGAGAGATCCTATTTATAGGGGAGGTTCTACCAAAATTTCTATAAAAACGTTGAAGTTTTCTTATGACAATTAATAGTAAAAGTGTTATAATTTTTATATAATATAATTTTTTTTGAAAACGGATTAAATTTTTATGTTAGGGCTTACAAGAATGCGCAATGTAGTTTGTACCTATGCCGATCACCCTTTGTTTTTGGGGTTTGACAATGTTATTTTATCTTGTGTTTTATTTTGTGCAAATGGAGAACTGTGATGTTCGTGTTTGAAAAAGCTCATGTCTAGGCATCTTAGTTCATTCTTCATTTTAGAATTGGAGTTATTCATTTTTCTAGATCTATTCATTTTTAATATCATATTTTATGATTAATTAAATTATTTTTGTTATTTTTTGCAGGCATAAAAGATTCAATTTTCAAGTATTGAAGTTGTCTCACTTGAATTTATTGATCCAATAATATTGATCATGTACTTTATCACCATTGTTGTGTTCATGTCTTAGTTAATAAATAGTTTGCATGTTTAACGTTGAGTATATTCCTAACAACAATTGTTATGTTTGTAATTTTCTTGACAAGTTAGTTTTGTCATGAAATTTATTTGATAATTATTAGACTATCAAAATTTGTAGGAAATTTTTGTAATTATAACTAGATTTATTTAAAGAATATATAGTGAAAAAGAAATTTTTATTTTTTAAAAAAAATTATATCTACGAGAGTGCTTTATGATAAAGCGTTCTTGTAACTCTAGCCAATGGGAGCGCTCCTCATAGAAGCACTCTTGTAGGATTTCTATACGAGCACTTCTTAAACAGCACTCCCACAAGCCTCTCAAAAACATTTGTTTTATGAGGGATGCCTATGGGAGCTCTTTTCCAAGAAGTACTCCTCTAGATTACCCCTATAAGAGCACTTGAAAAGCAATCTGTATATACAAGAGTACTTTTAAAGTGCTCCTGTAGGCCAAAAAAGGAGCTCCAGAAAGCTTTTTTTTTATTTGTAGCAGTGGCTCCTAGTTTAGCAATAAAAGCAAGGTAAAATTTAAAAACTTTATAAAAATTTATAGGTTATACCTATAGCACATGAAAGTAAGCTAGGTGAAAACAAGGTAAAAAGATGCTGTCAGAATAGCATTAAATTGCTGCCATGACAACCCTCTCAGGTTAACTTCCGAGAGGTGTCATTCCACCATTCAACCTTCGATCAAAGTGATTTTAAAGCTTACACATCAATTTTAATGATTACTAGTAGTTCACCAAATTTCAAAAAGAACTAATGGTTGGATTAAAATTTGAATACGTTATAAGTTTGTCATTTTTGCTATCATGACAGCATATTCAAACCAACTTATAGAGTGCACCACTTCGTCATCCGAGATCGAAGTAATTCTAAAGTGCACATGTCAAATTCAAAGAGTACTACAAGTGTGCTAAATTTCAAAAAGATTCAATGGTCTGATCAAAATTCGTGTGCATCATCAATGGTTGCTATCATGTGATAGCATCTTTGGACCAATCTCTGGAGTATGCAGTTTCTCCATTTGATGTCCAATCGAGGTGATTCTAAAGCCCACATAACGATTGTAAAAATTTTTTGTCGGATTGAAATTTGAACATCTAGATGTAAAAGTGTAGCTTTTGATAAAAATCATTTTCAAAATTATTCAAATCTCATCGTAACGATCACAAACCTATGAGAACATTTTGGACACATCAAATAGGATTAGTAGTACTTGATAGAACATTTAAATAATAAAAAAAACCCTTATTTCAAAATTTGAGCACTCGGGTTCCATTTCCTAAAATGGACCCTAAGCCCTTAAAATTTACAAATCATACAAGAATGACCAAAAACCATTCTAAACACCATATACACATATCAATACACATGTTAAATATTTTCACTTGGCTCATAGATCTCTATGGGACCCACACACCCACTCTCTCTATCATGTACGTTTTCCCATAACACACCATTCGCAATGCAACCATTTTACCTTTGCTTGTAAAATCACACATATTCATATATATACACCAAATAAATATTTTCTTGTAATGGAAACTTGATCTATCAAATGAATTCATCAAAACCACACACCATAACCAAGTTTCCTAAACACAAGTTCACAAGCGGTAAAAATTCATATATAAGCACACAATCTACACATATTCACATATATGTATAGTCACACCCTATTGGCATCATAATCCTAAATACATTACAGTATACTTGATCAAAAGAAAAGGGGATACTATTCTTTACAAATCACAAGCAAACCCCTAGTTTAGCTCTTTTTCCCGTCAACCACTAGATCCTTCGCCTAGACCTGTAAATATTGTAAAGAAAGGGGACACAACCACAGTCTCAATAATATAGAAATCTACATTGATTGTTACAGAGTAAACCATAATCGAATAAATGAATAATAGATTCAATATAGTATATAATTTAGCCATTTAAAATGCATGAATGCATGATATAGGCTAGTACGGCTTTCCTGACCAATAGAATGTCCCCTGGCACTCTTTAACTTACAAGTAAACCTTATACCCACTTCTGCCTCCATAGGCACAAAACATAATCTAAGATATGATCTAATCCACCAAACTACTTGCACCCTTTCAACATAAATCCTGAGCAATCAAAGCTAACTCTCTCCCAAAGCCAACCCGACTTAATCTCTATGTGAGGACTATCTTGGCTTAGACACTCAACCTCACACTTTATATGTCAGATTTCCTCCCCTACTAAGAGGTGTCAAACACTCAATACACTAACGACTTTAGTGTACTGAGTGCACAATATGTAAGGCAACATTGAGTACTGGCAGTGTGCTATAGAATATCACAAGTCCACACCTCCTCATTTGTGTACTCTCATTGAGATCATGCCTTTTACTTTTCTTTACCTTTCCTAAGTATTAACCACTTCAACACTCTAAGATAGTATAACATTTATAATTCTCCCATAAACAGTTCCTTAGCCTATCTAAGGTACCTAACCTAATTACACTTCCTTAAGTACAACTTCTACTCTTTATGATTACAATACATACAAACAATCTTATTTCCATAAAAACATTATTGTTACACAAATAGAAAACATATTTGCACTATTATCAAAGTAGAACCCCATAATCCCTTATAAAGCACATTTAATTTTTTAAAACATGTAACGCATGATAGCTAATAATATTTATTCAAAAATAGCTAAACAAAGTAATAAAAAATATAAATTTTCCTGTTACCTCAACCTTTTGGTACCAAAAGAGTTTTTCTTGTACAAAATAAGATTTGGCTTGTTCTTTAACTTCTCAATAAGTTCCACCAACAATTCCCTACAACATATAAGTGATCCATATCACTTTTCATGGCAAATAGCATACAAGAAAACTATAACTTATACCACACAACTTGGGTCAATGAGCTATAATCTATCCCAATGGTCCATGTATTAAACCAACTAGTCTTATAGTACCACTTAACCACCAAAATCATTTATTAGCCACCATTAGACTAATTTTCAAACCATACAATTTTTAATCAACCAAAAACCTTCATTGAGCATTACCAATTTTCACTATTTACCCTTATAATAAAAATCAAAGCTTAATTTAAATCTTATTAGATTCAAATAGCATAACTATAACTAAATTAATAGGCTTAAATCAGTGAGGAGCAAAATCCAACCTCTTAGGATTTGACTTTTACCCTAAAACTTCATTTTTCATCTAATTGCTTGCCTAAAACATTAGAGCACCATATAGAAGCTCAAAACAGCCTCCCAAGAACCCAAGGAAACCAAAACTTACAAGAACAAAGCTTTTTGAATCAAAATTCAAAATTCACTTCTTCTAAAAATTCAAGAAAAATAAAAGAGAAGAAAGAGGATTGAAGTAGAGAGTTTATCTATCGTGTAGACGAGCTCGCAATGGCTGCAGAACCTCCCAGATCCGAACCTCACTCTGTTTATTCCTCCTGCCTTCTTCCTCTCGTCCATCTCGAATTTCTTTCCTTTGCTTTTCTTGTTTCATTTTTGATTCTGTGTGATTTTCACTTTTAAAACTGATCTTAAAACATTTTGGAAAAATTTACAAGAAAGGGCCCAACATTTTTTATTATAGCACAAAAGCCCAGGTCAACTTTGATAATTTTTTTCATAGTTAAAAATAAAATAAAATCAAACTTTTAGTTAGTAAAATTCAAATTTTAGATCTCTATTAAATTATTCTTAATTTCAATTTAATTATAGATATTTTATTTTAAAATAAATTTCAGTCTTAAAAATTTTGGGATGTCATATTGCCTATGCAGCATATTGTCAGATTTTAATTTTGTATTCTTGTGTGACTTTTTAGATTTGTCCAAGTTTGTGTCAGATATAGGTACCTTTTTCTTAAAGTGTGGCTATTGAAAAGTTATTTTCTATTTGCTTTGCACCAACTCAGTGCGCCTCACGAGGATGCCTGTTTGACTTCCTTTGGAACCTTTAGATGGAACTTTTACATGATAGGTAATGGAACATGTAGAGATGTGTAGAGTTTTTTATTAGATGTTATGATCTTACCTTTATTTTAGTTAACTAACATTTGGTTACTGTCAATCTTGGAGGAAGAAGGGGTTGTTTGGCAGTGTTTTGTCAACTTAAATTTTTTTAGAAATGGGTTATGATTGCTTTATAACTAAAATCATACTCCATTATTATATTCTGGATCATGAAATTATTTTTTATATTCATGTTTGTGACTTTTTCTGGTCGCATTCATAACTCCTTCATTATGCATGATCTGCTTTTAAAGAAATTCTTTTTCATGCTTTTGTATCTGAGACATCATTGATTACATTAATGTATACTCAATCATCTCTAAAGATAAACTCACACATAATTAATATCCCCATTTGCATTAGCAATGGATTGTTGTAACATAAAGAACACTTTATTTCATTTCCATCCAAACTCATCATCACATTCTTGAAATACTAATTTACATAGTCCAACTGATAGAGATATTTATGTCAACTTAATTCTAAACTCTCTCTCTATAAATAAGCCTTTGCTACAAACTAGTAAAAATTTGCATTTGAATTTATATTATCATCTTTATTTGAGTCAGCTTCACTCATTCCTTAAACATGTGGATCCATTATAGAAGCCTCCTTCGTTAGTTCTTTGTGAAGTTAGTGTAATTTTTAGCAACAATTGCTTGCTTTCTCAATGGGTTGGTATTTTCTTGATTTCATTTTCTGTCCACATTTTTATCATGATTGCATTTAGTTTATTACAAAAGCTAGAAAAGACTGCATGCATATCAAATGGTATCTAATTGTAGGTATTATAGGTCATTGTATTACTTCCTTTTGATCCTTTTCATTATGCTTTTTCATGTTCAGTATATCATGCTTTTGGATTTACTGATTCTAGTGGTTGACTATTTTATCTTAATGGAAACCCAAGAAATTTTTCAAGAAGCAAACTAGTTTTTTTTCTGTCATTTGTCATTTTTTTTAAACCATCCTCTACTGGTTTTTTATTTTTCTCTATCATGTAGTCTATTTGTCTCACTTTTAAAAATGTAGGACAAGTAGAGAAGGTTCAATGGTCAATTCTTTGTGATGTCAGTGTATCTTTCTCCAACAACTTCTTGATATAGTGATGGACTGTACTGAATACTAGAATATCTAAGAAATTTATAATTGGTATTTTCTTAGTTAGATTTTTCTCTTTAAATTTCTGACATGAAGACATGTAATGGATAGAAGAACATAGAGAAGATGGTCTGCACTTCTTATGGTGTTTAAACGTAGGCAATGTAGGTTATATTATTTTTACCTCACACAATTCCTCCCCTTTTTTTTGTTGAACATCCTCATCTTTTTTCAGTGTATGCTTTCTTTTTATTAGCCATTATGGCACTGTCATTTTTTGCACAATGCTAACCACTTTTTCCTAATATGCTTATCTGGACTACTACATATGATAGAAAGTTTTTTAACTTTGGACAAGATGTATTTTACATTTTGCATGCTGAAATTAATTGTCGTGTTTCTAAACTGCATATATATTATGTACTCTAGAGATCATGGCTATCTAAAATGAAAAATCATTATTGGTTGGTAGTTTCATTAGCTGATGTCAAACATTTTTCCTGTGTGTTTCTATTAATGAATGATGGTGCATTCAAAAATGTATCCTTACGTTGTTTGTTTTTTTTTTAATTTCATTAACCCCAAAATAACATTGATATGATTCTAGAAAGTTATATCTAAGGCATAGCTTCATAGTCTGTATGTAGTGATTATTATGGTTGTTGGGTTTCTTAGAAGCTTCTTGAGATGCAAACTAATTTTTTATGTCGTGTTATGTTTTGCATTTGTGCTTGTGTGGTTTCTTTATTGTTCATCAATCTTTCAAGACTTCTAAAATTCACTGAAAACTGTTATGTTACCCCTCCCAACTTGTATAAGAAGGACCAAGTGTTATGTCACAGTTCCCTTTTTTTTTTAACACTCTGGATAGACTTTTTAATCCATGGGGAGGATATTAATTTGTGCAATTTTTGAAAAATACTGGTGTGCTTCTTGAGATAGATGGCACTAATTTCCATATAGCATGTCAATGATGCGGGATATTTGTCATATTCTAAGAAAATAAGTAAGGCTCTCCCTTACCTTTCAACCATTTGCAGTCAACTTAGTCCTTTTTGGAGAAGTTATTTTAAATGTAAAAATGATGTATATTTTTTCTCTCTCTTAATGGACATCTATAAGTAACAACATTCTCTTACTGTAACCTAACCAGGGAAGATCTTGCTTGTTGTTTCTGTATTCACTTACTTATTCTTCAATACCATGGAAGCTTTTGCTATTTAAATGATAAAAGATCTAAACAATTCTACTAATTATTGGAAGATAATTTGTAGGGTTGTCAAGAAGTGAAAGGTTTTCTGTAAGGATCAATCAAGGGAATTGTTCTGTGTATCTTTGTTGCTGGCGAATGAGCAAGCAAGACATGACCTTTTACTTATACTTGTGTGTTTAGGCTGTTTGACTTGTCTAACTATTTTTCTTTGGTTGTTTCTTTCTGACTTAGGGCACTACTATACTGGCTTCAATATTGCATAATAGTGGGTGCTTACAGTTTTATGATTTGTTTGTCGAAGGGAATTCTTACTTTATGGTAAACTTTATCTTGTCTCACAACTCTAAAGAATATAGGGTTACTAACAACCCATTCAGAATTGTCTTAAGCAGTCAAACATATACAAAGGAGTGTCTAACTCTTATCCCCTTTTAAGTCTGACAGCTTCGTGCCCATTTTTGATACCATGAGTTCAAAACATGAGGAACCTCTAGACCATCTCATTGGTGATGTTCTATTCATTAAAAGAATATAGTAGTAAATATGTTGACTTTACCTTTACACTTATTCTTTATAGTTCCTTAAGTTGTGAAATTTTTTATAAATGCCATTAGCTTTGTCACATCTATTAGATCAATTGAGGAGACTCCTGGATAGGAGGGATTCAAGGCTAAGCTTAAACTCTCTTTGTCTAATGACTGGTAGTCAATTTTTTCTTCACTCCCATGTACTCAACTATATTTCATTTGCTAATATTTTCTTGTAACGTTGTTGTCTAAGGGGTAATTGTGTCACGTGTACTGTACGATGATCTTGCTATTTCTGCTAGCATAACTCTTCATGGTACACTTCCACCTCCAATTGTTTTGGTGATTTTCCTTAGGAGCATTTAGTTTGGTGACAAGGGTAGATCTTTTCTTTATGCATTTCATGTGTTTTAGCTTAATCATAATGTTGTGTGTTCTTTAATTGGTAAATTTTTGCTTTATTTAGGCAATGCTCAGATTCATACCTCTTTGTATGCTTCCAAGATGTCCTTTAATGGTCGTGTAAAATTGTATTGAAAGGTTTGATTTTGTTTTCCCTTTCATGTTTAGTTTATTTCATTGTGCAGGTTTTCCTTCCGTTGTTTTTTTTTCTTATTAATATTCTACTATTTTGAAACATCTTATTATGCAGTCCTCGACGGTTGTGCTTATCTCTGTCTAATAACAGTACTCCTACGTTTTCTATCAAGTTTTCTAATCCATCTACTATTATCGTGCTGCATAATCATAGAAAGATCAAGATTGTCGACATCAAAAAACAAGAACCTGTATGTTGTATTGTCTTTGAAGATCACATAGATTTTTAACTTTAATTTTTCTTATTATTTTATTTTACCTTTTTGTTTAGGA
This sequence comes from Prosopis cineraria, assembly GCF_029017545.1. Lineage (NCBI taxonomy): Eukaryota > Viridiplantae > Streptophyta > Magnoliopsida > Fabales > Fabaceae > Prosopis > Prosopis cineraria. Next base: position 24,225,851 of record NW_026555343.1, on the reverse strand, counting down.
TGCATATTTCATTATATTCTGTGAAGTCCTGAAACTCGACACTTGATGGATATATGATGGTTGCTCTTGGTGTGGCAGCAAGTCGAAATTTGGTGATAGGAATACCACTTGTCCCATATGTAAAGGAGAGCCTCATGCAATTGTTAGAAAGTAACTTATACATGAAATTAATTATAGCTCTATTGTCTTTTTTATGTACCTTGGCTAAATTTACTATGTACTCATCATAATAGGATGAAGGTGTACTATATTGTTGGTGATGATACTGGAGTAGTTTCTATGGTTTTTTTTTTTTGAGAATTTTACATCACAGTTGATATAGAGTTCTGCCACTCAGATAAAATTGTAGTTGGAGAGGGTTTCTAATAAATCAGTTCAACATGTTTGACCTGAATGTTTTTTCATTATCGTAGTGCTCTAAATAATTGTCTAAATTCATTTGAAACTTCATTATTAGGAAAATCATGTTTATGACTTTCCTAATGAGCTAGGCAATTTAATTAGGAGGAAGATGCTTTTGAAGCTCAAGCTTAACAACTACAATTTTGAGAATACAAACTACTCCATATCTGTTTCATCTTACAGGGAGGGTGTTGACCTCATTGATGACTTTTGCATAAATGATGTTGAGGTTTTTTTCTTAACCGTTTTTATCATTATCTTATTCAACATTTCATATTCAATTTGATTGAGCAATTTTTTTGCAGGCTATTACTAAATTCATGGTTGGTTTTGATTATTGAGATTATGATGGCAGTAATCACAACTCTGCAACTACAATAGAAATGAAGCCTAATAGTCATACTACTCCAATTTCTAGTAAGATAAATCCCTCTCAGTTTGCAATGGGTAAACCTTCCAAACAAACGAGGAAATCTGATGGCAAGAATGGACTTGATGTTAGCAAATTTGAGACTCTGGAAAGTGACATGAAATGAATTCAATATTTCTGGGAGCCAAAGCATCAAAAGAATGATCGACTATTTGTAGTTTATTTTCGATGGCCTCCTGCACATTTTTTGTTGGTTTCAATCTTGTAATACTTAGGCTATATATGTTTACTATTTTACTGTGTTTGGGTAGTGCTCCTTGCCTATGCAGTGCTTTGGTTGAAATTAATATGATGTTTTAGTAGAAATTTACATTTTGATGGAGCCAATTGCCGGTTGGTCTTAATATTTTAGTATTTTATTGTATGAGCACTGTATTATCAATATATAAAGTAATGTTAGCTTATTAGTTTGTTGAATAGCTCGTGAACTATTTAGTATCCAACTGAACCATTCTTTTGATACCACCAAAAATGAGTCCACCTTCCTGTCACTTAGGAGTGTAGTTTCGCATACTGATAGCTTATTTCTTGCAGATCGAATATACTAAAAGAAACATAATTATTCCCTTGACTATTGCCAAGAAGGTTTATGGTAGTTCATTTATTATATTTTTTCCTTTGTCATGCAAGACTTGGCTTTTGTTTATGGTGTTGCTCAATATGGTCAGTGCCTCTATTCTTTGTAGTGTTATAGTTGAAGTATGTATGATCATCTATTACAGATATAAGTTTTGTGACAACCAATTGTCATTTCTTCACGAACGTTCAGACTTTACTTGCATGAGCACTGTAGTAGTAACCAGTTATTCCTATCATTTTGTCAAGTTGTCTTAAATTTCATGAATTTTTTTATTCCCATAAAAGATAATTATCGATGTAATAACATAATTGAGACTACATTTGCATCATTGATGAATTTCCCAAACACATGTAGTGCCAGCGCTAGAGTTTGGAAGACATTAATAACTACTTAGTAAGTACCACAGTGAATTAGGATTCCTTAATAAATTTTTGTATATATAAGCGACAGATGCAGATCTTCCTTTATTTTCAATGATTTTAATTAATATTTTAAATATGAACTACCTTCAAACTTCCATGTTTTGCTTCTATCAGTAAAAAATATGCTTCAAATGTTACATATAGAAATTCCATTAAAATTTATTTTATTAAGTTTTTTTTCCTAAAAACAATGAATTCTGTTACATCCTTATAGTTTCCAGTAGTTTACGTTGTCTGTAATTATCATCTAATATTGTTTGGTTATACCTAGCATGTAGATTTTTCATATGTCTTTTCATTATTATAGTCTATTATATGAATATATATATATATATATATATTACACAGCTAATATTCCCATTTCGCGTTGCCCTTATGCTTACCTGATGCTAAATTGCTTCATCTTTACTACAAGTTTAACATTCAAATCGCCAGACAATTATTTTCTCTTTTGGGAATCATCATTATGATATGTTGTATATTCATTCAGATCCCATAGAATTGGAGTGTTACCTTAGGTGGCAGAGGTTTCTGCTGAATACAATATGTACTTTCTCTTTGTTATTTCAATATACTTGACAGTTTTTTTTTAAATTTCTTGTCTTGGTTTTAGGTTGTTTCCATGAATTGTGCATATTTTTGGCATGTAGCTAACTCTATGATTTTTTGTTTTCCTAGTGCCTATTTCATATTGGTTTCCTTAATGTCCGTTACACTTTATATCTTTCACCTATCTACATCAATAGGTTGTTCTAGTGAAATATGGAAGTCAGTATGTTGTATCTTTGTTCAAATTTTATCTTGTCATGATGTAGATTTTCTATGGATATTGCAAATCTTGCCTCCAAATATTTCCTGAACCATATCAAAATTGTAGAATTTCATGCTGTTAGACACCAATTGAATCAATGCAGCTTAAGTTTATAGTCACTATTCAATATGTTGTTAGCATTTCATCATCACATATACTTTAAACATGCTTAGAATCAATTGTGGTTAAGATTTGACATTCATGGATGTATAGGTTTACACATGAAGATTTCGACTACAGTGATTCTTCTTCTTATCATCCTCATTGTTTGAAATGGTTTTTGTTGTGCAATCCCTTTTTCATCGGAGGAAAATCTTGCTATCATATTTCTATTGGGAAGGGTGCTATGTGGATGAATTTTGCTAAAGGTATAGGAGGTCTATAAATTCAAATAGAAGTATAGAACTTTTCATTCACATAAGCATCATTCATTTTCCTAGGGGACACTATGACATCTAAGACACTAAACATGATCAAAGATCTCAATGCAGGTTCTGATAAATGGAAGATTTTAGTACGAGTAGTGAGGAAATGGAATGTCTACCAGAAGGAGTCTCCAAGTAAATTGTTTTGCATTTCCATGATTCTGGTTGATCAGGAGGTTATTAGTGGAAATTTAATTCCTTTCATTTTTTCACTTGATGTAATACTTTCACATCCATAATTACAACCTTTAATAATACTACTTAACTTCGTTTCATACAAGGCAGTAAGATACAGGCTTCTATAATGAACAAGTCTCTCTTCAATCAAGACTGATTCTGTCTTGAGGAAGGCACTATATACTTCATTGCTAATTTCTCTATTAGCAAGAATTCCAAGGACTACAAGGCTACAACCTATCCATATAAAATGACAATTGGATAGCATACATACATTATGCAGGACGAAGGAGATATTCTTGAAAATGCTTTCACTTTTTTTCCTATTTTTGAAATCATGCTATTGAAAGAAGAAAACCCAATTGATCACTTGATAGGTAACCATTGTTTTAAATGTTTTCTTTTAATGTCAAAAGTTTAGATGATTGGTTTTAATCATGTAGTTTTATGGTAACTCTTTCTCCATGTAGATGTTATTGGCATTATTATTTTAATTGGTTCTCTTGAAGAGAAGTTTGTTAATGATGAAAAGAAGATCAAGGTCTGTCTTTGCCTTACTGATTATATGTATGGAAGATGTTCTTAGTTGCTTATTTGTAGATGTTTGATAGCATTGTCACCTATAAAAGCAATACTAGGGATGAATAACTTATTTTGCTATTTTTAAAGTTGCAACTCAGTGAATTGTTGGCACAGAAACCGAATGAACAACAAGCAATTCTTATTCTCTGAAGTCTGCCTTTCACAAGTCTCAAGGTCCTATTTATAGTCCTAGAATACATGAAACTGAACCATACAAATTTAAAGGGGAGTTACAGAATTTAAGGGGCGGTTACAAAGAGTTTATGATGCTCATTATGTGTGCCTTCCGTTTTAGCTCGTTTCTTGCTCTTTCTGTTTCATTTTGCTCTTTCCGTTTCATCCTCCTCGGGTTAGGAAGAACTCGCCCTCGAGTCAAATTCATCATCTTCATCAACGTATGGAGATAAATCAGCGACATTGAAGGTTGCAGATACACCATAAGAACCAGGTAATTCCACCTTGTAAGCATTGTTGTTGATCCTTTGTACTATCTTGAACGGACCATCAGCTCTTGGAGACAACTTGGTGTTTGGCTGTTTAGGAAATCGTTCCTTTCGTAGATGTATCCAAACCAAATCTCCTACCTTAAAAGTCTGCTGTCTTCGATGCTTGTCACGTTGAGCTTTGTATCTCAAATTCTGCTTTTGGATTCGCTCACAGACTTGCTCATGCAACTTCTTAATTTCCTTAGCCCTTTGGTTAGCATCAAAGTTGTATTGTTGCTTATCAATTAAAGGGCTCAAGTCTAGTGGACTAAGGGGACGAGTGCCATAAACAACTTCAGACGGACACTTCCCAGTTGCTTGATTGACAGAGTTATTATAAGCAAACTCAACTTGAGCAAGAATAAGATCCCACTGCTTCAAATTCTTCCCCACAAAACTGCGAAGAAGATTACCAAGAATTCTATTTATAGCTTCAGTTTGACCATCTGTTTGGGGATGACTAGTGCTGTTAAATTGGAGCTTAGTTCCCATCTTCTTCCATAGCATCCGCCAAAAGTGGCTAAGAAACTTCACATCACGGTCAGAAGTGTTAGTTTTAGGAACGCCATGAAGACGCACAATCTCCTTAAAGTACAAGTCTGCTACTTGAACAGCATCATTTGTCTTCTGGCATGGGATAAAATGGGCCATTTTTTAGAAACGATCCACAACTACCATGATAGAATCTTTTTGCCTTTGAGTCCGTGGTAAACCTAGAACAAAATCCATGGTTACATCTTCCCACGGTGCTTCTGGAATTGGCAGAGGCATGTATAATCCGGTATTCTGACCTTGGATTTAGCCAAGTGACAAATTCTGCATCTTTGTATATGCCTGTTGACATCCCGTTCAAGACGAGGCCAGTAAAAGTTTTCCTTCACCAGATCAACTATTTTATCCCTTCCAAAATGTCCAACTAATCCACCGTCATGTGCTTCCCAAATTATGGCTTCTCTTAAGGAACCCTGTGGAATACAGAGGGTTTTACCTCGAAATAAAAAACCATCATGCCTGTAAAACTGGTGGAAAGGTTGATTTACGGTTGCTTCCCACACTCCTTGGAAATCAGGATCATCCTGATACAACTCTTTGATAAGGTCAAATCCAACAACCTTGGTTTGCAATGTTGTAAGTAGCACATGGCGACGACTAAGCGCATCAGCTACAAGTTCAGAGTTCCAGCCTTATGTTTGATAAGGAATGGATAAGATTGTAAGAGTTCACTCCAACGAGCATGTCTGCGGCTGATCTTCTACTGGGAATTCAAATACTTGAGAGCCTCATGATCCGAAAAAAGTATGAACTCTTTATTTAGGAGATAATGACTCCAATATTGAAGAGCTCGGACAATGGCATAAAATTCCTTATCATAGGTAGAATATCTGAGCTTGGCATCATTGAGCTTCTTACTAAAAAAGGTAATGGGATGGCCCTGCTGGCTTAAGACAGCACCAATGCCGGTGTTAGAAGCATCACAGCTAACTTCAAATACTTGGTCAAAATTAGGAAGAGCTAGGACTGGAGCTTCGGTCAACTTCTTCTTAAGCTCCTCAAAGCTTTTTGAGCTTGCTCTGTCCACTGAAACTTCTCTCCTTTGGTGCAGTCTGTAAGTGGTGCGGCAATTGAGCTAAAATTACGGATGAACCTCCTATAGAAAGAAGCTAATCCGTGGAAGCTTCGAACCTCCTGGATAGATTTTGGAATTGGCCAGCTGTCAATGGCTGCAACTTTACTTGGATCAATGCGAACACCTTCCGCGGTAATGATATAACCCAAGAACACAACTTCGTTGGTGAGGAAGGTGCACTTCTTTAGATTTGCATAAAGCTTCTGCTCACGCAAGGCTTGCAAAACTTGTCGCAAGTGATCTAAATGCTCCTCTTGATTCTTACTGTAAATAAGAATATCGTCAAAGTACACAACAATAAATTTACCAATAAAGGGTCTCAATACCTGATTCATCAGGCGCATAAATGTGCTAGGGGCATTTGTTAATCTAAAAGGCATCACATTCTACTCGTACAAGCCGTCTCTGGTCTTGAAAGCGGTCTTCCACTCATCTCCTGGCCGAATTCTGATTTGATGGTACCCACTACGAAGGTCAATTTTGGAGAAAGTAGTGGCACCATGCAATTGGTCCAGCATATCATCAAGCCAAGGTATCGGAAACCGATACTTAATAGTGATCTTGTTGACGGCTCGACAGTCAATGCACATTCTCCAACTTCCATCCTTCTTAGGTACTAGAAGAACAGGTATAGCACAAGGGCTGATACTTTCTCGAACTAATCCTTTCTTCAACAACTCTTCAACTTGCCGTTGGACTTCGGCATGTTCCTAGGGACTTATCCTATAAGCAGGCTTATTAGGAATGACTGCTCCTGGAACGAAGTCAATGGCATGCTGTATGTCTCGTATTGGAGGCAACCCTGGTGGTATCTCATCGGATATTACATCTGAAAATTCTGACAATAACGGAATGACTCCAGGTGGATTGGCCATCTCATCATTCACCTCAAGCACCAGAATAATGCTCATCATTTGGGCTTCGGATTTTGACACCTTGAATTCCTCCTTAGTCAACAAAGACACTAACGGCTTAGAAACACTAGATTCCCTTGAAGATTGGCTAATCTCATTGGGTGGTAGAGGCGCTAGTGTAAACTTGACACCATCTTTCATAAAAGAATAAGTGTTCGCTCGCCCGTTATGCATAGCATATCGGTCATATTGCCATGGCCTCCCCAAGAGAAGGTGGCATGCATCCATGGGAACAACATCACATAAAACTTCATCACAATACCGATTTCCAATAGAAAAGGTCACAAGGCATTGTTTAGAAACTTTTACCTTATTCCCTTTATTGAGCCAGTGAAGCTTGTAAGGTTGTAGATGATCTTGTGTTGGCAACTTCAATTTCTCCACCATGTAGTTAGATACTACATTTTCACAGCTTCCACTATCAATGATGACATTACAAACTTTTCCTTGGGCCGTGCAACGAGTGTGAAAAATGTTGCGTCGTAACCAAGGTTCTTCTTTGACTACTGTTGTATGCAGACTTCGTCTAAGCACCAATGCTTCTCCTTGATCAGCAGGTGTGACCTCCTCGTCATATACGGGATCAGTGCGTAGAACTCATCGTCCTCCTCATCTTCTTCAAGTGCTTCATACCCTGATCCTTCTCGAATGGTGACAACCCTTCGTGTAGGACAGTCCGCAGCAATGTGGCCAAATCCTTGGCATTTAAAGCATTTGATTGCTTTAGAACTAGATTCCTTGGCAGCATTGGATGGTGGTTTGCGCATAGCAGTAGGTTGTGGCTTGCTTGAGGAGTTGGTCTGCTGAAATTCTGCTTTACGGCCTTCTGGATAACTCCTAGAGGATGAAGGTTGGAAAGTGGATCTCTTGGTCATCTGCTTCTCAACACGCACGGCCAGACGGATGACATCATCCAAGGTCCAATATTGTTGAAGCTGGACTGGACGACTGATATCTGTGTTTAAGCCTGCAAGGTACTGGGCTATTGTTTGCTCCTCCTTCTCCTGAATATCACACTTCATCATGAGTTGTTCAAACTCTCTAGTATATCCTTCTACAGATAAAGATCTCTGTCGAAGATTTTGCAACTGGATAAAATTATCCTGGTGGTAATGATCTGGTAAAAATTTCCTGGTGAGCTGGCGTTTTATTTTCTCCTAGGTTTCAATCTTACGCTTTCCCTTACGTTCTCGCTTCCGTCTGAGGTTTTCCCATTAAATAGAAGCATGTTTCTTGAGTTTGAGGGCGACAATTTTGACTTTCTACGCATCTGGAATCTCCTTGTATTCAAATACTCGTTCAACAGTTTGCAGCCAATCTACAAACTCGTCTAGCTGGAGCCTTCCCTTGAATTCAGGAATGTCAACCTTGATGTCATTAGGGCGGAATTGTTGTTGTCGTGGGCGGCGGCGGTTTTCAGTAGATGACGAACTACTGCTTTCCGAATCTCTCTCTAAGTTTTCTCTGTTGTTGTTTAACAGAGTTTGCTACAATTCCACAGTGGCTTCCAATTCTCGTATCCTACGTCTCAACTCTTCCATCTCAACCTCGTGCACATGTCTACGTCTTGGAGGCATTTTGGATAAGTGTCAAGGCTAGGGATAAAGATTGGGGTGCGATTGGAAACGTTGAAGGATATAGGGGTAAAGTGAGATTTTTTCAAAAGGCTAGGGGCAAAATGAGGATTTTGGACTGTCTAGGGGGTAAAATAGCGATTCTAGAAGAATGATGGGTCAAATTGAAATTTATGAAAAATATAGGGGTTAAACTAGAATTCAGGTAAAATCAAGGGGCAAAAGTGTAATTTTAGGAAAGTTTAGGGGTTAAAATGGAATTTCTGAAAAATTTGGCGGTCAATATGAAATTTCATAAACAATAGGGGTAAATTTAGAATTACTGAAAGATTTGGGTCCAAAATGTAATTTTTGAAAAGTTGGCTGACTGGGCACAGTGACGTGGCGACTGTGACACGTGGCAGAAAACTATTGGGCTGACCTGTCGTTGACCGGTCAGAACGATGACGTGGCAGCTGACGTCAACGTCTTCAACCTTCGGATGGCGCGTGACGGCGCGTGGACCGGCGGTAAGGCGCGTGGTCTTCCGACGGTGGCGCGTGGAGGCTCGTGTGGCTGTTTTCGGTGACGGGGAACCTCTTGTTCCACGTTTTCAAACCTCCTGAGCACGATGGTGATGTTAGTTTTCTGAGAAAATGCCTGGTTTGTAAAACGCAAAGACGTCAGGGACTCCTCCTCTGAATCTCTCTTCTTTCCGGTGTACTTTCTCAACTGTAACTCACTCTCTCGCTCTCTGGACCAGCTCTAATACCAAAATGGCACAGAAACCGAATGAACAACAAGCAATTCTTATTCTCTGAAGTCTGCCTTTCACAAGTCTCAAGGTCCTATTTATAGTCCTAGAATACGTGAAACTGAACCATACAAATTTAAAGGGGAGTTACAGAATTTAAGGGGCGGTTACAAAGAGTTTATGATGCTCATTATGTGTGCCTTCCGTTTTAGCTCGTTTCTTGCTCTTTCTGTTTCATTTTGCTCTTTCCGTTTCAATTGTGTGCTCTATGATGGTTGTGCAAAGGTTGTTAGCTTAACTGATTTTACCAAGCTTGATGCACCAGCTGTGATATTATTCAACTTGCAAGGATTGGGTTTGATGATGCTGGTACTACTATTCCTTGTATAGTTCAAGATATGGTTTTCTAATGTTATATCCTTAAGTCTGATTGGTTTTTTTTTTTTTTTATTTCCATATGTAGGCAATCCAGAAGTGTGTAGTTCTTTCTATGCTACAAAAGTATCCTTCAATGGCAATGTTGCTGAAGTTAGGCACTTTGTTGAAAGGTAAAAATCACCATTAGAGACTGAGTCACCTCATTTTGTTTTCTATGTCACAATACTGACTTATTGATCCTTCTTTCAATGCTGCTACTTTACTATCTCCCACAATAAGCTCAATGACTACACCTCCTTCTACCCAATCATCTAATCCATTAGGTCACACCAAATTGCAAAGTGGAAGGATTTTTTTTTTACTTTGGTTTTTTTAATATTAAAGCATTGGGTCACACCAAACAATTTAATCAAAGGAGTCGATCTTGTATAAGCCGATCTGGTCAACCCAATCCTCCATCGCCTTTCTTCTTTTGTTTTTTGTTTTTTGTTTTTGCACTGGACTGGATCAAATTTAGCCAGATTGGACCCAGTTGTCCGGGTTTTTGAACAGCCAGGTTAAACAAAGAAAAGTCCCGAGGAAAATTGTGCTTTATACGGGAGGAAGGTACAAGCAGAGAAGAAATACTTGGAAAGAAATTTAAAGAAAGCGAATACATAATAATGTTCATATTTTACACAAATCAGTCTTGTAAGTTGCTCTTTGCATTTGTCAAATCTTTGTTACCCTATTCAAACCCTCTTGAGCAGGTATCATCTCACATATATTGATTGCCTAACCTGGACAAAAAATACTTGAACAAATTAACTTTTTGTGATTCAAAATATCTGATCATTTGAACGAATTTGATATCTAAACAACCATTTCATCTTTTCTTAAAAAAATTCAAAATCTATGGACGAGTTTAATGGGAGAAGCAAGACCTTTTACTGAGGTTTCTGCATAATTATGACCCGATGATGCCTGACACGAGTCTCACTAATGCGGCCGAGGTGACGAAGGACCTGCATAAAGGCAAAATGCAAACTGATAAAAATTTCTTTGCGAATGACTAGCCTCTTGAATGCTAGAGTTTATCATTCAGCTACTGCTGTCATTTTCATCTGTTTCTTCCATTATAAAACTGAATTTCTGGACCTAAGAATTACCGTTAGTTACATGCGTATCGAATATAATAAGCAAGAGACCGCTATATATGACAATTTTTAAAATTTTAGAATATGAGTATGGAAATATATGTAATATATATTTCAACATTTCATAATATAGGTATAGGTATTTTTATTTTTAAACAAGTCTTTCTAAAGTAATATATAGATACTTGTAACAATCAACTTAAATATCAAGTCTTTTTTGAGGTTTTATTTTTTTAAGTAAATGGAAAAAAACTTATTGAAAAAAAAAATCACAATACAAATATTTACTTTTATTAAGTATTAGTGCTTCATACACCATATTGAGTTTTTCCACATTTTTAAGGTTCTGTTGACTATACTTACAGTGCAGGTTCAATCAAAGTTCCATAGTATTTAAGTGATAATCCTATTCAAATAATTTTGCTAGCTATGTAAAACAAGTTTTTCTTCAACGATATCATAGGATGGAGACAAGATAATCACCGTCAGAATTGCTTTTCCAGTGTTATCAAGCTTCAGGTTAGGACCTTTTATGTCAGTCTCGATGAAAAAGTGTTTCCCCTTTATCCCTTCCACAGCTGCAACATCTCTTAATTCCTGTATTTTGCAGCACAATTGAAAACCATTCTTTTTTGGTATAAAATCAAAAGATAATTACAATGGTTAGAACATCAAAGCATGGACCAAGAAACTACACGTGATTGTTTCAGGTGGTCTTTTTTTTTCCCCCCTCATGGCCAATGACTTCAGGTAGAGTTGAGATTTTGAAAATTAATAATGTACTCACCAGGGCTTTTTCCAAAATATTTTCTGCCAACTTCAGTAGCACAAAAAAGACTGTCAGTATATAATGGAAAATTCTGACAAACACAGTTTGAAACTAAAATGAAACTCAACCTTTTTTCTGGGAGCATCAATAAGTTGAGCATTTGCTTCGGCATAAGATGCCATATCATTAATTGCTGCATTCACCTTTTCTAGTGTAAGCCTACCTCTCATGTATCTGTAATATCAGATATTGACGCACGAAATCAAGATGATTTATATTTTTTCTTTCATCAAGATATATGGTCAAGAAAATAGATGGGGGATGCATATGAAAAAACATGCAACAGTTTCATCATTGGCTCAACAAATTAAAAACTTGTATCATCATTAGTCATGACGGTTTGAATCCCAGTTCACATAGTAGTCTCACTTGGTGATCAACCATTTCAAAGGAGACTCCATGGGATCCAAGGCCTAGTTGAAAAGCCTACCCACAAGAACAAAAAGGTTCCCATAGGGAACTCTTTGCGTAGGGTCTCTACCTAGCCAAAGTCTTAGAGTAACACTTCTTGTTGACACCTTTCTAAGAACACAGCAGCCTGCAACGCTTTTGGATTCCTGAAGTTTTATTTATGAACTAAGGGCACTAGAAACATGAAGAGACTCGGCTGTTACAAGGGCATTATAAAAATTACAGTTACAGATTATTTTTTTCCTCAGCCGTTTTATTGGCATTTCATCGACAGTTCATTATTAAGCCAAATCATTAATTTGTATGGCCGTGGTGGATCGGAAGATATAGATTAGTAGAGTCATTTAGATGGTGCATATACAGATTGTAAGGTTGAATTCATTCTAACAGTAGATTAAAAGTTGAAAATTATTGAATGATTGTTATGTTTAGTTACTTACGATGACAAGGAGTCTAGTTCACTTCCGGTGATGTGCCACAATGGTGGAGATCCGCGGCCCTTTTTCTCCTAAGAAAGTGATGGAATTCGACCCCAAAAAAAAAAAAAAATTGTGATCTCACTTTAACTGGTGAGGGTAGGTTGATAGAGAGTTCCAAAATGGTAATTATAAGAAAGGGTAATACATATTACGTCACGCATCAGTAAGAACACATTTGCAGTTCTAATTGTATGCAAATTGAACTATTAATATTTGATACAATGTCCGAAAAGATGAGGGGATTGAAGGGTGGAAAAGAAATGCATAAGCCATCAAAGAGGTTTTCATACAAAGTCCGAATTCATTCCATTTAAAAGCCTTAACCATCAGGTGGTATTTAAAAAATGATTTGTTTCGAACAAAATTTTTAGAGTTTTCACAATAGCAGCACTTGCATATGCAGATAGTTGTTCTGTTCCCTTGATGAGATAAATAAATCGGAGTATAACCAAGCTTGAAATACTATGCAGCCCACGATGAACAAAATTGGTTGGTACGAATTCTTTGCATGTTAATTTTAGGGATTTCAAGGCAAGGCCCTAGCCATATAAATTTTTACAAGGAACCAATGAAAATGGTTGTCCCATGTGTTACCCTCCAACAATAATTAAAAACAAGAAAGAAGAAATATAAGATATGAAAATTAATAGGAATCAAGCAGAGGGCATGTTCTAAGTAGACTGACAGAATTTTGAGTCATAATTCGTGGGACAAGGACCATTTCAGATGTGAAACACTGCAAGAGGTGCACCTGATTTGAACCATGAAAATTAATAGCGAAGGTTTGAAGTAATGTAACCACTCCCTATTTTCATTTGATTTGATTCCACATGACTCAACATAATAGGCATGGTATCAACAGAACTGATTGATACATACAGAGCATACATCAAGCATAACATAGCAGGATGCACATTATGCCATGATATGTGAGTGCTTGTGTGCGTGTAAGCAGACCATTTTTTGAACTACAAAAGCAAGATAATGGTTTCATCGTAGAAAACTGGACAATCAAACAAGTCCAAATATCTGAATCTTGCAACAAATATTTCTTGCGTCGTTAACACATTTTAAATTTAAAAATTCAAATATGGCAAATTTCATTTACCTTAGGTAATACTGCAGGCTCCTCATCAAGTTTTAGAGAATCAACTCCAGGTTCTTGTCCAGAAAATTCAGGAAATAGACTGAGAAACAACAACCTTTAGACATCTCGAGACAAGTGGTCTTTAAAAAAGGACGTAATAAGAAAGAAAAAGATGCAACCACCATCTACTAGTTTCCGAATTTGACATTATCCCTCTATCAGGCACAAGTGAAGGAACATGAAGAGACATGTTCAGCAATTTCTTTTGCTGCTTCAGTGATACGTTGATTAGTTTCTACAATCAAGCAAATAAACCCAAATCAATGGTCATTAATCGAGAACGTGGAACTACTTAATATGTCACCCAATTACTAACCTCTACTGCATTGAAGTGCAAAGAACAGAAATAAAACAAAATAATCTACTTTTGCGCATTTGTGTCTTCCAAACCGTACAAATGAAAAATGATCAATCAATCAGAGGCAAAATCTACCAAAAATTGTATTTATGAACGATGATGCTTTCCTTTTAATGCTACAAGGCTCCTTTCACTTCTGGTTAATGCCTGGCTCTGGAGAAGTAACACAATCTCCAATAGCATAAACTCCAAACTAAGCAACATTCAAGTGACTAAATTTTCCTTGTACCACTTTCAGAACAAATAAATAAATCAAATTTTCACATTCAAGCTTTTTATTTTCAATCACTGATTAAAAAAAAGAATCATAGCAAGTAGGTTGAGTCACTTATTCCAAGATTTACATAAATGAATATTGCTTCTCAGTCTTAGTTAAAAGAAATACCGAGATCCAATTAAGAAGTGTGCCATCACTCTGAGCTCTTGGCCCATCACTTCAAAGTAGTTTAAAAAAAAAAAATCAAGTCAATTTCAGCCAAGTTCCAGAACCGGTGACCAAAAAACAGGCGCTTATGGCTAAAACATTTGTTAAAAACACAAATTCGAAAAAAATTAGAAGCCTCAAACGACTATTCTAAGTTGATCATAATTATACAGAGTCTCATTCGAACCCTTATTATTTCTATTCCATCAATAAACTAGCGAGAGAAGTCGAGATACCTTGGCTTTAGGAATAGCTTCAGTCTCCTCGCGTAAACGGTCCTTGATGGCTTGCACCTGAAGCTCTAGAGTTTTGAGCGCAGTGTCTACTGCCGACAGATCGGTGATGCTGCTCGCTGGATACACTGCATAATGAAAAATAAGAACATGTACGAAATGTATGAATTATTCAAAGTAGAAGAAAATTAAACAAATAAAACGGAAAAATAGGAATTCTGAAGTGGAACCACTCACTGTTTCTTCCAATTACGAGCTCTTGAAGCTCGGTAATCCGAGCGTTGAAGGAAGAGATCAACGAATCAAGAGATGACCCAGCCTTTTTCACTTCCATTTCTCCTCTGTGATTCAAATTCGACGCATCTACTACTTTTTTTCAGAGTAACAATAATTTGAATTCGCAGCAATAGTTTCGGCGGGAATGTTTCAGTGTATTTTTATACTATATTATATTACATAATTTAAATAAATTTTATTAAAATATTAAAAATAAGTAAATAATCCTGTAAGGGCTTGCAGCCTAATTTGTTCAAGTATGAGCTAAGCCCAATATTGAAGAAGAGAAGATTCTCTCTTCTTCTCCTTCCCTCCCCTTCTCCTTTTTTTTTTTTCCTAATTTCTAACAGTGTGATCAAAATTTGAATGGTTTATATTTGATTTCTTATATAATATTTCATTGTATTTAATTTTTGGTATATTTTAATTGTTCACATTATATTTTAGCAGTTTGAAATTTATTATTTTGTATTTTTTTATAACTAGCATATGCCCGTGCATAGCACGGGTGATAAGTTAATTAACAAAATAATATTAGTTAATTAGATAATATATATATATATATATATATTTGTGGGTGTATCCTATGTATATTTAAGCAGTTAGATATAGATATGGTAGAATACTTTAAATAACTAACTTCATCTAAAAAAGGATTATGAAGTTAAGAAGTTATTAGATCATGGGGTATGAAGTTACCAGAATGAAAAAATAAAAATAAATTATATTCATCAATTATCAATAATTTTGTAAATTGAATCCTATACGACTTCACATACAAGCTAAACCATGGAAGATGATAATATATTCATGTGCTAAACAATGAAAAATGACCATCTAAAATTTTCTATAATCCCTTAAAATAATGTTAGGAGATGAAAAAGAATACTTCAAAACTTATAAGAATTAAATCAAAACAATGTGCAAGAGAATATGCACCTAAAAATTAAGTTAAATTCATATCTAAATTTACCTTTCATGCTTGAGACAACTTCCCAATGTAATATGAAGTGTTGCTATCATGCAATGCTAGGGGCAATAGTATTTTAATTTTCAAAGGAAGACACCAAAAGTCTAAAGCAAAAATTAATAATAATATCTTACTCTCAGACACATTTCATGATTCTAATATTGAACACAAGCAAATAATACTATAGAGACAGATCAAATGTAAAGACTATCCATTATTAATTTTGAAATTAGAGATCTTGAATCACATACTCTTATTTGTTGTCTTTTTGCCACTGAATATATATGCTGAAAAACATTATAAATTATACATTATAGCATAAAAAGAGAGAGATGAGATTTGGACAAGGCTTGGAATTTATAATAAGTAATTGGAATTAAAAACAACAATGACAATATAAGATAAGAAACTTAAACCTGAATGTTCAAATGATAACACAAAAACCTCTTTGAGAAAACACTTAAGGTGTCCAAGTTATAGGAGAAACCATCTCGGAGCATTATAAGCATGTCTTGGATTGACCTATATATGTAACATTTATATGATAAAAGACTTCACTGGCTTGCATTCTTTCATAGAAGAACAAAAAAAATGGAAGAAACTAAGTCCTTGACATTTGAGAAGTTTGAACATATGCATTAGTTTTTAATTACAATCGAGATCAAAATATTCAGAGCAACAAGTTTCTAAATCATAAAGTAGGTTCCTTCTAGCAAGTTACCTATTGAAAGTGACTCACTTATAGAATATTACTTCTTCTTCTATGATTTGTTCATTGCTTTTCCCTTTGGATTCTTAATAAACATGGACTTCCTTCTCAAATATGCATTGACAAAAAAAAAAAGCACACAGATGCTTGCAACTGCGCATCACCTTTGTTCATGGATTTGTGCGTTTAGAGGTATAAATGACAATTATTCACTTAACTCCTTGGCAAGGAGGAGTTACAAAGGCACAAATTAGACCAACTGTCTCCACGTTCCGCATAAAATACATGTATAAAATAAAACAAAGATTGTTGAAAAGTGGGGAGGTTATTATGTTTGAAATTCTTATATAGGGATGTGCGGGTGGAACCCCACGTTTCATAATTAAAATTAATTTTCTAAACGAGATTAAGGTGTAGGGGAGGCTTTTATGTTTAAAATTTTTTAAGATTTTTAAAATTTAAAATTAAATTTTGAATTAATTGAGAAGGTATGTTAATGGATAAGATCACAAAAATGATGAGAATATTAATTTTTTTGAAAAAAGAAGTGAGAATATTTAGGGATAAGGAAAAGTTGACCATGGTAGCTTCCATATTATAAATTTAAAAACTAAGACATCAGTATATCTAAATTATAAATAATATATTCAAATTGAACGTTTAAATTATAATTAAAAATTTAAGTTAATTTTACAAATAGGATATGGAGTGAGGAAGTTATGATACTAAAATTTTTCAAAAATGTTTAAAATTAACATTAAGAACTGTGAGTTAGTTAAAAGTCATGGTTGAAAATTGATATCATGGGAGAGAATATTTTGAAATAAGGAAAAGAAATTTTGTTAGTTTTAGAAATGATGTTGATAACTTTTTTAAAAAATATTTTTTGAAATTACTAATGAGGTAGGTAGCCTAAAATTGCATTATTTTAAAAAATGCTTATGTGTCAAGCTCAGAGAAGTACTTGTTATTCTTTTATTATATATATATATATATATATAGATTTAACATTTTAATAATATATTTATATAAGAAATTAAATTTAAACCATCCAAATCTTAATATAATAATTAAAAAGGGAAAAGAAGGGAAGGAAATAGGAAAAGAAGTTGAGAGAATCCTCACTGGCTTAGCATGGCCTCTTTAACCAAAAGCTCAAATTTAAGCTTATAAGCTTATTTACTTCAAAAAGCTAAGCATGTTTAGTCAAATTCTTGCATGAGCTAGTGTAATGCTCTCCTGCTAATTACCACAACCACAATAATTTACACTACCATGATATTTGGTACACAACCAATCATTAAAGAGATGTTCTATAGTAGAAATGATTAACTTTAGTTAAATAGGTCAACCATAGTAAAAAGAAATAAATCCTAGGTGACAAAGTCTATTATGGTTGAAAAGTTTCAAAGTAAAATGATTAAGGCCAAATCATTTCAATAATTGGCTCCTAAAATCAATTAAATTCAAATAAAATTTGAAAGGTCATTTAAACACTTTCAAATTAGAGTAACGTGTTTGGAAAGTGTGGGAATCATTTTAAGATGAAAACAAGTCAAATGGGGTAAAATACAGTCAAAATACCCAAATCTATTAGAATCCACTGAGGTCAAGTGCATATAAGTTGCAACATGTGGAATAGGAGGGTTTCACTATGACCAACGTTACCATATGTTGTGGCCAACCTTTGCTATACCATGCACCATAGCATATGTTACATGACACTTTATTGTCATGATAGTAATTCCAAACCAACTTTTGGCATACACAACTTCTTGCCTTAACATCCAGTTGAGGTGATTCAACTACCTACAAATAGATAATTTCATAAACAAGCTAATGGCTTTAATTTTAACTCAATCCAATATCATATGGAGAGTTTGGACACCCAACACATCGTTTCTACTCTTTTCCACATTTCCACAATCAATCAAGTGTCTAGACTTCCTTCCACAAACCATTAGCCTATTCTAGGCCATAACTCCTCTGTTTGACTTTTGTTTGATGCAATTCTGATCTAATTGAAGCTGTCTCTCAACCCTCTATACTTCTATTTGCAAACTAAAAACCTAGAGTTCAAATACCCAAAAATTTGGAGAATCCCTCCTTTGCATTTTCTCAATAATAGCTTCCATAAAGGTTTTTGAGTACCCAAAAGGTTTTATTGACTCATAAGAAAATGGGGAGGAAGGGAAACTCCAGAAGCAATGAAAAAACATCATATGTAGAGACTCAGAATTAAAACATAGAATAATGGGAAAAAATTCTTGAAAAAAAAGGAATCTAGAGAGATAAACAACACATAATAATAATATGAACATATTCATAATAAATGCAATGAAAAAAAGAAAGCATGTAGAGTGATTGCTCCCACAAGTGTACGAGATTATAGTAATAAATTACCCAAAGTATTTTAAGTGTAGAACCCATAAAAAAGTTGCACTTTTACTAAATTAAATAATTAATAGTTTGAGAAAAATGGATAAAATATATTATTTGATGAGAATATAAATAATTAAAATAAAGCAAGAAAATAATCATGAGGAAAATGCAATTACTTAAAGTGTTGGGGTATAGAATTCACCTTATAGATTATTAGTTTCTAGCTTTTGAGTTAACTCTTCAATTATTATAGTGACAATTATCCCTAAAGTGTCATAATATTTTCCCGAGTTATTAGTCCATTTTAATTCGTATTGAATTCATACCCACGATACCCAGACAATTAAGTAAATGATGCTATAGTTTAAGTCACAACAAATTTTTAAAATTATTGCTAGCTTAGTTACTTATGTCTATTTATCTAGATCTAGGCATTAAGTTAACACCAACACCTAAATCACGTAAACAATTTTCAATAATAGTAAAACCAATATCACAAGGAATAGTGAAACACCCCAAATCTTTCAATTTAGGTGATAGCTTCTTCTTTTTTTTTTTTTTTGTGGAATTGCTCTACATTCTTCTGTAAGTGTTACTATGGCATATTCTTCCAACTTTTTCTTATTTGAAACCAACTCCTTGATGTATTTGGCACAAGTAGGTATCTTTGCTATTGCCTCTATAAAGGGAATATTGATTTGAATTTTCTTAAACATATTAAGGAAACTTTGAAAGTTTGAATCTAGATCTTTTTTTCAAAAGCCCTCAAGATATGGAATGGAAGGTATATAAGGGTTGACTTCAAAGAGAGAAGGGCCACTTTGAGTTACAATATTAACTCTAAGTACCTCAATTACCTCATCTTATTCATCATTTTTTTGTTCGCTTACCTTTTTAGATATCTTGTTAGTCCCACTATCGATTGTTGAATTTTGGTTTTGATGATTACAAAATAAAGAGAAGTTTTACACATTTTAAGTTATTTAACTTATACCTAAGTTAATTGGCTTAACATTAATCTAATCTGGCTAAGTATAAGCTTATACATAACAGAAGGTATGCTATCTTATTATTTAAATATGTGACTTAACCATAATCTTTGTGCTTGAAGCTGTCTTATTCTAAATTGTTTCTAAGTGTTCTTAACAATGGTACTAGTAGCTTTAACACCAGTGCTACTTCAGTTATCTTCATTGTTCTATTGATTAGCGTTTGATATAACATCGGTCCTACTCATTCTAACACCAATGTTATCCTTTTAGAACTTATGCAGTTGATTCTCTCTTCTTCTAACCTTTTTCTTTGCACTGATACTATCTATTTAACATCGATCGTATTCCTTCCATATCCTTATTTGTATTAAGAAAACACATGTTTTACTTTGATAGCACCTATGCTAAATTTTGTACAAGTATTTGTAACACCTGTGCTAACTCTTCAATACCAATACTGTCTCTTCTATTCTCCTTAAAAGATGTTTATTTGCTCATGTTACTTCGGTGCTATTTCCTTTAACACCGGTGCTATGTTATCTTTTTAAAAATATCCTTATTTACACAAAATTGTCAAAAATATTCATCTTTTACGTATTGGACTATATTGGTACTATCAGACAACACCTGTGTTATAACCTTCAATCAAGGTCTGCTCATCTCTATAACACCAGTGCTAAGACATTTTAACACTAGTACTACTATGCTTTTTGATGCTTGGTTTTTTGTATCAATCCTGAAGGTCACCTAAACTCATCTTTTAATATTTCTTTTCATCTAAAATCAATTGTGTTCATTTTATATCTTTACCCAATAATATTTAGACACAATTATTTTTTTGAAGTTATTTAGTTTGCTTATCCTTATTTGAGTCACCGAGCTTGCTTTCTATTATACCAACACGTATAAACTTTAACCACTTTTATCATAAGCATTTAATGTTTTTATTTGTTACTGTACAAAAGAGGAAGTCCCTACCATAAAGCATTGTTCCATTACCTCATTCACCAGAGAACTTCAGAAAAGCTCAGATATCTAAGAAAACATAAAGCAAAGAGGCAAAAATATGACAAGCAACCTCCAATGAAAAAATTTATGAGTCTAACGAATCATTTATGATCCTCAACTATAAATTGACTTATTTATGAAACCTGGAGTAAGAAGGAACAATGTGAGCTAACAAGAACATTCTAAAATTACTTGAGCATTAAAGTTTTCCTACCTTCTATGTATCATTTATTGTTAAAGAGCTTCATTGATTATATATCTACTCTTAGAGAGAGTTTAAAAGTAATAATAGTTCATTCTTGAACTTACTCTTTTTATCCCTATTTTACATATTCAAAACAAAGGAGCTTAAGCTTAAGGAGCTTAAGGAGATTTATCATTACCTTTGTAAGGGAGAGAGTTTCAGACTTATTAAGAAGTCTGTTGATATACTAAGATAACAAAAAGCTCAAATTAATCTTGGTAATATAGTTGAAAATTTTAGGAGTTCTTGGAGATTGAACGTAAACTCGAGTGGTGGGAGTCGAACTAGGATAAATTACTTGTGTCAAGCTCTGCTCATCTAACTCTCATGATTGGTAATTTTGTTCCTTCATTTCACTTATTATTACTACTATTTATTTAATTTTTTAATTAGCCTAATTTACCCCCTCTTAAGGCATTTACATCAACCTTTTAGAGTTTTTTACCTTTTTGTAGGGTGATTGCCATGACATGCTCTCATCGGTTGACTTTAGTGTTGCTTTAAAGTTTATTTTGACTCTTTTTAGTAAGTAAGCTAGCCGAATTTCTTACTTGAGTCTCCATATTCTTTATAGAATTACCCATTTGTGATTTCATATTCTTCATAAAAGCTTGAGTTGAAGTAATTGCTTGTTTAAGTTGGTCAATCTCTTAATTAATGTTCTTCATGCTATTCACTTGGTAAGTCACCATTTGAGCTAAAGATTCCTCAAACTTTGATTTGGGACACTTGAGTGAGAGAAAATGACAAAAAGTGTCATTTTGCATCCAAATGTTTAATTTTTAAATAGAATATTAGATTGAAAGAAAATCTGTGTCATTAGTTAATTTATCAAATAAGCTTCAGATAAGCGCTTAAATTACTACAATAAGATATCGTATGTTGAAATGAAACATATCAGAAATTCAAATCTATTGAAGTATCATAAAAGTAGAATCTATCATGTGCATCGCAACATAGGATGCATATGCTACGGCATATGGGCATGGCACAGAGCATGGCCTTAGGCTTCTGTACCACATGCCATAGCATATAGCAATTTGATTAAAATTATAGTTTTGCCAATAATCCCACCAAAAGCAAGTGTTCTATAGGATCCCAATAATCCTAATAATACTTGTCAGTTGCACTAGGATAAGTCCTCTATGTGGGAATGGAGTTATAGTAGATTTCAGTTCATGCTCATAAAAAATGTCACCATAGGGAGAGAAAAAGAGAAGAGAGTATCAAGAATTCTTAAAATTCTTCTTTTTCAAAGTAAGTCAATCGATTTTCACTATGATCTCCACTCAGATAACTCCCATACACATATTAGGTAGTTTTTCAATTGTGCATATATATAAAAACCATTCCCATATACCAAACTTCTTGATGGATTATTATACTCAAGGACCCAAGCTTCTTATCAATATCTAGATAAGACCCATTCAACAATGTAGACTTAGGTTTGGGCTAAAATTAGATCCACTAAAGGTGGACTTACTAAACCCAACATCTCCCACTTACTTGATGGACTAGATATTATTGGTCTGTCTCTTTCTCTTCCTTCTTTTCATACTAGTTTCTTTGCCATGACTATATAGGCTTGACATCTCCAATGGGATTTGTACTAGAAATCCTATTACAAGCCAGTACAAAATAACATTAAAGTTTATTTGATCTATGTTGACTTCATGGCTTAGATATCATAGATGTACCTATATACACTTTTCTCTCGGTCAATATAATCCCTCTCAAGTTAGTATAAGACTTAAGGCTTATATGCACAGTGTTCATATTTATGAATCCACAAAATGATATTATAAGGGACTAGTCTTATATACTAATATAGGCATATGTGTATCAGGTAATCTTCCTTTCATCCATATATAACTTTGATGAGAAATAGTTTCTTTGAAAGCACATTACCTTTAGATTGCATCTATCATGATCATAGTTATGCTAAAGTAGCAGACATTATAACTTACCTCCATAATATTTTCAAAGTCAAAGGATACCTTTAAAAGGATTATTCCTTTTTAGGACTCACACAACAATAAAGTATGATTTATTCATTTGCTTTCTAATTGTGGTTCTTAAGCATGTACAGTATAATCATAAGCTATATATGGTGTTACTCTTATCACATAAGAGTATGTGCTGTTTTGCTTATATCATTAACATCATACAAACTGGAGTTTAGACATACATAATATTTAACCCAAATTCTTCTACTCATTTTACATGACATCAAATTTGAAAAATTTATTGTCTGGCTACAAATATCATAGATGTGGGAATCCATAATTCAATATATATATATATATACGGATCTTATCTTAATATACTCTTCATTTAATGATGAGGCGACATATAGTTTATGTTATTTCTCCACCATATCAGCACTCTTGCTACCTTGTTGATGAATATAGATATCTTAACTTTGTCCTCTCCTCTTAAGCATCAAAAGTGATTGCTTATATGAGAAAGCCAACCTTATCTACCCATACGACATGCTAAACATTGTATGCTTTCACATATACATGTATAACAAGGATGAAATGATTTTCATCAAAATGTTACTTTATGTATGCTATTCTATTTCCTACACATGTCAAAGGACTTAACACATTTTGCATACACTTCCTGGCCATAAGCTTTATGAGGGGCTATCTTATTACATACTGCGTAGGACTTAGTTGTACAAATACAATTATTTGTGCTATAACATATCATACAAGCCATGCTTTTCATTCACATTTTCAATCTTGTTATGATACTTAGAGTCTTGCTCTTGCATAACAAGGGCTATAGTTTTGTTACATACATTTACACTAGATTTGAATTCTCATTCACAAATCCAAAGTATTCTATAGAACTTCTCAGTCATATAGCCTCTTGTACCATTATAGTACGTTATAAACAGAATTTATGTGACAACATAGTGCCCTCCAAGTATGTCAAGATCTTTTTCACTACTTTTCAATGCTTCTCATCATAGTTGGACTAGTAACGCTTTACAAGTCTTGCAATAAAATGGATAATTAGAGTTATATGTAGTATTGCCTACTAGAAACACTTATATAGGGAACTTTTTTCATTTTCTTCTTCCATTGTTTTCTTTTACTGATACAGAACATGATTCCTTATTCTCTTCTAGAATAACTATGAATACTTCCTCTTTTATATGGAAGCATTTCTTAAGGATATTCTCTTTATCACTCTCAAAGCTCCCACTCATATCAACATATGCTAGTATGATTAAGGTCTTTATCTTGCTCTTTATAGCCTTATTCTGTGTCTCATAAAGAGATATAGTACGACCAATTTTCTCATGGGTTAGGGGTTCATTATTTAAGAAATATAGTGTAATGCCGTCACTAACATTACCATACGCTCCACTATAAAATTTCTAATTACTTCGGATATTTGAGTTGAAATTGTTGAAAACATTAGGATCCCAATAAAAGATTTTCAAAAATCTTTATATAATTTACACAAGTATAAATCTTATTATACATAACGGAAGTGATAAAACATTGTGCATCAAAGATCTAAAACATGTGCATCACTAAAAAATAAAGTAAAAATTTGCACCGTGTGCCACAGCTTGTGCCACATGCACCACGGCATTTGGCAGAGAGGCCACAATTGCTCGCTCTGTGACATGCATCGCAGCACACATACTTGAATTTGCTATCAAATGGCAGTTTCTGATACAAAATTTAGATGCGTGCTATTTTCACATATGAAGTCTAATTGAGATGGTTCAAGTGCCCACACGAAGCTTGTTTCAAAATCTAACTAATAACACCAATTTCATTCCAATTCAATATTTCTATCAAAAATTAGACACTAAAGTGCACTTTGACCATTTTCTGTTAAATTTTTGTCACTTAAGGGTCTCAATTCCAAACCAATTGTCATGAACCTCTTTTTAGGCCTTGACTAAGTCCAAATGGACAAAACACACTTAATTGACCATACACATGCACAATATAACACACATACACAAATTTAGCTTGTAAATCACCCATTTCTCCCTTTGGGCCAAATTTACATTTCATTTCTTTAATATCATATATGACCAAAACACTATAAATAATCTCCACCTATCTCATATTCACACATAATTACATCCATTCACTAGCCCAACTAGTCATTTCATCTTTCACACATGTACAAGGGTTAGGGAGTTTAAAATCATAAAACATACCATAATCATATCTTATGCACATGTACAAATCCTATGGCAAATTATACAAGACTAATATCAACTAAATTTATTACACCATATCTTACAAAGATTTAGGCAAGAGATGTAACTCAGCCTATATCCTTTCCTTTTGATCCACTAGTACTAGAACCTAAAAAAATGTAAATAACCATGAGTAAGATCAAAATCTCAGTAGCCAAATATAGCTCATTAAATGTTTATTACCATAAATAACCATGCCAAAGTAACTGAAATCATCATATAGCATATATATACATAGTATATTATAACTAAATTATCACTTTTGCATATAAATCACATTTTTAAATACTTTTACACCTTAGCATGATCGATTATCCATCGATCCTCCAAAGCTCCTTGACATGAAACCATAGGATCTTATGAATCAACTACTTGTTGACCCGAGCTCACTTTCGATGATAGAAACACATGGCCAAAGATAATCTATCTCACCTATAAACTATAGTTTTTCCTTTTCACACACTTGTGATAGAGGTGTTGTTGACTCCTAACTGCACCCTAACGGGCACCAGGGAGTTGCCAGACTATCCGAATGTCATATGATAACAAACCCATAATATGCTGTACTGGATTACCCATGGTAACAGCCTGTATAATGCTGCATCGAATGTCCCATGATGCCAGCCTGACTATATGAATTTTTATACTCATATATCACCACACACACAACCCCACACACCTTGGGTGAACTCCCACCCTTTATGATCATGCTTTTTCACAAGTTTCACTACTTATACACCTTTTCACAACACACACACACATATATATATATATATATATCGATTAAAATTAATAACTTTTCAAATTTATTTCACAATGCAAAATTCATGCTAAAACCATTTTGATAACAATCATGCATAAAACTCATAAATTTAAAATTTATCATTTGATATTCACTTCTACATAGTTATAATAGTTAATAAACATAATAAACTATATAGTTACCTCAACCCTTCTATTTGATAGAAAGATTACCTGTGTAACTTCAACCCTATTCAAGCTCATTTCTCGTAATTCATGCATCACACACTATAATCTACACAGAATTGGCATTCAGAGTCAATTTCTTTATTGACCAAAAGTGCCAATTATCACATTTAAACACTCAATAGTTATCAAATCCACATTGCACACTCGATTATATACATTACCACTGATCACCCCTCATTTCAGGCTTTAACCTTTTTTAGCAATTTTCTCTCACTACTCTCTCTCTAGATTAGGGCAATTCTTACCTAGAGCTTCAAAACTTTATCATTTCGACTATAATCAGTCACAAAGCACTAGTTTAGTTCCAAAGAACCTTTTTATTACTATTGGGTAAGAAATCAACTCCTTAAAACTCCTGAATTTACTTTTTCATTGTTCAAAATTAAGAGAAAATAGGGTAGATTCAGAGGTTAAGGTAGTACATGACTTACCTAATAAGTAACAAGTTAGAAATACTGTCCTTGCTCCTGATTTAGCTTGCCCTAGCAAATCCTTTTCTCTTCTCTACACCAGACCTCTCCTTCTATGTTTCTCCTTTTTATTTTTAAGCTAAACACGTCCCTATTAATTTAACTTTTGCTTCATGTGTCGCGGCGCATCTATCACCTGCCATGGCGTGTGGCATGATGAGGGAAATCCTCACTATGCTCACATGCTCTGCTTTGGGACTCCGCTCTTCTACTCATATTTATTCATATAACATCCCAATAAGTCAATATAACACTTCACTACTCAAAACCCTAATCCCTCCTTAAATCACTAATTCATCCATAATCAGTCATTAACACAGGATTAAAAATTCTAGATGTTACATATAGCATCTCTCAATTCAAATTTAGTTATAATTCAAACTATGTTTCCACTCATGAAAAAATAACCCTTTTAATTGTTTGGAATATCTAACCTAGATATATTCTTTCTCTCATGGACTTTTCTTTTTCATGTTTTTCATGGACAAATATAGCTAACTCCTATAGTCTAAGGATATTTAAATTCAATTTGCATTTTTTCCATAATTTAAAAGGGTATGTGTAACCTCTCCCAATATCCACATGATATTAGAAGGGGTTAACTTAATCACCACATCATGTCATTGAAGTTAAAGGAAATATTAATTTTTAAATGCTTGGGACCCCAAGATCTCTATTAAAAACTATTTAAAATTGTTCATGTACTAAGCAATGCACAACGAAAGTTAAAAAAAACTGCATTCATATCCTTCAACATAAATCAAACTTAAACAAATACTCTCAACAAAAGGCAGTGCACCGTGGTGTGTACCACATGTGCCTTGGCATGCGGCATAGAGCCACGGGCTCCCTATTTATGCCATGCACCACGGTGTGTACCATATGTGCCTTAGCATACGGCATAGAGCCACGGGCTCCTTGTTTATGCCATATGCACATGACAGGATTTTGTTGTCATATAATAGTTCACAAATGTGAACTTTTGCCTTGTGCCATTTTTACATACGACATTCGATCGAAGTGATTCAAGTGCCTACACAAAACTTAGTTGATAAGATAACTAATGAGATATGTTTGAACACAATTAAATGTTCGATCTAAATTTAGACACTCAACTGTAAAAAGTTACTTTTCTCAAAAAATTTCAAGCACCAAAGTGTTTAAACCTCACACATTATCTCATTAGACCACTTTAAGCTTAAAACTAAGTCCAAAAGGACCATTTACACCTAATTGACTAATAATATAATGACATACACGTAACATCCTAAAAATTTTAAGACTCAAATTTTTTTTAAAAAAATAAAATAAAATATCCGTAATTAAATTAAAATTTAGAATAATTTGATAGAGGTCTAAAGTTTGAATTTTTCTCAGCAAAATTTTGGTTTTATTTGATTTTTAACTATGGGATAAATTACCAAAGTTGACTCGGGCTTTTGTGCTATAATAAAAAATGTTGGGCCATTTCTTGTAATTTTCCCCCAAGGCATTAGATCAGCAATTTAAAGAGCAAAAGAACGCAAAAACTGAAAAGAAAGAAGGAAACGAACGTGAGAGAGAGAGAGAGGAAGAAGAAAGGAGAAAGAGAGGGAGTTAGGCTCGGATCTAGGAGGCTTTGTGGCCGTTGCGAGCTTGGTTACGCGATAGGTAAACTCCCTACTTCAATCCTCTTCCCTCCTTTTTTTTCTCAATTTTTGGAAGAGGAAATTTGTAGATTTTGATCTCAAAGGCTTTATTCTTGTAAGCTTTTGTTTCTTTGGATCCTAGGGAGGATGTTTTGAGTTTCTATATAGTGATCTAATATTTTGAGTGGATAATTAGACGAAAAGAGGTGTTTTGGGCACAAATTAAACCCTGAGAGATTGGGTTTTGCTCTTCAATGGTTTAAGCCTATTGACTTAGTTATAATTTTTCTATTTGAGCCCAATAAGATTTAAATTAAGGTTTGATTTTCATTATAAGGGTTAATAGTAAAAGTTGGTGACACTAAGTGAAGGTTTTTAATTGATTAAAAATTATATAAATTGGAAATTAGCGTAGTGATGGCTAATAAATAGTTTTGGTGGTTAAGTGATACTATGTGAATGGTTGGTTTAATATATGGACCATTGGGATGGATTATGGCTCATAGACTCAAGTTGTGTGCTATGAGTTATAGTCTTCATTAATGCTATTTGACATGATAAGTGATGTGGATCACTTATATGTTGTAGGAATTGTTGGTAGAATTTGTTCGGAAGTTAAGGAATAAGCCGAGCCCTATTTTGTACAAGAGGAACCCTTTTGGTACTAAAGGGTTAAGGTAACAGGAAAATTTATATTTCTTATTACTTTATTTTAGCTATTTTTGAATAAATATTACTAGCTATCATGCGTTACATGTTTTAAAAGATTAAATGTGCTTTATAAGGGGTTATGGGGTACTACTTTGATTATAGTGCAAATATGTTTTCTAATTGTTTAACAATAATGTTTTTATGGAAATGAGATTTGTTTACATGTATTTTAATCATAAGAAATAAAAGTTGCACTTAAGGAAGTGTAACTAAATAAGGTACCTTAGATAGGCTAAGGAACTGTTTAAGGGAGATTTATAAATGTTATACTACCTTAGAGTATTGAAGTGGTCAATACTCGGGAAAGGTAGACACGAATAAAAGGCATGATCTTGGTGGGAGTTCACTAATGAGAAGGTGTGGACTTTTGATATTCTATGGCACACTGCCAGTACTCAGTGTTGCCTTACATATTACGGGCTCAGTGCACTAAATTGGTTAGTGTATTGAGTGTTTGACACCTCTCAGTGGGGGAGGGAATTTGACATATCAAGTGTGAGGTTGAGTGCCTAGGCCAAGGTAGCCCTCACATGGAGAGTAAGTTGGGTTGGCTCTGGAAGAGAGTTAGCTTTGATTGCTCAGGATTCATGTCAAAGGGGCATAGGCGGTTCAGTGGATTAGATCATGCCTTAGATTATGTTTTGTGCCTATGGAGGTACAAGTAGGTATAAGGTTTAACTACGAGTTAAAGAGTGCTAGGGGGCATTCTGTTAGTCATGAAAGGCCATACCGGCCTAGGTCATACATTCATGCATTTTAAATGGCTAAATTATACTATGTTGAATTTATTATTTGTTTATTCGATTATGGCTTGCTTTGTAATAATCAATGTAGATTTCTCTATTACTGAGACTGTGGTTGTCTCACCCCTTTCTTTTCAATATTCTAAGGTGGTGGAGGATGGGAAAGGAGCAGAGCTAGGGGTCGTTTGTGAATTGTAAAGAACTGCAACCCCTTTCTTTTGAGAAATCTATTGTAATGTATTTAGGATTAAGGTGCCAGTAGGATATGATTATGTATATGTGCGTGAGTATGTGTGGATTGTATGGCTTGTGTATGAATTTTTGTTTGCTTGTAGACTTGTGGCTAGGAAACTTGGCTATGGTATGTGGTTTTGATGGATTTATTTAGTAGACCAAATTTCCACTACAAGCAAATATTTATTTTAATATATATGTGATTCTACGAGCAAATGCAAAGTGGTTGCATTGCAAATGGTGTGTTATGGGCAAACATGTACCTTGGATAGAGAGAGTGGGTGCGTGGGCCCTACAGAGATCTCTGAGCCAAGTGAAAATGTTTAGCATGTATATTCATATGTGTATATGATATTTAGAATAGTTTTGGGCCACTTTTGTGTGATTTGTGCATTTTGGGGGTTTAGGGTCCATTTTGGGAAATGGCAACTGAGTGGTCAAATTTTGATATAAAGGGTTTTTCTACCATTTAAATGTTCTATCAGGTGTTTTTAGTCCTATTTGACGTGTCCAAAGTATTTTCACAAGTTTGTGACCATTAGGATGAGATTTGGACAATTTTGAAAATGGTTTTTACCAAAAACCTGCACTTTTACATCCGGGTGTCTAAATCTTAATCCGACCGTTGGATTTCTCTAAAATTTGTGTCACAAGTAAAACCTTTTATAAGTTTCGTGTGGGCTTTAGAATCTTGTTGATCAGATATTAGATAGAGAAACAGCACACTTCAAAATTTGGTCCGGATGAGCTGTCATGACAGCAAAAGTGCTGTCATGACAGTAATAATTGATAATGTTGCAACATGCATGAAATTTAATCCGTTTTTTGGATCTTTTCAAAATTTGGTATGCTAATAGTACTATTTAAAAGTGACATGTCAGATTTGGAATCGCTCTGATCGGAGGTCGGATGATGAAATGGTGCACCCTGAAATTTAGTCCGGAGGTGCTGTCATGACAGCTAAAAAAATAGCTAATCTTTTAACATGTTTAATTTTTAATCCGACCGTTGGATCTTTTTGAAATTTGGTACACTTATAGTATCCTTTGAATGTGACGTGTGAGCTTTAAAATCACTTTGATCAGAGGTCAAATGACAGAATGACGCCTCCTGGAAGTTGGCCTAGGAGGGCTGTTATGACAACAATGCTGTCATAAATTGCTGTCATGACAGCATCTTTTTATTCTACTTTTGTCTAGTTTGCTTCCGTGCGCTATAGGTAGAACCTATAAATTTTTTTTAAGGTTTTAAATGATTTATTTCTTAAGTTGGTTAGAGGATCAACTCCTTAACCACACTTAGTTTATTTGAATTATGTGATTTTTGGATAATACTCAGGGCAAGTGTTACAATACACACATATACACACATATGACCATTAAATAGCCCATTTTACATCAAAATAGGGCCCAATTTCACATTATCACAAATAAAAGTACTAATGGCCAATTCTTCCACATAAATTCACTACATTCACATATCTACATGCACACACATTACAATCTTAACCCATATATCACATTTAACCACTATTCACACAAATTGGCTAAGATTCACAATGATTCACCATATGCTATAGAAAGATATGCACATGCATCCTATTCCTTCTTCATTTACAAATTTACAATAATCTCTTTGAACACACTGCAATAGCACCACTATGTCAATCCTCAATCTTTCCCTTTACTAGGCTCACTATCCAAACATGTAAAAATATAACCATAAGATGAGATAACAATCTCAATAACAGAATAGCTCGCTGCTATTAATTATCATTGATAACTATATATAAGTATAGCTTTATTAAAAGCAAGTAGAACTATTTAACAAAAACTCTTTGTAACCTCCTCCCATATCCTCCAGATGTAGGAGAAGATTAACCCAATAACCACATTAATCATAACAATCAGTAATCAAAGAATTTGTTTGAAAAACTTTGGCCAAAGACTTGATTTGCAAAAATCACTAGAGTCATACCACATTAGAGCGTCATATAGCAGAAAGCAAAAAGTTGCATTCACATCACTTATTGCATGCCTTAAAAACTAGGAAATCAAGTTAGAAAAATAGGCCATATGCAGCGGCATGCAATACATGTGCCATGGTATGTGGTACAAAGCCATATGCCCAAACTTTCTATGACATGAGCCACGGTGTGCTAGTTCAAGATTTTTGCTGTCATTTGACAGCAAAATGATGAACTTTTGGCATGTACTGTTTTCACATACGACGTCCAATTAGAGTGATTCAAGCAATCACACGAAGCTTATCTCATAGCTAGCTAATGAGACAGATTTGGACACGATCTAATAGTCCAATAGTAATTTGGACACCTAAGTGCATAAAGTCACTTTTTTTGAAAATTTTATACACCCAAGCGCTCAAATCAATTCATTTCTCTCATTAAACCATAGAAGGCCTTAAACTAAGTCCAAAAGGACCTATTACACCTAATTGACCATAACATAATACATATATACACATATATCAAAATTTGACCCCTTAATGGCCAATTTTTACATTTCTCAACTTTTCACACTTTAACACATTTTTTGCCCACTTGACCCTTCTTCTTTATCACATATCCACACATGTCATATTTACTACTCAATCTTAGCCTCAAATTACTCATTTCATCATAATTTCACACATAGTTCATTAAAATTCATAACATTTAATACAAATCTCTACACTGTCAACCAAAAACCCATTTCAAAACATGCATGCAAACTCCTATGGCAACTTATATATATATACATAAGTTCTCAATTCATCACACAAAACTCTAAGTTCATACAGCTTTCACAACTCTAAGCCGATCCTGACTCTTTTCTCTTGCCCTGATCATCGCTTTGTCTTTTAAAAATGTAACCACAAGGGTGAGATAAAAATCTCAATAACAGAATAATTCATTCCTATTGACTATCATATGCAACTATATGAAAGTAAAGCATATATATACCATTAAAAATAACATATATCACAAGTTTCATTTAAATCACATCAATGTTCAACATTTCACCTCTTAACACTACTTTTTACCTCTTTTTCACATATATAGCATATAGCATGATCACTACCGACTGAACCTCTAAATCACCCTAATACGAAACCATAGGCTCTCCTTAGACCAATGTACACTCTCATTGGCCCTAAGCTTACATTTAGTGGTAGAATAACCCAGCTAAAGGTATTCTATCTCACTTAAGGACTATGGTTTTTCCTAATACACACAATAGGGTGTTGTTGACTCCAACACCATATCACACAAACACTAAGGAGTCTAAATCTCTAACACCGCACCTCGAAAGGAATTAAGGAGGTATAATTCTCCAATACTACATCTTGCCAGGCATTAAGGAGAATATGCCATATGGTCTTATCACCACCTCTCCACACGAGTGAACTCCTAGCCTATGATCATGTCTTTCGAATCATTCATAGGTTCTCAATCACCACTTTGCTAATATATATACATATTTTTATATCAAATTGCACAAATTTCATTACTTGTTTAACCAAAATTTCTTTTTATGCAATAAACATTCAATGCTACATACATGCTTAATTCAAGACTATTTCATACATTACATAGCAAACTCACACGGTTATAATAAATAATCAAACAGAGGAAGTTATTCAATTACCTCAATGCTTTTGTTACTAGAAAGGTTACCTGTGAATTTTAATTATCATAACAGCTCATTATAAGCTTCCTTTCTCAATTCACACGCTTGATATGCCATAAACACAATTGGCACGATTTAGTCAATTAGAGCAATTTGACTAAAAGTACATATTTACTATTTATGGCTATATTTAGCCATCTGTTCTTTTTCATTTATCCACTCTAAGTTCATTACTACTCGATTACTACTTTACATAACCTCAATGGGTCCCATTTCATTCAAACATGATTTTCATCCTAAAATCTCAATGAATTAGGGCTAAATTAAGCCTACAAGTTCAAAACTCTATTGTTCAACTCTAAACCAATCATAAAGTTCTAATTTAACTACTGAGAACCTTTTTACTACTATTAGGCAAAAATCAAACCCCTAAAATTTCACTGATTTAATTTCTTTATAACTCATATTCAGAGAAATCAAGGTAAAATGGAAGGAAAGGGTTATACGTAGTTTACCCACTAAGTTACTAACCAGAAGCACCTTTCACCACTCTAAAATCTCTTGCCCTAGCAAACCTCAGCTTCCTCTCCTCTCCTTTCGTGTGTTTTCAAATTTCTCTCTTTAAAATTCATCTAAAATTCACAATTTATGGGGTCATTTTCTAGTCCATATGTTTCAGCACATGTAGCACAAGCCACGACACATGGCACAATGAGAATAATTCTTACCACACACACTTGCTTCAACCCAAAACATGATCCTCCCACACGTATCTATTCATTTAACATCCCAATGAGCCAAATCATCACACAATCATCCAAATCTTTAATCCTAGACTAATTATCACTTTACCTTCGATTAACAACTAATCACAAGATTTAGAAATTCAAGATGTTACACTCTTCATTTTCTAAAACCATTTTCACATCAAGTTATCACTACTAGTGTGATCAACTGCTATCCTACTTTGACTGAACGCACCTTTAGTGGTAGAATCACCCAACTAAATGTGTTATGTCCTACTTTCAAACTATGATTTTCCCCTATTGAACAATGATCAGGATGTTGTTACTCTAATACTGCATCATAGATGTTAAGGAATGTAGATCTCCACCATCGTACCCTACATACACAATAAGGAGATAATCTCTAACATTGCACTTCAATAGGCACTAAGGAGAAAAAGTGCCAAATGGACTTCACTGCTTCTCCCTATGGGTGAACTCCCACTCCCTATTATGATTATGCTCACATATAAACCACTTATTATCCATATATATATATATCGTTATATAATCGTATATTTTCACAAACTCATTTCTTTGAAATCCTTTTCATGCACACTCATTTATTTTTCAAAACATGCACAATCTAAAATAAATCTATGCAATAGCTATAATACTCATAAACAGTTATAATAGATAATCAAATAGAGTAAGTTATTTGGTTACCTCAATGCTTCTGTCATAAGAAAGGTTACCTGTGGATTTCTCATGCAGTTAAGATCACTATACTCTTTCTCTTCCTTAAGATACACGCACAATACGACAATCTACACATAATTAGTACTATTAGGTGATTAATTAAATTGACTACAAGTATTAATTATCATTTAAAATAATATTTAACTATTCATTTCCTTTTATTTGGTTAATTTAGGTTCCTTGCACCCCAATCACCTCTTTCTATCACTTTTACCCACTCTAACACACCTCCTTCCCAATTCCATTCCTTTTTTCTTATATTTTAAGGTCAACTTAAGCTTAATCTTTTAACTCTAAACTAGTCATAAAACCTTAATTTAATTCTTGAGAACCTTTTCATTACCAAAGGGTAAGAAACAAATCCCTTAAAACTTTTCGATTCAATTTCTCTATGACTTATAATGTAGAATGAAAGCTAAGGGTGGTACAAAACTTACCTGCCAAGCTATTAGTCGAAAGTATCTCCTGAGGCTCCAAGAATTGATGCCCTAATAAAAAATACTCCTCTCTTCCTCTCCTTTCATGTTTCCTCTCTCTTCCTCCTCTAATTCAACCTTCAAAAAGGTATCTCACACCTGTCATCCCAAATATATAGTTGATCTTTTCGAGTCAATTTAGTCAAAGGATAAGATATCTAGGAAAATGATGTTTCACGCCTAATTCCGTAGTGATCCTTACATGATTTGTCACCTGTAGTTATGTGATGCTTTATTGAAGCTTTTATGCTCCAATTCATGAAAGTTACCCTTGTGTATGCATGCTTGAACTGTTATCTTGTGTTTCTTTGTATATTATAAAGTGTCATTTCACACCTGAATGGAAAAGTGTTCACGCGTGTCTTGTCACTATGTCTTTTGAACACATTTAGGCTAAGTGAGTCTTAAGCTATTTCAAGCCTATTTTGTATTGTACACTTACATGATTTATCACCTATTGTTCTATATCTTTTCAATCATGCAATCCACGCTTTAATTCACATAAGCTCTATGTGTGATATATTTAATAGAATGGCTTAGTTTGTTACTAGCCACTTCACGAATGTATGGTGGAGTGTTCCACATATGATTTGTCATCCAAAACAGTTTAGGTTTTATAGCCAATAATTTCACGCATGATAGTGAGTTAGTCCCACACATGATTTGTCACATGGATTGGCTTTGGCATTTTGCCAGCCAATTCATGCGTGAGAGCTTGAGGGTCACATGCTTGTTTTGTTACACAAAATTACTTTCATCTTATTTTCTTACAAAATATGTGTAAGTCACCTTGGTATTCACGCTTAAATTGTCATATATGCTTGAGTGGAACTTGGAGGGCTCTATTTCACACATGAATCATCTGATTACATGCAAGGAATGTCACAAACAACTACAAATACTATTCTAATGGTCTATTAATTGCCAAAACTATATATGTGATACAATTCAAGTCTAGAACAAGAATTTTGATATTTTAGTGAATTATTCATCATTAGAACATTCCTAAAAGCTTTCAAAGTTGTACATTATTGTCTAGAATTCATTCATTTATCATTCTTGATAAATTTTGTGTAAAATCTCTTAATAGTTCTTAAGCTTTCAACTATCATCAATCTACTCTTACTAGAGAGTTTATCTTTGAGAATTCTTTGATTTGTTAACAAGCTGAAATCTTTAAAAGAGACTTTTTAAGTGAATTGTAAAAACTTGCTAGTTATAGCAAGATTTGTTATTGAAACAAGATTAGTCAAGT
Source organism: Prosopis cineraria (assembly GCF_029017545.1). Taxonomy (NCBI): domain Eukaryota; kingdom Viridiplantae; phylum Streptophyta; class Magnoliopsida; order Fabales; family Fabaceae; genus Prosopis; species Prosopis cineraria. Next base: position 24,188,856 of record NW_026555343.1, on the reverse strand, counting down.
CTTGTGAATTTACTAGTTATAGCAAGATTTAAAAGTTGTACTGAGGTTGCAAGCACCCACTTAAGCTTGTGAATTTAGTTGAAAATCTTAAGGGTGATCTTGAGGACTGAACATGGGCCAAGTGTTGGGATAAACTAGGATGAATCTCTTGTATCAAATCTCCTTACTCTTCACATTCATTCTTATCTCTTTAAAGTTTTCCAAAAAAATTTAGTGTCACCTAATTCACCCTCCTTAAGTGCTAGCCTATCCAACATATAGTTCATGTAATCTATGAATACTGCAAGCACATTGGTCAAATCAAGTAGCATAACCAAGAGTTCATAGTGACCATACAAGTTTTAAAAGTTGTCTTAGGCAAATCTTCTACACTAGCCCTCAACTGATGATATCCTGACCTCAAGTCTATCTTGGAAAAGACTTAAGTACTAGCTAATTGATCTAAAAGATTATCAATCCTCAATAAAGGATACTTGTTCTTCATAGTCAATTTGTTTAACTTTTGGTAGTCAATACTAAAATGTAGGCTACTGTATTTCTTTCACACAAATAGAACTATTGATCCCCAGGGTGACATACTCAACTAAATGAATCCCTTATCCAGCAACTCCTCTATCTGATTCTTCAATTTTGCTAACTCTAATGGCAACATTCTATACGAGGCCTTTGGTGTTAGTTCAATCTAAAATTCCACTTGCCTTTCAGGAGGCAATTCGGTCATCTCATTCGAAAACACCTCAGGAAACTTACTTACTACCCTAATTTTCTCAATACTACCATCATATATCGTGTTGGAAGCAAAGAAAACCAAGTAAGCATCACAATCCTGTCTTATCAATTTCTCTGCACTAACCACCGACAAGAACTTAGACTGCTCAATCGAACTTACTCATAAAGAAAACACCAACAATCAAACCATCTTTCTGGCATAATCTAGCATAGCATTATTTGCTACTAGCTAGACCATGCCAATAATCACATCTATGTTGGATTGGCAGTGAGGTAGAAAAATTAAAATAAAAATCTAGAAACCCCAATTGCAATCGTGGACCAATCAAATTCGTTTAAGTCGAGGTAGATAGAAGAAGTACCTTTCAAATGTCAAACTTCTCAAGCTTCCAGGTAGACAGAAGAAGTACCTTTCAAATGTCAAACTTCTCAAGCTTCCCTCAAGAGTTTGAACCTCAGGAGCAGATGATGCAGATTGGCTCCCTCTATCGGTATCTATACAAACAATGTGCTAGCAATCCCAGTAACTAACATCTATCCATCTTTGCATAAGCCTTGAAAAATTTGATCTTAAGGCCTCAATTAGACATTCCTTTTCTTTTTCTAGGATATGTTCGTGGCTCTCAAATATTTTGCCGCCAAGATTCTATCTCTTTTAGGAAGCTCGTCCCTCTCTAAACTATATATATTAGGGTTTTTGTTTTCCCTTATGAATTTTTAAAAATAATCACAATTATTTCAAAAATCATATCTTATCAATTAATTTTTAATTAATTCATATTGAATTAAAATAAATTTAGTTTGATATTGAATATGTTCAACAGTCCAATTCAAACTATTTACTTTAATCTAAAGAAGAGCCAATGAAATAAAATTTAATTTATCACATAAATTAAATCTATTATATCATATCTTATTTTTTTAGAATAAGATATCTCATATCATGTTAGTTATTAACTTTAATTTATCATATAAAACTAAATTTAAAACTAACACAATAATATAATATAATATAACATAATATATATTAGATTTATATACATACACAAATATATATATATATATATATTCAATATATGTATATAATATTATATTTTGAATTTTATATTTCATATATATATATAAATATTTATCAAATAAATATTCAAATACATACATACATACATACATACATACATACATATATATATATATGTAATTCGTTCACTCTAAACAAAGCATTATATTTATTGAATCTGAATACATTTCAGATTCAATGAACTTAGACATTATAGCTCAAGTTGGGCTATTCTTTTTGTGCGACCCTATAGGTCTATATGAAATTAGTAGTAGGCCAATAATATTACTAGCCCACAAGTCACAAGTGGCCTTTAGCAAGATACTATGACTACCCAATTCATATAGGGATCGATGATCCAATGTAACCTATCATATAACCATATCACATTCCCTTTACCATGTGATATTTATTCAAGTGTGAGACATGAAATTGTCATTCTTCCTTACCTGAACATTACTTTCTCGATCATTGAGTGAATTGACTATAGTAATGGAAGAACCCTTTTCATTATAGTATGGCCATATATTTTCTCAATTTTACTCATCGAGGGGCCTGATTGTAATGTCTACCTTGACATTACCAAAATTCATCACACAATCATAACAAACAATCATAATTAGGAGCAAGGATTTGCTCCTAATCTTACATTATATATATAAGGGTTAAAACTAATAATCTTTTAGAAATAATTTTGAAAAATTTAGGATCCCATAAAAACCCTTCAAATTTGTAGTTTGAGCTCAAAGTTAATAATTTATAAAGGTATTGGAAGCATGAAAAAGTTTTGGAAAGAAAAACACTTCACAATAGGGCCAAAAATGCCATTTTTGAGTGTTTTAGTCCATGCGCTGCAGCTCGTGGTCCATGCATTGTGGCATATGGCACATAAAGGCAAGTTTTCTCACTGTACCATGCTCTACAGCTTGCACAAAATGCATTGCGGTGTACGTGTCCATGACAGCAATACTATCATGATAGCTTTTCTGGACGAACTTTGAACGCACGCCATTTTTGCATCCAATGTCCGATTGGAGTGATTCAAGTGCCTACACAAAGCTTATTTAATAATCTAACTAATAGTACAATTTTTGTTATGATTTGACACCGTATGAGAATTTTAGATGCTTGGATGCAAAAGTTACTTTTTAAAGTGATTTTCAAGCATCCAAGTACCCAAAACTCATAACTTATACCATTAACCCATTATGAGGCTTGAACTAAGTCTAATGGACCAAAATACACTTGAATGAGTATTCAAACACACAAAAACATGCCAAACACAAAATTTGGCCACTCAATGGCCATTTTGCCCAATATGGCCCAAATACCAAATCAACACCATATATACTATTTGGCCTCTATTACCATATAATACATTACATATACATTGTCACCACATAGATAAAACATTCCTTGCACTTGTAAAAGTATTTTAGCCTATCACCATAAAAATTGCCACATATTCACACCATATATAATATTAGGCTAAAATACAAAATAACATAGTGTGAAACAAGTGCAACTAATCAAAATGATATGCATTCCTAGTTGGCAACATATAATCTCATCCATATAAGTTTATGTACACGACTCAATAAAATTGGGCTTTACAATGAGATTGTAGCTAGTGTGCTTGCCCTTGCCCGATTCATTCCCTGACTTAGTCTCAGTGGTAGGCCCTATAAAATGATAACCATGGGATGAGATAAAAATCTCAATAACTAAGATAATCTATATTATTGATTAACATGCCAAGTTATAAACAAGCCTTAAATCAAGTAAAATAAACACACCATATAAAATCACCACAAGTTACATGCATGATCCCTAACTATCTAGTCCTCCAATACTCCAGACTGAATCGGTAGGCTATTTCACAAAACCAAACCACATGTATGGTCCCTAAGCTCACCATCCATGGTAGGACTACCTGGCCAAGGTGTCCTAAACCACTTTTTGACTATTGGTTCCCCTTATTACAAGTAATTAGGGTGTCACTACTCCAACACCGCATCCTACAGATGCTAAGGAGCATATTCTCCAACTTCGCACCTTTTTGGCTACTAAGGAGAGTAAGTATCCAACACTGCACCCATTTTTGGGCACTAAGGAGAGTAAGTGCTGTACCTATGTCTCAAGGTGCCAGCAGTGCCATATGGACTTAATCTTTACTAACTCTACTAGGGTGACCTCCCACCTTCTAATACGCCACATTTCACTATATATCTTCACTTGACCATCCATAAAACACTTTCTAAACCAATATAATGAATATTGCTACTTACTTTAAAAACTTGATATTTTACAAATCAATACTCCACTCATTATCTAAAATCATTACAAAATCCATACATATATACATAACAAATCATGCAAGAACAACTTGAAAATAAGTTATACAAGGTAATAAATAATGTAAATTATCTAGTTACCTCAACTCTTTTGTTACTAAAAGGGTTACTCGTGGTAAATCTCTTCTTGTGTCAAGGTAAGTCTTCCCACACCACAATCTACATTAACAAGTACTATATGTTAATTTTCAATTAACACAAGTACTATTAGCTACCAATAACCTCCCAATTCTCCCACTTCTCACTCATATTCTCAATAAAGAGGCTTGTTATGATTAGAATTTGTTCACACAATCCCTTTAAGCATCCCTCTAACTCTCTCACAACATAATACTTAATATCTCAACTTATCACACTTCAAAACCCCATGATCAAGTTAAGGCAATTCAACTTTCACCAAACAACAAAGTAGCTTCATATTACCACATGTCCAAGATTAATAAACCTAAATCAAACCTTTAGAGTCAATAAAAACCTTCAAAACATAGACTCATAGCTTAATCCAATCATAGCAAATTCTCCCACTTCCAAATCCTATGGAAAATGAGATGAAAAGGTAGAGGAGAAGGGTAGAAAACTTACTCAAGAGTTTGAAGGCTTAATTTATCTTCAAAATCCTCCCAAAATGATGCCCTAGTAGTGCCCAAAACTTGCCCCTTCGTGTTCTAGGTTTTTCACCACAAAAACTATCATTTTCTGATCATTTTCAAAATTTTAAGTTTCCTGCTGTGCCATACACCACAGCGCACGCCACACAAGTTGCGACTCATATCACAGTGAGCAAAATGTTGACTTTGCTCCCCCTGATGCCACTCGACTTGATTTGACTTTCATCCTAACTCAATTTAGAGCCAAATATGACCCAAAAATCTAATTAGCAACCCAAAAACATAATTAAATAAATTAATCATATTTTTAACTAATTTATCCCTTAATTAGTCAATTTTTCCTGATTTGAAGTTTTCAGATGTTACACCAGTAATATCTCTTAATTAATGTGAGGGATAAAGTTCATCTTAACCACTCATATTTCTCTGCATGAATATCACTAAACTCAATCACAGCCTTTATGATCATCCAGTTAAAAGTGACTTTTGACTAAGTTAAAGTTTAGTGGTAATCATGTAGGAATTCATGATAATCTAGGTCAAAAGGCCTAGCGACATAGTTATATATAAGATAAGCTTATGACTCATGCTATACAGCTTTCTCATAGCAGTTAGTCTGGCACCTTGTACCCTTTCAAGTGCCTAAAACTTTAATTTATATCTTTATAATTAATTAAATTCATACTAGTTTTGTTTTATCTATGATCCTTCATAGATGATCAACTAGGGGCATTTATGACAATTATTATTGTTTATTCAAGGATATAGTTATCACAGTGAACATGTAATTAATATGATAATAAAAGAGAAATTCATTAAATAACAATGTTCATAGTATAATGATTAGCCTTAGGGCACAATTTTCAATAATATATTCCCCTTATAGGAATACAAATTAAATCAACTCTAGAAATCCTGCCTTCAAACTGAATTTCTACCCACCCTTAAACAAGCCTTACTCATGACACTAGGAGATCCTGAAGGCATAGTTACTCTAATAAGCTTTGGTAATTCTTGCAAAGACAATTCTGTTCTATCTACATATTCCTTAGATACAAAGGAATGTGTTACACAGGAGTCAAACAATACCTCTATATGGCAGCCACAAACAAAAATCATACCTCAGATTAGATTCAAAAATGCTCTGATCACTTCTTGCATCATTGTGAAGACCTGACCAAGAATGTAGAATGCTACTCTACTATCTTAGCTCTTCCTTCTGGACACTATCCTGCCAAATGCTCTAGCTTGCCATAATTAAAACATGTCCAACATTTCCCCACATGATATTGGCTGTAAATATTACTTTAGGGCAATCTTCCTGTGCTCAATATCGATGTTAGAACATTCAGTACCTGTCTCAAAGACTGTGGAGGCCCAATTCTCACATCACCACTTCTCTAAACTGATCTCCTCTGAGTAGAATGAGACTGGGATCCTCTACTAAATTTATTTCTTCCTATCGATCTAGAACTACTAGAACTGTAACCAGGCTTCTTTGAAACTCTACCTATCGGACCTAGTAAGGATGAAAACCTCCCTAAGCTATCACATCTCCTCTCAGCCTTTACCTTTTTACCCCTCCTAGCAGCTACCCTTAGCTTGTGGTGCATCTCCTTATATGTCTTCACATCAAGCAAACTATCTATTGATAGTATTCGAGTCTCATCTTCTCTAATAATTATTCAGCCTCCTACCTTATATTGTTTTTGTATTGGAGATATGTGGCATAAGCAAACAAGTCATTGAATCTTCTAATAAATTCCTCCTAATTTAGATATCCCTACCTAAACGCATGAAACTCAGCTTCTTTCTTAGTTCTGATAGAGACTGAAAAATAATGATCATAGAAGATCTTCTTAAACTCTTCCTATGTCAGATGAACGCCATTAGCAAGCCTCATAAATTCCCACCATCTCTTTATAGCGCCTACTAACTACATCATGGCCAAGGTTACTTTTTGTTCAAAAATATAGGCCACCACCTAAAAAATGGTCTCTAACTACTCTATCCACTACTTAGCATCTCTTTCTTTCATGCCACTATCAAATATCAGTGGGCTAAACTAAACAAAAGTATTTAAGACCCAATCTATAGATGGATCAGTACTACCACTAGCCTCTGGTCTGCTACCCAAAATCTAAGATGGTCTAGGTCTACTCTGTACTTCTTCTTATACTAGTCTACTCTGGGCTCAACCTTCTCTCCTTAAACTTTGTCTCTTAGCATTGCATCATAGTCCCGAACAATTCACCTTATATCTACCATCATGTTCTGCAATTCCTTTAATAATTCATCATGCTTATCCCTTAATGGTAACTCAATTAGCAGGACTTCCAACATTTTTTCCTCCTCATTCATCGGTACACGTCTAATACGAGTATCTCTCCTCATTATATATTTTTCTCCCCTCCTAAGGATGGAAATAGGGACACAAGGTGAGGAAGGAAAAGAGTTGTATAATGAATAATGGTAAGTTTCCATATCTAAGGATGAATGCAGAAAAGAATCATAATTACCAAATCTCAAAACTCGAGAAACCGATACTAAACTGTAACCTCTCCCAATATTCACATGATATTAGAAGGGGTTAACTTAATTACCATATCACATTATTGAAGTTAAAGGAAACATTAATTTTAAAATGCTTGGGACCCTAAGACTTCTTTCTAAAACTATTTACAATCTTTCATGTACCAAACAATGTATAATGGAAGCTAAAGAAAATTGTATTCATATCCTTCAACATAAATCAAACTCAAACAAATACTCTTAACAAAGGGTAGTATGCCATGACATAGTCCCCATCCACTATGGTGCACATGATAGGATTTTTTGTCATATGACAATTCACAAATGTGAACTTTTGGCATGTGCCATTTTCAAATATGATGTCCAATTAGAATGATTCAAGTGCCTACATGAAGATTATTTGATAAACTAACTAATGAGATAAATTTGGACATGATCTAATGGTCTGATCTAAATTTGAAGACTCAAATGCAAAAAGTTACTTTTTTAAAAAATTTCAAGCACCATAGTGTTTAAATCTCACTCATTATCTCATTAGACCACTTTGGGCCTAGAATTAAGTCCAAAATGACCATTTACACCTAATTGACCAATAATATCATGATATACACATATACACACATGTGTAATCATTAAATCGTCCATTTTACATCAAATAGGGCCTAATTTCACATTGTCACAAATAGATGTACTAATGGCCAATTCTTTTACATAAATTCACCACATTCATATATTTACATGCACACATATTACAATCATCACCCGTACATCACATTTCACCACTATTCATGCAAACAGTCTAAGATTCATAAGAATTCACCATATGTTATAGCAAAATATGCACATGTATCCTATGACAACTTCATCATTTACAAATTTACAACAAAAGCATTATTCATTACACAATCTCTTTGAAGACGCTATGCAATAGCACCACTATATCAGTCCTAAATCTTTTCCTTTACCCTGCTCACTATCCAAACCTATAAAATGTAACCACGAGATGAGATAACAATCTCAATAATAAAATAACTCAGTACTATTAATTATCATAGATAATTGTAAATAAGTATAGATTAATTAAAAGCAAGTAAAACTATATAACAAAAACTTCATTTTCTAAAACCATTTTCACATCAAGTTTCACCACTAGTATGATCAACTACCAACCAAACCTCTATATCACCCGGATTAAAATTATAGGCCTTATTAGGCCAACTATACACTTATTGATTTGAATACATCTTCAGTGGTAGAATCACTCAGCTAAAGGCATTTTGTCTCACTTTTAGACTATGATTTCCCTTTACCGCACAATGATCGGGGCGTCGTTACTCTAACACCATATCACAGATGCTAAGGAGCGTAGATCTCCACTATCGTACCCCACATAGGCACTAAGGAGATAATTTCCAACACTGCACCTTAATAGGCACTAAGGAGATAAAATCCTCTAATACCGTACCCTATCGAGTACTAAGGAGAATAAGTGCTATATAAGCTTCACTACTTCTCCCTATGGCTTAACTCCCACCCCTTATCATGATCATGCTCACATATAAACTACTTGTTTATATTAAAATCCATATATATAGTTATATAATCATATATTTCTAAAAACTCATTTCTTTGAAATCCCTTTTAAGTACAATCATTTATTTGCTCAAATCATGCACTATCTAAAACAATTTCATGCAATGACTATAATACTCACAAACAGTTACAATTGATAATCAAATAGAGTATGTTTTTGTCATAAGAAAGGTTACCTATGGATTATCACCATACTCTTTCTCTTCCTTAAGATACATGCAAAATACAATAATCTATACACAATTAGCACTATCAATCAATTAATCAAATTAAACACAAGCACTAATTATCACTTAAAATTACATTTAACTATTCATTTCCTTTCACTTGGTCAATTTATGTTCCTTGCACCCCAATCACCCCGTCCTATCACTTCTACTAGCTTTAACACACCTCCTTCCCAATTCCATTCCTATTTTCTTATAGTTTAGGGTTAATTTAAGCTTACAGTTTCAAAGCTTTATCATTTAACTCCAAACTAATCACAAATCTTAATTTGATTCCCGAGAACCTTTTCATTATTAAAGGGCAAGAAATAAATATGCATGATCATATCATGAATAATCAATAATTTCCAAAACCTTATGATTTTCCCACACACATATAACACCACAAAAAAAAATGGAAGAATTATGATGGATATTTTACTTTAGTTCCCTTATTTGAAAGGTTTTCTCATTGCATCATTTTTTTAGTTAGACAATTCTCACACAAGGACATTTTCTCATTAGAAACTAAGTCCATCATTCCTTATTTAGCTAGTTTTTTCATTCTTTTCTAATTTATATGTCCTAATCTTAGCATGTCAATTTCTTATATCAATATTAGAGTTCAAACAATCATAAAAGTGATTATTACCAATAATATCTAAAGAACTTTATTGAAAGAAAAAATTGAACAAGATAAATTGTTCACTTCGTAGAGTTTGCAACTTTACCATAAAAGTTTACATTGAACCCATAATACATAAAATTAAAACAAAGTTCTTTTAGTATTTCATGTTTGAAAGACACCAAATAGAGTCTTAGTCTTCTCCACCATGAAAAGGAAATTCCTCAATTTTTGCCTCGTTGTTACTATAAAGCCACTTGCTTTTAATTTAGCAACCGATGGTACTCTGTGAGGGATCCTTAATCCCTATTATTTCTACTTGTGGAACCTAAGTCTACAATTCAAGAAGAATAAATAGGTTCAGTTAGAAAAATAGAGTACTTGTCACATCTAAAATATGTGAATCAGCTCAATTTATCGATACCTTATCTTGGTTATTTCGCTCAAGATAATTCCTTGCAAAGTGGCCCATTTTCTGGCAAGTATAGCATTTGACCATTTTTAGGTCATCTTTCTTCCCACCTTTCTTGCCCTTCTTTTTGAATGACTTCTCATTTTTAAAACTTAAACTATCGTTCTTACCTTTCTTGTTAAACTTCTTCCCCTATTAGGAATCAAGCTGGGTTTTAGAAGGATTGGCTTCCTCAATTTGGTATGCCTTTTTAGACCATTTGTAAGCCTCATGGCATTCATCTTCAAGCACCAGATGTTTTGCTACTTTGTCAAAAGTGATGATGTTCTCGTTATGTGTCAAGTTCACTTTCATGTGCTCCCAACTAGAAGGGAATAATCTTATAATAGCTTGAACTTATTGTTCATTGATAATACGTGTCCATCTTCTTTTAATTCTTAGATCATTTTAGCAATCTCATACAGGTGCTCTCTCATAGGATATTAAGCTTCAACTTATAGGTATAAAAATTTATTGTCAACCTTCTTAGTTTGGTGGTTGAAATACCGCAACTTGTCCTTTAATGTGATCCACATAGCTAGAGCAGTTGTGTACTTTTTATACTTGCACATAATGTCATTAGCCATTGTACTCAGTAAAGTAATGCATGCTATGTGGTTTTTTTCCTTTTCCATGCCATGTAAGCCTCATGATCCCTCCTATGTTAGGTAGTATTTCCAACTTTAGGTTCTACTATTATCATGTTCAATGGCTCAATGGCATCTTGTTCCTCTAATATGTATGAGACCTTTCGTTGCTAAATATCCTCATTGTTCCTATTTAGCTTATCCCCTTTATTCAATTCAATAGTATGTTCTCAATATCCATTCTCAATTCAGTCGCAAAACTATTCCACATGAACAGTGTGTTCTATTATTAAATTGAACTAAAGAACATTTTAGTAATATAGCATAGTAAAGCATACAACATCATGTTCTGTACAATTTTTAACTATAATAAAAATGACACCATTAGGTTCACAATTAGAAGAGTACATTTATACCTCTAATCATGTGGATTCTAGTAATTCTACTTACATCTATTAAGAATTTTACATAAGTACTTTAAACTAGATTTTTACTTATGACTCTTAGAAAACTCATTTTCTAAGAGCTCCCACTCAAATGAAGCATACAATATTTATATTAAATCATTTAATAAAATAATGCATAAAAAACTTGCATCATAATACTTAAAACAAACACATGGTCCTTGCACATACAAAATCAGAAGTATAAGACAATCATATAAGTAGGTACTCAACTTAAGAGTATTCTAATGCATTCTTATAACTTAACATTTTATTCATTTTTTTTATTTTCATGATATCTCATATAATGTTTTGGTTTCATCATTTAGATGAGATGACTCTTGTCCTTAACTCCTTCAAATCTAGAAAGGACTTTCATAATGCTTTACCCTTCCCAATATGTAAGACTATAGGTTTTTCCCCCTTTTTTTAACCTTTTTCCAATTTAGAATTGAGACAACTATAAATGACCTTAGTCTTACTCTAATATGCTTCAAACATTTGATCACTTAGAGTGTGAAGAATATATTAAATAAAAAAATATACTAAATAAAGAGTTAGGTTAAAGTCTCACCAGATCCAAGCATAAAAGAGATCTACTCGATTACCCGCACGATTTAGACTACTGAGTTTAGACTGCAGTGTATAGCAAATGCACTAATGAGAAGAGAGGTAAAGGAAGAGTGAGTGAAGAACTATTCACTCTGGGATGGATTCTACCTCCAACCTTGGTCACTATTTATAGTGAAGGGAGGTCTCTATATAAAAGGAGATCTGATCGGTATTAATTCACCCTATTATAGAGGAAATATGATAATTGAAATAATCATTATTATGACAAAGGATCATTTCCTTTTAGGATATTAAACAAACATTAATACTAAATTCTGATCAACTCATCATGAATAAGAATTATGACTCATCATGGGCAAAAATTAAATTAAAAAATTATAACATCTCTTACTCACACTTGATGAGAGTATCATCATGCGAACTCTCTCTTTTCTTTCATACTTAATGCTCTGGTATGATCACGAGGGCATGACGTCCTCGATTTAGATGTTTGTGTACTAGAAATCCTATAATAGTATCAGCACACAAGGATATTGTGTTTATATTGCATTTATAAGTTGCCTCAAGCACCCTAGATTTACCCCTACCATACTCTTACCATGTCTAATCCCTCTCCAATTAATTATTTAACTCAAACTACCTTTTATATGCTTAGTACCTACACTTATAAGTTATCTACTTGTAAGGGACATGACATGTCTCAGATACTAGCATGTAATGTCCTTAATGACATTACCATATGACCCTCCTCGCACTTTACTAATCAAATAAAGCATCTTTGAAAGTTTTAGGATCCCACTATAAAGCTTTTGAAACTCTCTTCATAAAAACCATTTACGTGATTCAAAATAACACATAGCAAAAGTACTAGATATAAACACATTAAATAGAAACTTAAAACATCAAAACTCATTCAAAAAGTAGGCCATACGCCACGGCTTGTGCCACATGCACCGCGGTATGTGGCATGCTCTATGCCTTGTTGCACTATAGCATGTTTTCCTTCATTGACACATGCATTGCAGTGCACCTACCAAATTTCGCTATCAAAAGATAGTTTCTAGTACAACTTTGGATGTGTGCAATTTTGCATTCGATGTCCTATTGGGGTAATTCAACCACCCACACGAAGCTTGTTTTCTATTCTAACTAATGACACTAGTTTCATTTCAATCCGATATTCCATTTAAAAATTAGACACCCAAGTGTATTTTAACCATTTTATGTCAAAATTTGCCACTTAAGCATCACCATTTAAAACCACAAGTTATTGGCCACTTTTAGGGCTTTGACCATATCTAAATAGACAAACAACACCTGATTGAATAGTTATATACACATTATAATACATACACACACATTTGATCTGTAAACTGCCCGTAACATGTAACTTGGGCAATTTCTCATTTTTGTTTCACTTTTGTTTCCACAAGTTTGGCCAAAACTTACACATACATAGACTATTTGTACCCACACTTATACACCCATCAATCTACTAGCCCACATGGCCATTTCATCGTGTACACACATATACATAAGGCTAGGGAATCAAAGACCAAGCACCACAAATAGACATAGTAGCATGCACATGTTTCCAAATCCTAGGGCAACTTATACATTTATACAATACAACTTATATTTCGAGTCATTACACCAATTCTCACAAAAGGCTTTTATGAGAGATATCAACTTAGCCTATATCTTTCTCCTTTACAACACTACTATCCAAACCTAAATAATATAAATAACCACGAGTGAGATTAAAATCTCATAGCCCATTTAATGTCAATCAACACAAATAAGTATGCCAAAGTAATAAAATTAAAGTAATATTATATATATACCAAATACATATAACATTTCCTCTTTTCAAAACATTTCCACACAATTTCCAGCAATAGCATGATCAAGTATCCACCAAGCCTTTAAAGCTCCCCAACATGGAACCATAGGCTTTAATGGACCAATCATTCATTGACCCAAGCATACTTTTGGTGGTAGAAACACCCAACTAAAGGTAATCTATCCCACCTACAGATTATGGTTTTCCTTATTTCACACACTTGTGATAGAGGCATCTTTGACTCCTATTCGCACTGTAATAAGTACTAGGGAGTTGCAAAACTAGTTAGATGTCCCATGGTAATAGTCTCAATATAATGTTATACCGAATTACCCATAGTACAAGCTCATATAATGCTGTACAGGGTGTCCCATGGTGCTAGCCTGACCATATGAATTTGTTCACTCACATCTCCACACACAAACATCCATACATACCCTAGGTGAACTCCTACCCCCTATGATCATGCTTTTCACACAATATTCATCTCAATTCCACATTTTTCACTACATATATATATATTGATCAAATCAATAATCATCAAAACTCAATTTACAAATTATCTACATGCTAAAACTATTTATAAAGCAAAACCATGCACAACAATTAATAAAATAATGAATTCATAATTATAGATTCACTTTCACATAGTTATAATAGTTAATAAACATATAAACTATATGGTTACCTCGACCCTTCTGTTCGTAAGAAAGGGTTACCTGTGTTTTTCCTCAACCTTACTTCCTCATGCCACTCAACTCATCACACACAAGAATCTACACAATTGAAGAACCCAGAGTCAATTTCATCATTGACAAAAAGTGCCAACTATAACAATCAAGCACCTCATCACTACCATTTCCCTTGTTCATACTCATTCATGTGTATTATGACCAATCACCACTCATGACAAGTGCTAACCTTCTCATATTCAAGTTTATCTCACTGCTCTCTCTCCAAACTAGGTTAAATTGAGCTTAAAGCTTTAAAGCTCTATCATTCTAACTCAAACCAATCATAAAGGTCTAATTTAGTCCCAAAAGACCTTTCTATTACTACAAGGTAAGAAATTAATTGCTTAAAATTTTTGAATTCAATTTCTCAATAGTTAGAACCAAGAAAAAATAAGGTAGAATCAGACATTGAAGCTGTACGAGACTTACTTGATAAGTAATAAGTTGGAAACATCATCCTTTCTCCCTAAAATCAAAGCCTTACCAGAGATTCCCTTTCTCCTCCACACCTGATCCCTCTTCCTCTAATCTCCTTTCTATTTTCCATGAGGTGACATGTCTTTATTTAACAAGTTTCTACACTATGCGCCATGGCACATCCAGCCTCAGCCACTACATGTGGCACATTGAGGGAAATCCTCACTATGCCTACATGCTCTACTTCGGGACACCGTTTTTCTACTCATATCTACTCATATAACATCCCAATGAGTCAAAATAACATTCCACCATTTTAGACCCTAATCTCACATTAAATCACTAATTCATTCCATAATCAGTTATTAATACAGGATTAGAAATTCAGGATGTTGCATAGCACAATTTTGTATTTTAAAGTTAATCTTTCTTTAAACCTTATGTTAATCAAGTTTCACTTAGTCGCTTTCCCAATACTCAGCCTATTAGATTAAATTATTCATGACCATAGGGTACAAGCTATCAATAAGTCATCTTCTTATGATATTGCCTAAGGATACTATGAAAGGGTTTTCTTCTTTCTTGGACTTACACAATGATGGAACAAGGATCCTTCCATCCACTTCCATTATTGTGGTAAAAAATTTAAGCACCACATGAATTGCATGCTATTTTTTTGTGTGATGTCTACTTCCTCTTCTTAGCATTGGTATTGTAACCTCTCCCAATATCCACAAGGGGTTAATGAAATTACCACATGACCATAATAATTAACAAGAAAACATTTGTTATAAAAGGGTTAGGATACTAATGTTTGTTATAAAAACAACTCATTTTTAAATCAATATACATCAATCACATATTAGGTACTGCATTGCGGAGGGTAGTTCCCTGCATCCATTACTTTCAATGCATGATTTAGAATCATGCAAAAAATCTTAGAAAAGGGTCCGTACACTATGGTATGTACCACATGCACCACGACATATAGCACAGAGCCACAAGCTCCCTGTTTGTTCTATATGTTATGGCATGGCCACTATGCGCCACGGCACACATGATAGGATTTCGCTGTCATATGATAGTTCATAAAGGTAAACTTTTAGGTGAACTATTTTCATATTCGACGTCTGATCGGAATGATTTAAGTGTTCACACAAAGCTTATTTGATAAGCTAACTAATAAGAAAAATTTGGATGCAATCTAAAGGTCCAATATAAATTTGAATTCTCATGTGCAAAAAGTTACTTTTCTCAAAACTTTCAAGTACCAAAGTGTTTAAATTTCATACTTTGTCTTATTAAACCATTTTGGGCCTAGAACCAAGTCCAAAAGATCCATTTACACCTATTGACCAATGATAGCATAATATACACACATGCGTATGTGACCATTAAATCACCCATTTTACATCAAAATAGGTCCTAATTTCAAATTGCCACAAATAAATGTACTAATAGCCAATTCTTCCACATAATTTCACCACATCTACATATTTACATGCACAGACATTACAATCTTAACCTGTACATCACATTTTACCACTATTCACATGAATGGGCTAAGATTCATAAGGATTTACCACATGCTATAGCAAAATAAGCACATGCATCCTATGGCAACTTGTTCATGTACAACAGAAAAAGTTCATTACACAAGCTCTTAATTTCATGATAGTAGCACCTCTACATCAGTCCAAAGTCTTTCCCTTTACCACTATTTGCACCTATAAAAATGTAACCATGAGATAATAATCTTAGTAACAAAATAACTCGCTATTACTAATTATCACAGATAACTATAATTAAGTATAGCTTAATTAAAAGCGATTAAAACTATATAAAATAACATCATTTTCTTAAACCATTTTTCACATTAAAATATCATCACTAGCATGATCAACTACCATCTAAACCTCCTGATAGGATTTAGTCACTTTACCCTCAAAATAAAACTAAATTAACCTTAACATAATATAGGGCCAACCTAGGTCATCTCCCAAGGAATTTTTTTAGCTCAACTAAAGAGGTTATCTAATGGAATAAATCACTCAATGAATTAGAAGTTTGGTTACCTAATTACTTACCTAGTTTCCTAAATGATAAATAATTAAAATGCTAATTAAAGTGAATAAATGGACTTCCATTTTAAAGTAAGAACCCTAAGGTGTTATTAATGTAAGATTCCTAGCCTCTAATTAACTATGGCAACTCACTCAACTCCTCTTCCTTGGTTGAAAAATTATTTACCTAAGACAACTATCTCAAGTAATCTAGCTTCACTAATTTAATTCTCTAAGTGCTATTATAAGCCCCTTAGGTAACATCACTAGCTTAGCTCAAGAATTAACTAAGTTTTTAGTTACAATTTATTCCTAAATGCCATTTTCCAAAGTTGTACCTAAGCCCAAGACTATGAAACTCAAGCAACTCATCAAGCATTTACCACACAATTACATGCTAGGTTAATACAAGACATTCACCCATTGAAATCACATATTACAATGTAAAATCATAAGGTGGACGAAATTCCCGCAGCAAAAAGGACATGAAATTCAACTCAACAATCTATTTCCAACACCAACAATTACAAACAACTATGAAATTAAAGTCAAATTAAACTACAATCAACAATAGTCATAGTATTATAATGAAATTGAAACAAGATGAAAAAATAATTGAACTTAGCCAAATGAAGATTTCAAGACACCTCTTCCATCAACTCTCCCCTAGGATTACATGGAGAATCTAGCTATAAAATATCAAGAACACTTTTCTTCCTTTGAGATACACGTTGGCCATGAGAATTTGCTATATGAACTTGACGATTTGAGCTTTAAATCTCCTTCTAGTTGATTGGGCTATGGTCGGCCATGAGAGGAGAAGAGAATGGTGAAAGAATTGAGTGGATTTGATGGTGAAAAGGGGAAGAAATAGGTGCTAGATGTGCAGAAGGTGTAGAGAGAAGGAAAAAAAATGAAGAACACTATGAACTAGAGAGAGAAAATGGAGAATATAATTTAGATATGTGTGGTGAATCTAGAAATGAGTAAGAATGGACCTACATAAGGTGTTGCTTCAGCTGACTACTCAATTAAAATAAAGGAAAATAAAATAAAAAGGAATTTTGGGGCTTTGTCACACTTATAAGGTGACACCTTCCTATTAGCTTGTAGATGATTCCAATGTGTGTCAAATTAATCTCATGTATCATCCACATTTTAAGCTCATCTAAACCACCAAATAGCATCCCATACATGTCCCAAATATCAGCTTTTAACCCCATAGATTTTTGACTTCATTTGTTAAATTGATGCACAAGTCACTTGTCACCTATGTAACAAAAATCACATAATTTAATTAAATAACATATGACATCATAAAATTTAATTTAAGTACAGAATTAAATTCATGTAAAATTTATTAAAATAACCAAGTTCTTGGCTACACAAAATCATATGAAAATTTTCACACAAATGCAAACCGAGAACTAGGTCAAACTAGTACACTTAAGAAAGTATTGACTTTTTATTTAATTACTCCCAAACTAAAATGAAATGTAAAGTCTAATTTGACAACACTTCTTATGGACTTATAATATATTTTTTTAATTTTTCTTGTACATTTTTTCAAGTTTATTTGTAAACCAAAATACCTCTAATGCACAAAACCTAAACACTTAGGCAAATTTCCAATTCTAATGCAATGTGTGAGAATTTTGAGATAATAAACCCTTAAAAATGGTCCTAATTGACATAGAAAAATGTGTAACAAATGTGTTCTACCACCTCCATATCACCCTAACTGAAACTATAGGCTTTATTAGGCTAATTATATACTCATTGACCTGAGCACACCTTCAGTGGTGAAGTCACCCAGCCAAAGGTGTTCTTTCCTACTTTTGGACCATGGTTTCTCCCGTCATACAATGATAAAGGCATCGTTACTCTAACACTGCATCACACATATGCTAAGAAGCATAGATCTCTAACACCGTACCCTACATAGGCACTAAAGAGAGAATCTCTAACACTATACCTCAATAGGCACAAAGGAGATAAAATCATCCAATACCACTCCCTGTCGAATACTAAGGAGAATAAATGCCATATGGACTTCATTACTTCTCCCTATGGGTAAACTCCCACCCTATCATGATCATGCTCACATACAATCATATATATATTATCATATATGTTCACAACTCATTTCTTTGGAATCATTTTCATAAACAATCATTTATTTTTCTCAAATTGTTTACAATTTAAAAAATTTCATGCAATAGTTATAATATTCACAAATAGTTACAATACATAATCAAATAGAGTAAGTTATTCAATTACCTCAACTCTTCTGTTACAAAAAATGATCACCACACTCTTTCTCTTCCTCAAGATACACACACAATATGAAAATCTACATACAATTAGCACTATTATTCGATTAATCAAATTGACTACAAGTACTAATTATTACTTAAAATCATATGTAACTATTCATCTCCTTTTACTTTATTAATTTAGGTTCCTTACACCCCAATCACCCCTTCCTATCACTTCTACCAATTCTACACACTTTCTTCCTAATTCCATTCCCATTTTCTTATAACTTAGAGTCAATTTAAGCTTACAGTCTCGAAACTTTATCATTTAATTCCAAAACTAGTCGCAAAACCTTAATTTGATTCTTAAGAACCTTGTTATTACAAAAGGGTAAGAAACAAACCCCTTAAAACTTTCCAATTTAATTTTTCTATAACTTATACTAAGAGAAATTAGTGTAGGATCAGAGCTAAGGGTAGTAGAAACTTACCCGACAAGCTATCGGTCAGAAATATCTCCCGAGCTTTAATAAACCCTTGCCCTAGTAAAGATTGGGCTTCTCCTCCTCTCTTCCTTGTTGTTCCTCTCTCTCCCTTTTGAATTCACAAGCAAAATCCTCACTGTACTCACACACTTCATTTTGAAGTTTATTCTACTCATTTATGACCCAAGACATCACACAACGTATTTGATAAGGGACGTGAAAGCAGAATCGTGCTAGTTTAGGGATAGAACTCTGACACAACAAAAACACAAGAATCAAAAAGAAAGAGACAAAATTTATGATGAAAATAAAGAAAGATATGAAATAAATAATGGGATAATAACGAAGGAGAAGATCCTCTAGAGCACCTGCCTCTAAGAATCTCAACCTTCGAAGACACCACAAGAGTTGATCATGCTCTTGATCATGTCTGTTTCTCACACGGGATGCCAAAGCACTAAGGCTCACAAGAGTTATAAACTCTAAAATGAATAATTTCATTCAACTTCTGTCCCGTTTACAAGAGGAAGCATGCCTAATTTATATACGCTCATAGAAAAGAATATTTCCTAAAAAAAACCTAATTTCCTAATACTAAAAGGAGAAATAATATAAAATAATGATAAAATATTCAGCCACATAATTTAGGAGATGTGATCCTAAAATTATAGGATTACAAAATTTAAAAATTAATGCTATAATTAATTCTAACCTTTGACTAGACTCAAAATAGGATTTCAAATCAAAGGACCATTAAAATAGGGAATAATTTAGAAGACAATCAAGAGATCATAAAAGATTTAAAATCAAGCCACCTTAACTTCTTCGCTAGGGTTTCATGCCTCCTTGCTTGCAAGAGGTTTAACTTGTAGTCTTCCTTATATTGGGCTAAGGTTTGCATCTCTTGGGCTTGAATCTTCATGAATTTGGATCTTAATCACATTATACACATATAGATGCTCTCCTTTGGGCTTAAGAGGAGTGCCCCAATGCTCTCCAAGCTCTTGAACTTCTTGCACAAGACTGAACAAGGCTTGCTTCATGGCTTTAGTTTGGGCTCTTGTCATTGGACTTTTAATATGTTGTAATGGGTCTTTAGGTACGTTGGAATGGAAGTATTGGGCTCCTTTCATGTCACCATGCTCATGATTACCATCCTCAAGCTTTGTTGCCATTAATGCTATGTCATTTGGGCCATGGGGTCCGTCATCATATCACAAAATATAGAAATAATAAAATATATATGATAGATGAGATTTGTATGATTTAATGTAACCAAATCATATAAATCTTCAGCCATAGACAAGCCTAGAATTAAACATAAGCTCTGATACTAATGTAGATTTATGGAGTTCGAAAGCATACCTGTGAGTTGCACCAAGATAATTCCTTTATGCTAGAATAAAGTTATGGTAAAACTCGACTCATGCTTATACCAAATGTCACCATAGGGAGAGAAGAGAAGAGAGAATCAAGAATTCTTAGAAATGCTTCCATTTCAGAGTGAATCAATTGGTTTTCACTATGGCCTCCACTCATATAACTCCCATAGTAGGTAGTTTTTCAATTACGTATCTATGTCAAAACCATTCCCACACACCACACAAATAAAGAGAATGAGAATATTACACTCAAGGATCCAAGCTTCTTATTAATATCTAGAAAAGCCTTATTCACTTTTCAGAGTAAATCAATCGATTTTTATTATGGCCTCCACTCATATAACTCCCACAGTGGGTAGTTTTCAATTGTGTATCTATGTCAAAACCATTCCCACACACCACACAAATAAAGAGAATGAGAATATTACATTCAAGGATCCAAGCTTCTTATCAATATCTAGAAAAGCCTTATTCAGCAACGTGGGCTTAGGTTTGAGCTAAAACTTGATCCACCAAGGGTGGACTTGCTAAACCCAACAATTTCAATTAGGCAAATACATACTCAAGGCATAAATTAGGTTTAGTAATGTTGGCAAACCATGTAACACCCTAAACATATTATGTGGCATGTTTTACTTAAAAATAAATGATATGAATGTCAAGATCTCCAAAAAAAAGTAATATCCCTTAACCCTTTATAATATTTTATGTTATGCACATATAAGCATAATCACATGATTAATTGGAAATTAGTTGGAAATGTTGTAAGTGATTTTTGGGATGAGTAAATGTTTTAGAAAATAGAAGAAGGCTGCTGGTAATCTTAATGCAGTCTAAATTCTTGCTCCAAACTGGATTCAGCTTCAGTGCTCATTGCCCATCATAATGATAAGATCTGAACTATTCAGATTTTAATTTGAATAGTTCATATTTTAAATATTATTTTATATTTATTAAAATAAAAATTTATAAAAATTATAAAAAAATTTACTAAATATTTTTATCATTAATCTAGTTTAGATTTAATTTGAGGGTCTAATTTAATATTAAAATTTTTATAATTTTTATATATTAACTATCTAGATAAGTTTCGCATAATACAAGTTTAAAATGTTTAACTTATAATTTTTTATAAAAACATATTTTTAAAAAGTGCTAGTTTTATATATTTTAATTTTTAATATGTTATTTATCAAAATAAAAAATTATAAAAATTATAAAAATTTATAATCTTAAATATAAACTATACAAAGTATAATTAGATAATCAATATGTAAAAGTTATAAAAATTTTAATATTAAGGTAGACTCGCCAAAATAAATTTAGACTCAATTAATAATAAAATAAATTTATAATTTTTTAAATTTTTATTTTAATAATATGAAATAAAAATAAAAATAGTGCTTTAAATTTAAATCAATTAACTTAAAATTTAAATGGTTCATATTTTATTACCACGAGCACAATCATGACAATAAGCACCCAAGGTGGACCCGCTCTGAACCAGTGTCATTTTGTTACTCTAATACGTAACTGATAACTTCATTTCGGCCCAAAAAAATAATAATAATAATAATAACTTCATTAATTTTTTCATTTCTTTTGAGTCGGAAGGGAAGCTTCCTGCTTCATACTTAGAACGTGCGTGGCACTTTTTCAATTAACACGTATGTACGTGAAGAAACGCGAAGCTTCCTGATTCGTACAATAATTTCATTTTGCAATTTCATAAATTTTACAAAAGGTTAAAACGCAAATTACATCTAAAACTGTCTGATGTTCTAAATTTATTTCTGATATAATATTTTTTAATTTTTAAAAATAATATAATTATTTTTTTTTATAATTAGTAAAAGTTAAATTTAACCATTAGTTGAAAAAATAAAAAAAAATTTTAAATTATAAAAAAGATCTAAAAATTATAGTAAAGGACCTAAAAATTAAAAAATAAAGACAAACAATTTCCAGAAAATGATCAAAAAATTTTATTAGTCCTTTTTTTCTAAAAAAATTTGAAGTTATTTTCTAGTCAATTAATAATCAAAGTTAACTTTTTTTAATAGTAAGTATTATATTGCATAGTTTTTAAAAGTTAATGGAAAATATTATATTAAAAATGAATTTAAAGTCTCAAACCAATTTACTCTTTTATCTTTTTGTAAATGTTCTTCATTTCTTTATTATATAATCCAAATTGATTTTGATGTAAGTAATTGATTGCATAAATATGTAAGAAATTACTGATTTCATTAAAATTAAAATATCTCATTTTAATTTTCTAATTGTTTTATCAATTAAAGTAGTCATTATTCTACTTGCCAATATATATAACTGCTACAAGTTGAACATGTATAAATGTGTGCGTGTGTGTATAATACATTATATACACACACATATATTAATTATATTTCTATGTGGATAATTTCGTTTGCTAAAATTTAAAATTCATCATGAGCCGTACCCACAGCAAATGGCTTATGTACTTTTTATTCCTTTTCATATATATATATATATATATATGTGCATGCATGCATGCATGTACCATTAATTAGAACCTTTTACCCTCATGCATGTACCATTAATTAGAACCTTTTACCCTCGTGAAACTTTTCCCACAACCTTCCTCACTTGGCTTCACGCACTTTGTCTCATCAATCAATCCAAACAAATAATATGCAAATAAATAATAACTTTAAATACATGAATTTTATAATTAAGATTTTAAAAATGATATCCAAATTTAAATTCATCAATCCAAATGTTACCATAAAGAAAATGACAATTACAAACAATGTGAATTAAAAGATCATTTGTCTAATTTTCAATTAAAAAAAGAAGATCCAGATCGCTTTTCATTAAATGAAAAGTTAATTATGAAGGGATAGTCACTTTGAATTTGAAGAATGTCTTTTTTTTTTTTCCCAAACAATTTGAGGAATGTCACTTGAATGATAATCTTATAAATGTATGCATAGTCACTTGCAAATTTAAGATTACTTACCTGCGAATTTCAGAAAAATTATTAATATAGATTTGAATTTGAACAAAATTTTAATTTGCATATATATAAGATTATATATTTGAACTTGATTCAAATCTAAATTCATTTTAAATTATAATTTTTTTATAATTTTAAATTCATTCTACACCTTAATATTTAAAATTTTAATCATTTTGAACATCTTATTCTATTGTCATTTTTACAATTAATATCTCAATAATTTTTATATCTTTACTCATCTTTTATTGATTAAAAATAGAAATAAATTTGTCATTTTTAAATTTTTATTTTCATTTCGAATATCAATTCTTATCTCTTCTTCATTTGAAATAGTTTAAACTATCCAAATAAAAAATATTAAATTCATGAATTTTTTTAAATGTGAGATTTGAAATACAATATTTCAAATCTAAAATTTAAATCCAAATCTATGAATTTAAATGCTACCTTGATAGATTTACAAATGACAACATATTTTTTTAAAACCAATTATATGTACCTAAATCACAAATAATGAAACATAAATTTACAAGACTGTATTCATTTACAACTAACTTTCCTAGATTCATAGGTGACGATTGAAAATTTAATAAGTAATAATCTTTAAATTTACAAGTGGTGATGCATAAATTTATAAGATTCTCTATTTAGTCAACTTTCTTAAATGACATTCTTTTAATTCATAACTAACTTTTCTTAAATTCAATAGTAACTTTTCATTGACTATTTAAATTAAATAATTGTTTGCATTTTTATTACACAAAGATTATGATCCTTTCATGAAATTTCAATAATTATTATTAATACCTTCACAATTCCATAATTATCAGCTTAATTTTATTTGGGTGTTCAGAAAAGGGCAAAGTGGCACCCACCCCGAACGGAATAATTAATATATTAACTAAATAACTAGAGTTTTTGGTAATTTACTAAGAAAATAAGTTTGAAGGATTAGTAGTTGCTTTAATTAAGTTTATTTAATTATCTAATTAACTTTTAAACCATTAAATTCATGACAAATTTTAATTGATCTTTTGTCAACCGATCCCACAGAATGTTTCAAATTTAAAAATTAACATAGAACGATGTCAACAGATTTTTAATTTTATTCCTCCATAAATTACAGAAATTGGTTATCAATAGCTAGATAAATATTAAGAAAATTCTAAAATTATTCATATGTTGTCAACTTAATTTTGTCATGAAGATTATTCATCCTACCATATATAGTGTTTAGAAAAATATACCACATTAATTATTAAAATCTTTAAAAAATGGCGCGACAAAATCAAGGAATAGAGATTAGTTCGACTTTCTTTGTCCTGAGTGGGTTTTGATGGGCATCGCCCAACAAAAAAAGCATTCCTTTCCGGAAATACTTAAAATACATTATTTTCTAATCTAACATTTTGCTTTAAGATTTAGATCTCTTGCCTTGTATGCGTGGAAAGGGGCTCAAGAAAAAAAGAAGGAAGCATGAGACTTGGGTATATTCTAAGTTTGACTCCTAGTGCTTATCAGAAGTGATTTTATATATATTTATTTAAATAAAAATTATAAAAATTATTAATTTTTTTAAAAATAAATTTTATCACTAATATGTAAAGTATGGATATAATACGGATAATCTAAATTTAAGATTTAAATATTATATTTTTTTATAAATTAACTATCTATAGACGCTCTGGATGCTCTAGATTCAAAAATTTTAAATTTTGATTTTTCTTAATTTTTTTTTGAAACTATTAATTAAGAGATTATCTTTATTTTTAATATAGTATTTACCAAAATAAAAATGTATAAAATTATTAAAAAAATTAATATTAAATTTAAATTATTTAGCATACATCTAGAGAGTCAATTTTCACAAATTATAAAATTTTTAAATTGAATTAAATCATTCAAATTAAATATGTAGTGTCCAAATTTATCATGAACAAATTTATTAATTTTTTTAAAATTTTTATTTTCATAAATATAAAATGAAAATATAAAATACATATTTTAAATATGGATCGTATATATTTAAATTTAGATGATCCAAATCTCATCATTATAATGAGCACCATGGATGATGATCCCTTGCGAAAAGCTAAACCCAAGTAATCCTTATTCAATATTTCTTATCGTCAGAACATGTTTATATATGTAATTAAGGACCAAGAATATGTAAGTTTTTCAGTTCATTATTTTCTAGATGAGCTAGCTAAGCAGAAAAAGCAAAGGTTCATCATTTCTTCTCTCCAAACTTGTAATCCTTGTTATATATCTTGTGTCCGAACACATACCAATAACCCACAGCATCATTTTTCAATGGATGGGCACGTAGTTTTGGGCTTTGGATTCATAACAATTGGTTTATGGCACTTGTTCAACCACATCAAGCTCCATGCACTTAGACCCACTTCGTCTTCGACTTTCTGTTCTACTAATTTCTGGTTTCCCACCCCCAAGTTCAGATACTTAGAGCTCATCTTCATCATTGTTAGCTCCACAATTTTCATAGCCTTGGAACTCTTCATCTCTCCCTCTCATCACCAACCTTTCGACCCAGATGGAAGCATCCCTTCCACACACCTTCACAACTTAGAACATTCATCCATGTCCCTAGCTTTCTTCATCTACGCTTCGTTCGCCATAGCTCTAGACCTTACTCCCTCTTATAAAGCTCAGAAAGAACTAACCCATTTGTTAGCTGCCATAGCTTTCGCTCAGGAACTTCTTCTTATTCACTTTCACTCTTCTGATCACAGAGGACCAGAAGGCCAATACCACCTTCTTGCTCAGTTTCTGGATTTTGTTTCTCTGGCTACAACGCTTATGGGAATTGGATTGCGTTATAGTTTCATGGTTTGCTTCTTGAGATCGCTTAGTATAATGTTTCAAGGTGTGTGGCTTATGGTTATGGGGCTTATGCTTTGGACTCCTGGGTTGATTCCCAAAGGATGCTTTTTGAATCTTGAAGATGGTCACTATGTGGTGAGATGTTCCAATGAAGAGACGCTTCAGAGAGCTCGCTCGTTGGTTAATATTCAGTTCAGCTGGATCTTTATTGCGGTTGTCGTTTTCGCCGTGTCGTTTTACATCGTTTTGGTAAGGTATTATCAAGACAATAAGCTGGCATATGGTCGTTTAGAAGATGATCTGAATGATGACGACATTGAGTCTCAAAAGAAAAGCATACAACTTGTTGGTAATATAGTTGCTCATTAGAGTCGTTGTGAATTATTCCGTATGCATGTTTGTGTCTGTAGATCATTCGAGTAATTGAATAATTGATTACACATATTTTGTTGTAGAAAATTAATTTTTTGGATCCAATCTCAAATTAGAAGTGCCAACTTACAATGCCAATTGTGTGTATATATTAAGTACTCGGTCTAATCCTAAAAAATAAAAAATCTAGTGAAATAATTTATAAAGATTAAGGAAATTTGGTTATTTAAGTCCGAAAATGCCAAAATAAAAATGAATTTATATCCCAAATATTGGAGAGGTCTATAATTTCTCTAAAAGTTAGTTCAATTGTCTAATCATCCAAGATTACCACATAATTAATAAGATCTTTGAATCCTGAAATTCTAGGATCCAAATATAATAACTACGTATTAAAAATAGTTCAATCCCATTATCATGTTTTCCCATCTATGGAGTAATATTTATGATAGTTCAAAAGTCACATAAAAGGGGCTGAATTGGGTGAGAGTTGTCATAACCTAACTCTTATATGTTATAGGTCACATTTAAATCCTTTTAGAGATTTATGCACATTTGTCATGACAGACGACATGGAAGCAAAATTTGCTATGCCGCATCTAGGTGATCATTGCATTGGGGCGTGTATTCATTATGTCATGTATTGTGACTAAAGGCATCATGCACCGTGGTGCAAATGATAATGACTTTCGTGATGGCAAATGGCTTTAAAAATTTACACATCTCCTTTGCACAAGATCACTCTTCACTTGTGAGAGAATATTTCAAAATGAAAATGGTATCATGTAAAGCTAAACTAGCAAAATCATGATGATATTTAAGTGCATTTTCAAGCATTGCATGTGTTGAGTTTCATCTAGTTGGGACATCTAATCTCAAGCCCACGGAAATGTCATCCCCTCTGTCTTGAACATATTTTTTAAAATTTTATCATTCTTGCCTTTGATGCCTTTACATATTTATTGCTTTCCCTAATCTTACATACCGCATTAGCTGCTACTTTCAAGTCTTCTTGAACTATGAGATTTAAGATGTGAGTACAACATCTCACATGAAAAAACTCCCCTAAACATATCAAGCTATTTTGTAAGTTCAACACATCTTTCAATATAACTTATATATAGTCATTGGCTAAAGAATGCTTCGGGCTTCTAAAATACAATGGGTTCTACATAAAGTTGATCATTATGAATGTTACGAGAGTGATAGAAAATACTTTCTTCTCAATCCCCCAATCTATTAAGCATTCATACACTTTTTAGCAAATTCAACCCTAGAGTATGGAAGATCCATCTTTGTAAATGCAAGAATTTTGCTATTAAGTTTTCATTTCTCATCAACAAAATATGCAGTTAAGCAAAGATAACCTTCAAAGGTTATTGCAATCCAACAATTAGAAGTGAAGCATACTCTACTAGGATTATTTTCTATAATCTTTTTCAAATCCTCTTTTTGACAAAGATAGAAATTCCAAGCATCCATTATAGTAGTTTTTCTTGTAATGAGCTTATAATCAGGATTCAAATATTTATGTAATTCCCTAACCTGTTCATACTCAACCCAAGAATAGGGGAGATCATGTTGAATAATAGCCATAGAAATTATTTCTTGAACTTTGTTGTTATCAATTTATCTAGCTCTAAGCTTCCCAGCTTGATCTATTGGCAGCCTTCATAAGTGTTCTTTTTTGTTTTCCTTTATTTTTTTTATAGGCTCAAGATTATCCATTCCACTCTCTTTACCAGTGTCTCTGGTAACCTTCTTTGTACATGTTTAAACTATGTTAAATAATTTTCTACCATTTTTCTCTCAATCGATGTCATGCCCACTTTTTCTTGAATATACTCATTTTGAATTTTATCTTTACGTGTATGCCATCATCTCAATATTCTCATATTTGCTACTTCAAATTTATGCTCATGCTATCCCTTAAATACCCAACATTCACTATCATATAATATAGTTGGACTTATAATAGTTCAATAAAACTTCTCTTTAAGTTTATTAGGTGCCTTGAATTAAAAGTAGCTCTTTTAGCATTTCTCCAATTAAACCATCTAGTTAGCTTGTATACTATGTGTAACATTCCTATTAAATTCCCATCATGTTGGATAATAACTCCCAAATATCAAAACTTTTCTCACTTCTAAATTACTACTGATTGACTTTTTATTAAAATTACAATACAAGTATTTCATCTTACTCTTACTCAAGCAAAAACCCTTCAATTCCAAGGTCCTCCTCCCACAAGATGTTAGCACTTCCTAAGAATCCTAAATTCCTTCAGCCAAAAGATTTTGATTGAAAATTTCTCTCTTGTCACATTTCAACTTCTACCACCTAAGCCTTAGGTTTACCATTTGTCAAAGTTTTTGATTTTTACTCTTAATACACATATCAAGAACAAGGACTCTATGTTGTGTTGTTACGTTATCTCTAAGAATTACTTTACAATTTTCACAAAATCTTTTATTTGTGTTCCTTATCAAAAAAAAATCAATTTGCGACCTTGAGATGCTACTTTTGTAAGTGATGAGATGTTCATTCCTCTTCTTGAAACAAATATTGACAATCTTGAAATCATGCGTCAAAAAGAAATCAAGAATAGATTGTCCTTTATTGTTTAGCTCTTAAAACTAAAATCACCATGCACCCTCACATAATTACTTGCTCCCCTCTCGACATGATCATTAAAGTATCGTCTAATAAAGATCTTTTCACTTTGATACTTTGAATCAATCCTTTTAAGTCTTCCAAAACAATTCCTTAAGATTGACTTTTGCCCCCAACTTGAGGTCCATAGGCACTAATAATATTAACAATTTCATATCCAATGTTCCTTTTTAAGAAAATAATTCTATTCCCAATTCTATTAGCTTTTACAATGTTCTTCTTTCCCTCCTCATCAACAATGATACATATCTCATTTTGTGTGCTTACTTTTCTTGTATACCAAAGTTTGAAACTTTTAATATTCGTAGTTTTTTCACCGGCCCATTTAGTTTCTTGCATGCACAAGATCTTAATTTCTTTTATGAATCATAACTCTTACTACCTCCATAGATTTACAAATCAAGGTTCCAACATTCCAAGTACCAAATATGATATTTCTCACATGAACTAATTTCTTTGGCTGCACTCGTCCAAAATAATGCAATAGACCTTTCTTATTTAACACTACACCATGGCTCCGATGTAGCATTCTAACTCACTTGTTATTGCATTCAAATCATACAACGCTTTACTCATGGGAAATGACCTAGCATTAGCACCAAAGTATCTATTGTTCATATCTATGTGACATTTAACAAAGTTTTATGTTGGCTACTGAGAGCCTAAAATAACCCTCCTCTTTTTACCCAGCCTTTAAGCCTGCTATAAACATAGGTAGAGTTTTTGACATATCATACATCTATCAAAATCATATTACCATCAAATAGTTAAATGATCCCATATTCCTCCTTTGAAAACAATGGGGTAGGCTATATGGTTAGCAATAGTATTATACACACACATATCTCAAATTAAAATTCCTCTAAACAATTAATTAGCATGAAGAGTAAAATAAATGTGCATGATAACCTCTTCGCCAAGCTAAAAAAATAATACTAGTACCAAAAAACAGTCTCCTCGGCCAGAGAACATCACCGCAACAAATTAATCCACAATAACATTAATCAGCTATCAATACAAGTCCCAAATTCAACAATTTCAACCAATGATAAATTAGAAAATCCTTAAACTTCCTTCCATTGCCAAAATCTCAATTCCACCCATAAACATACTCATTACTTAACTCTATTAATCATTAGAAAACCTAAATTAATCCACAATTTCTCCAATTAATCAAAATCCCCAATCTTTTCAACTTTGGGTTCCTCCAAAATGCCCAAATCCTACCATCCTTCATTTGGTACAAAACTAAACCAATCGATCCTTAATAAAACCTCTAATAAACCAAATCAAATAAATAAAACCAAATTTAAACAGTTAAAATATCACTATCCACCTTAAACATCAATCTCAATTCAAACCCTAACTTCAAATTCTTAAATCAAATATTTTGGACAAATCTAAACCATATAAACTCTCATTTTAATATCATTAGTTCTACTAAAAACTAAACAACTAATTGAAACACCCAAAAATTTAAAATCCATCAAACTCTAGGTTTTCCACCATCAAGAATCCTTAAAGAATAGGTAATACCAAAAATATTTAGAAAAGTTATCTAGTCTTAGAAAATTTTAAATCACATTAAAATATCATCTTGTGGAGTTTAGCACTAAAAATGCCACCGCTCTCTCTCGCTTGCTCTGTTTTGCGGTGCCAGGGGAGGAAAAGAAGAACGAAGAAAATTAGGGAGATGGGGGATATTGTCTGCTTGTGTGTATGTATTGGGTTGGCAATATAATTGCCAAAGGAAGTGGGGAGGTCGTGTGCCCTCACCATTTATTATTATTTTTTTTTTACTAACCTTCCTTCTATTATACCTTATATACACAAACCTCCTATTTATTTTAAAAAATCATATAAACCTCCCTTAAAATTAAAATATATATTACATAAATCTCTCTTATATATTTAAGATTCTATTTCCATCCATCCAACCAGCATTTAATCATTAAGTTTTACTTTTAAAATTTTAATTTGATCAAAATACCCCTCTTTAACATAAGAATTATCTAAAAATCTATATTTGCAAAAAATATTTTTTTGTATCCAACCAAAAAAATACAATAAATAAATTTGGAAATTTTTATTGTACTCTAAAACTTCATGTTATAAACTTTTATTTTTTATCAAATTTATTGAAATTTATTTTTATTTTTAAAATTTATAAAAACATAATTTAAATACATGTTTTTGTTCATCACATAACATAAAATGATAAAGTTTGAGAGATTATATAAATAATTAAAATTTATAATTTATAATCATGTTTTTTAAAATGAATTTATATAACCATCAAAATAATATAATTTAGGATTTATTAGGGTAAGTGGTAAATAAGTAAATAAAAAAATTTCATATAAATTTTAATTTAAAAATATTTTTTGGAATCTTTTTAGAATATTCCAAATAGAGTTAATAGATTGAACTAAATTGTATGTTTTCACAATAAAGATGAAGTATGTATAATTAAGGCAAAATATGGATGGTTAGAGTATTTTACTTTTTCTTTAATCTTTTATATATATAATTTTATATTAAATACCTTTTTCATAAAAATTATATTAAATGTCTTTAATTACATTTTTTCTTAATTCATCTAGCCTTATAAATTGAGTAAAATATAATGACTTCCCTTCAAATTTGTTAAAATTATAGAGACCTCCCATCTATTTTTAAACCTAAACTTTATTTCATTTTTTAACACTATTAGGAATATTCCATTTAAGATTCTAAGATATTTTATTATATTAATTAATATATGTGATAAAAATTTAAATATGCCCTCATAATATAATGCCTTCTCTCTCCTCATATTTTAAATAATATTATGGTTATATGTATATAAACATATTACAAAATACTAAAATTAGAAAACATAAAATAATATTTAAATTATTAAAATAAATAAAAAAGTAAATTAATTAATTTATTCCTCATTATATTAAATTCCTAATTATTTCAAATTTTATAATTCATTAATTTTTTATTCATATGTATTTAAAATATTATTTTTATCAACTTATATATTTAAATTTAAAAAATTACTAGATAAATAAGTTTGTTTAAATGAATCTTAAACTTGCAAACTACATAGAAAGTTTATTTATATTTATTATTATTTTTATCAACTTATATATTATAATTGTTATTTAGAAATTTAAATGACTCTTAAATAATATTATGTTAAAGAAGGGTATTTTAGTCCAAAATACATGATTTAATGGTTAATTAACTGTTGGGTAGATGGAAATTGAATCTCTAAAATAGATAGGAGGTATATGTAATATAATTTTTGATTTTGAGGTAGGTATATATAGGTTTAAAAAATAGAAGGAAAGTATTTACAATTAAGGTAAAATAGAAGAGAGGTTGGTGGATTTTACTTTTAAAAATTTTCCCCTTTTCTAAAAATTGTCTTGGAACACAATTTGAATAAATTATCTTTACTCAAATAGTTATATGGTAAATTCCAATTACCATAAAATAATCACATCCTAATGTTACTCAAATCCTAAAAATAAAAACTAAGATGTTACAAGTCTCTTAAAACGTAATTGTAATTTGTGAGAAGTGTGCAAAGATAATACTATCCTTACTTAATTGGTTACAATGACAAAAGGTACCTAGTGTAATATGAAATAAAATATAATTAAGTTTAATTTATGATATTAGGATTATCCAATATGAATATTTAAATATGAATATTGATCTATTAGATTAACTTTAATTATTTATTGTTATCTTAGATATCAGTATCTTTAATATTTAATTTAGATTTAGGATTTATGATTTGAATTTAAATTTTTATTATTTTTAGATCTCTATAAATAAAGTTAGATTTTTCATTTATATTCAGCTTTTGAGTATTATTGAATAAGAGTTTGTAAGAGTTTTAGCCTTCCCCCTCCTTCTTTCTCTTTCCCTCCTGCTTCTTTTCTCTATATTTTCCTCTCCCCTTCTCATTTTACATCAATTTGGTGTCAGAGCTAGGTTCATCACATTTTTGTTGCCAATCTCGCATAGAAAATACAACTTTCATTAAAATTTGGAGGTCCCAACAAGGTATAATAAACTCACTATTCAACAATATTAATTAGAATGCTTTCATCACCTTCCACAAGTTTGATCACCATTGGATCTTGGAGGTTTGCAATTTCTTCATATATTTACGGCAATTTGAATAATTTTTCATTTTTTTTATTGATATGAATTTTTGTATTCCAAAAAAAAAGAGAAAAAAAGAAAAAAGAGAAGGAAAAAAAGGAGAAAAGGAAAAAGAAAGAAGAAAATAAAAAAATTTATTATGATGCTTAGTTGCCAATGAGTTATAGAATATACACACATTTAGATTATTAGTATGAATATGCCAATTTACCACAATACGCTCAACAGTGAAACGATTATACTCAACAGTACATATGTAATGAATATCAATAGCGGTGTGCCTATCCATCGCATGCTAATTATTGGCAAAAGAGCTATTAGTATGATTATAAAGAGCAATAATATGAGTACACAAGCCGTCAACAGTATGAGCATACTTATTGTGACAATTATGAGCACCGCTATCTCTAATCATAGTATGCTAATCATAAGCAATATGAGTATGAAAACCAATACTGGCATGAGCATATTGAGCAACAACAATATGAGCATCTTAATAGCCATCAACATGATTATGTTTATCAATATGATGATGGTACTCATTACTATTATGAATATGCTAACTTTCAAGAGGATATAGACCAAATTATAGTTAAATTGAATCACTAAGCAAGAACATAATTGCTATTTTGACAAGCTTAGGAAGGATTGTGGTGAAGTTAAGAAGGCAATATATGAGATTAAGAGGATGATTGATGAATTGAGAAAACAAATAGAAGAACAAGTATCAAGCGAATCAATAATTTCAAAAGCTCCTTCCTTGCTAGTAGAAGGTTCCTTAAACAATGATCAAGTTATCCACTATACATTAGTACAAATGGCTCCTTCTCAAATTGTTTATAGCAAGGATCAATCTCATCATGCTACAACTATTCCTTGTCTGTAGGCTACGTCTCCCAAGGTCATTCTATTACTTAATGGTCAAATCTAGCAATACTCTATCTATGGAAAGGTTTTCCAAAGATTATGTGTGGTCAAACTATTTACTCTTGCTAGAGTTTGTTCTTTTGCTACCTAACTTGTTAGAAAGGATTCCTAAATACTCACCTATATCAAGTTCCTTGCTCTTGTTAGAGCTTACTTTTTTAATATCTCACATGTTGGAAAGGGTTTTCATATTTGACCACTCGCTAAAATTTATGCCACCCTTCCCTTCCCAAATTTTTGCCTTAATTTTAACTCATCAGAGGCCAAGTTCTTCTATAATATGGGGTAAAATATAATTAGGTTTAATTTAGGTTATTAGGATTCACTACCAAAAAAAATTAAAATAGACATGAAAATTAGAGATTGCCTAATTATTAACTCTAATAGAGACAAAATTAAAGACTAATTATATTTTTAGAGATAGATTTAATTTAAAAAATATTTTAAAATATAGAGACATATTTAGAGACGACTTATATACGTCTCTGAAAAAAGTGTTGAAAAATTTATCTCAACTTTTGTCATTATTTATAAAAAATTTAATTTTTAAAAAATTAAAATGTTAGATACAATTTTAGAGATAAATAAATTTCATCTCTAAACTAGCCATCTCCAAATCTATCTCTATATTAATTTTATATTTTTTAAATTTAAAAACTGAATTTGAGACATAACTTTTTTATGAGTTTAGAGATAAAAATTTAACCATTTCTAATTCCCTCTTTACATTTATTTAAAATTTAAAATTTTAATTTTATTAATTTAAAGATAGAATTAGAAATGAAACTATTTTTTTTCTTAATGTATCTCTAATTCAAAGTAGAGATAGATTTAGAGACAAAATTATATTTTTAATTTTTAAATTTTTGGACTATCAATTATTTTAATACATGTTTGAAATATATTAAAATGTAAATTAATTTTAAAATATGTACAAAAAATTTCATCATTGTTGAGCTTTCCATTCAATGCAAACGACAAAAATTCAATTTTTGTGTTCAAAAACATTTATCTTCAAAATTTATAGAGTGTTAGAAAATATTTTGCACATCATGTTACTTTTTATCTTATTCTTTCTCTCTTTATTTAAGTTTAATCATTCTCATATTCTAAATTCCTATTTAGTATTCATTAATTTATTCTATAACCATAATTGATTGAATGTTTTATCTCTTTTGTGTTATTCATATTTTTCTTTAGCACTTTTTCAAATTTTAATAAATTTTATTAAATAACAAAATTGTCTTTAAAGAATTCACTAACAATATTTTATAACAACATGTTAAAAGTAAGAAAATAAAATCAAAATTTCAAAACATCTATGAAATTGAATATTAAGAAGAATTAATAAAAATACATTTGAAATGACTATGAATAATATTTATACAACTAAAATTAATTATTTTAATGAAAATATCATTTTATTCTAATTATATATATATATATATATATAACAATAATGTTCATCTTCAGCATAGGAAGGATAAAAGATAAATAAATTTTGAAGTATATAAGAAGATAAATTATTTTATTGATACATAGCATAACATAAAATTATATAAATAAAATAATATTTAATTATGATAAATAGAATTGTGAATTAATATATATATATATATATAACATATTTCTAAAATTTTAAATTTTAAATTTTTTTCATACTAAATAAATATGATAAAAAATAATTTTGCTTAAAAATAAATTTTAAATACAAAATTCATATAACTATATTCAAATTAAATATTCAAAAATTATTAGTATTTATTAAAAAATTATTTGAAATGACAATTAACAAAAATTTATATGGTCATGATTATTTTTTTATTAAAATAATTTTTTAAAAATAACTAAAAAATTGTAGATAAAATCTAGACAGAATCACATCCAGCCTCCTCGAGGAAATTAATCATAAATAAGGACCAATAATAAGCCCCATTTGGGGGAAAAAAAGCTATATTCTTATTTTAACAACAACATGTTTCACATTGATCCTTATTTGTGATTAATTTTTTTGAGAGAGCTGAATATGATTCTCCTTAAAATTTATTTGTAAGAAAAGAATGGAAAACATTTAACCATTTTGGGAGAAGATAAAAATTTAATTATTTATTTATTAATTTTTGAGAATAATATGGAGAAGATAAAAGTAAAAAATATTTAATATAAACTAAAATAATTCATATTTTTAAATTAATTATATACTTAATTATTTTCATTTAAAAATAATATTTTTTTATTAAAATTTATTTTCATTTTAAGTTCATTTTCCTAACAAAAATATAATATAAATAATTTTATCATATTAATAATTGAAAATAAAATAAAATATATGTATATCTTTTTAATAATATAATATTTTATATTTGTGTATGTAGTTAAAAAACATATATTTAATTTTACTTATAATAACTACAGATATATTTAAATTTAACTAACAAAAAAAGAGGACTTAAGGCTTCAAAAATGAGAAGTCAAAGGATCAAATCTTGGCTTTGACATATTTTGTAACAAATATGTGATGTGACAGGTGGTGGGCAATTGATATGGCATGAAGTGGCAACATGATATGTGATGTGACATTAGTTGACCCACACATGGGCAAGTGAGTTGGCACGTGCAGATGCACATGTAGCTAGTGAGATCAGGTGATGTGACATTGACATACAATAGAGACCTAAGGAATTTTTAGTTTTTATTTTTTAGGGACGAATTTAAAGACTACTTTATTCCGTCTCATCATTTTATATAATTTTTAAAGTATTTTATAGCAATAAATTTTTTATGAAAATTAGAGATGACATTTTTTATTTAGAGACAAAAAAAATTTATCTCTAATCAACAATGGCTTAAAAAATTCATATCTAATTATTTAGTGATGCCTCTTTTTAAGATACTACTATATTTAAAAAATCTTTAATATTTGATTTAGATTTAGGATTTATAATTTGAATTTAAATTATTATTATTTATTATTTTTATATTTGTGTACATAGAGTTAAGTTTTTTATTTGTATTCAATTTTTGAGTATTATTGAATAAGAGTTTTTAAGAGTTTCCTCTCTCCTTCTTTCTCTTTCCTTCCTTCTCCCCTCTCCCCTTCTTGTTTTACATCAATACGCCTTAGGGTTTTCAATTTGTTGAGCATACTCCTTCTTCCATACATTTTCTCCTTCTATGTTTTCTACTTCCCCTGTAATATCTAGATTTTAAATTTAGGAAATTAACACAAGGATTATGTTAAATTATGGTTAATTAAGGTTAATAAATTAATTCGGGTTGTAATTATAAGTGAAATTGGACCTAGGATTAAATTTTGGAGCGTAGAGGACCCAAATAAGTGTTTGGGCCTGGATTGGACCCAACAAAACCCAAACAGTGCCTAATTATTACCATCATAACAACCTGAATCCTAATGTATGACCCCACAGTTGATCATTACTTAGTAATGACATCCAATGGAAATGAAAGCTTCACTGCTTTAATACAATTTATGACTACAAACAACTGGCTAGGTTAGGCGTAAAATTTTAGATTTACAACTACAGGCAACTAGTTAAAATCATGAAATAGTTATTTCCTTGCCTAAGTCAGAAGTTATATAGTCTTGCAAAGAGGCAGAAATCCTACCAAGAAAAAAAAAGTGCTTCAATAAAATTGTGGTCAAACTACATAAAAGATAAAAGACAGTATTATTAGCTAAAAAGGTTTAAAGGACTAAACAAATTACTTCATACTAAAGAAGCAACAATTGATATTTGAAACTACATAATCAACATGCCCTATCACATTTGATCATATGAATTTACTGAGTACATAAAATATACCACACAAACTTATTGAGGTGCTCACAATACCAGGGTATAATTGAGGTTCCTATTTATCAACTTTGAAAGGTAGCATCCATCAACTGTGTCTCTTTCATTCACAAGTCAAAAACTTGCAAGTGCATTGGTGGCAATATTACTGAATGTTAACAGGTTTGCTAAAATTGCTTCAAACATCCGAAGGAGAGCTTACCAGCACTGTAAAGGAGACAGTTAAGAAAATGGAAGATTTAGGATTTGTTTGGTTTTTGTTTTTAAAAGCAGTTTTAAAAAAAACAATAAAAAGTTGAAACATTTTAAAGTTATTTCTGTTCCTTTTTTTTAAAAAATACATTACATTTCATTATTAAAATTACAGCCATCTTGACCAATTGCTATCACAAGTCACTACCATTAACCATCTAGCAACCATATTGGCCGGTTTTAAATTCTAAAACTAATTTTAAAATAACACAACCAAATAGATTTTCTTTTTGTTTCATTTAAAAAAAATTTAAAAACCATGTTGCAAA
The DNA here is from genome assembly GCF_029017545.1 of Prosopis cineraria. Lineage (NCBI taxonomy): Eukaryota > Viridiplantae > Streptophyta > Magnoliopsida > Fabales > Fabaceae > Prosopis > Prosopis cineraria. Next base: position 24,149,596 of record NW_026555343.1, on the reverse strand, counting down.
ATAGTTTTTAAAAACAAAAATTAAAAAAAAACCAAACAAGCCATTAATAAACAAAAAGAACTGCTACTGCTGTTGCTACTACTACTATTATTATTATTATTCCCCCATAGTTTATAGTATATTAGAGAAATGACTCTAAACCCTTACTCTTAAATTAGCACACATTTAATGAAAGGTGGGCCAATAAGACTTTTATGTCTGCAAGAATAGTTTCAGTTGCTTTGCACTAAGAAATTTGAAAATAAAATTTAGTAAATGTTATCAACAGCTTAAGCAAGTTGATCACTTATGGAAGCTATGTCCTCAATTTATGTCCCAATAACTTTGCCTCTGCTACAACAAATAACCTTGCTTTTAATATTATAAGCTTGAGCAACAAGGTCAATAAGTAACTTCACTACACCAGGCAACAAAAAGAAGAGCTATACAGTTCAAAATTCTCAACTCGTTTAATCCTTCCATAAGCAACACCAACCATGCTTGTCTGCAAATTTCATCCAAATTTTGCTCATGCTTGAGTTTAAAGAATTTTTTTAAAAAAGGAAAGTATCTTATTATCAAAATATACTTGGAAATGACATTAATTTTTTAACTGTTACAAGATGATTAGGCTGGTAAAAATATTTTTCAAAAGACTAATTAACTATACCAAAAGATTTGATACCTCAATTGGTAATTCTAGATTGCTGTCCACCAATCATTTGTGGTCTTGTTGAATATAGATACCATGTGCAATTATAAAAAGAGGAGAACATAAAAATATTAGTGATGTTAATGATTGAGCATAGGTTTCACATCAAAAAGAAGATATGTAACTAAAAGTCAACTCCAAGAATGTTCTTGGTTACCCTCTAATCTCTGCTTGCTGCAATTAGCATTTGTAGTTATAGCAATCAATGCGTGGCCCCACATTTGATAAATTCTTATTTATGAAGTCCAAAGGAGATGAAAGCTTCACCACTTCATTACAATTTACCCCTACAAATACAACTGACAACGTCAAGAAGCTTTTCTTAGTGCCTCCGCTGCAGAAGTTGAACCCTCTTGTAAGAAGACAACAATCCTATAAAATAGAAGGACTAGTGAAAAATAGTTTTCAAAATAGAGAAAATTACAAAAAGATAATTCATTTTAATCTATATGTTAATTTGCTTCGGTTTTGGTTGAATATTTTATTGATACTTTTTCATCATGTTACCTAATAAAGAAAGGCTACCCACCAAGTTTCCTCTTATTATATATGTTAGTATGCTTTCATCTAATTGCACTACATATTACTTATTGTTAAATTAAATTACTCGACTACAGTATCCAGAAAGATACTAGTGAAGTTGATTGGATAGAAACATACTTATTGCAATAAGACAATAACAAGTCAAAATTCCAATCTTAGAAATAATTGGGTTCAAACATATCTATTTTTATATATTTGTTCCCCATCCCTATAAATGTTGTCCACATAAAGCAACCCATATATATATATATATATATCAGATAAAGACTATTGCTTATGGTAGCTATCTTATACCAAATTCAAGCTTAATAGATGAGATGTAAAAAGAGATATCACACACACACAAAGCAATCATGGATAATTGATTCACCGTTACAAACAATTTTTCCTACACAATGCACATATATATTAAATAAATGTGACTACGGTATACCAAAGAAAAGTTTAATTAATAAAAAAGAAGTTAGAGAGAGTGATATCTATAATTTTTTGTGACGACATCAATCCTTCACAGATTCAAAATTCCATTGGTCTAGTGAGAATAGCAACTCATCAAAATCATGAGACTTTTGGACTTAAAACTTGAGAAAATGGCAATTCTTTTCATTAATGGAAGTTTGTGTAATCTAAGACATATTGGGTGAATTCCACATTCTTTGATCAAGCAATCACTAAATTGAAATTCAAATTGCATAGTTGGTTTATGATAGACATTTGCCATTCTCCTTTGAAATCTTTCCTCCTCTTTCTAAAGTTTTTGTAGTATGAGTTCACTATAAAGAGGATCATACCATAGGAAAGTATTATCTGAATTCAATTTTATCATTGAATAATGCCACCCTGTTGGGCCTCCCAAACAGAAACCTTGATGTCCCCAAACACTAGAACAGAAGGCACAACCATTGTGATGTAAGTAGCATACATATGATGAGTGACATCGATCCCCTTCTTTTAAAGAGAATCGAGGTATAACAAAGAAAAAACTGAAACCCTAAATGCTATCAAAATTTAGAGCACTCCAAACACTCACTTGTATACCTCCAAAATTTGTCATTGTAGAACTTTTGTGTGTAAACCACTCTGGAATAATATTTCCTTCAAAATTGTCACATTTTTATTACTTCAATGAGAAACTAACATATTCTAGTATTCCACAAATTAAATGCTCATCAACATTATGAAAAGTCTTTCTTTGGGCACCCAACTTTGATTCCAATTCCATTTATTGAAGAAAGTTGTGATACTCCGAGACATATATTAGGAAAACTCCACATGCTTCAATCACGCCATCATGTTTTGTTTCCTTGACAAATCTCTTTGTTTTTCCTTATGAATGAAACCTTTGGTTTATGATGATCATTCACTCTCTTTTGATACTTGTTGAATAATGATGAAGAATAGAACCATTGAAAAAACATCATGTGAATTAATTTCTTTTATACTCATACCATAGCTTGAGTATTTGCTATCTTTGTCATCATCATTATAAATTTTGCAGCACAAGTAGTTGTCACAGTCCTGATTTTCCACTGGGTTGAATGGAGAGAGAATAGAGTAAAAAATGAAGCCCACCAGATTGTTCATAGCTGAAGAAAGTTCAATAGATAGGAAGTTGGAAGGCTCTGTTTGTTGGTTACATTTAAACCACTAACGAACTTTTCTTCTTGGGTAACAAACACCACCTTTTCTCTTTATATACCCTGATAAATTCAATGAGAAGTAAGAAAATTTCATAATACAAGAAAGTGAATAATTCTCTAATTTCAAGCAATTTTCAAGAAAGAGTAACCTCCAATGTGATGTACAAGTTATTGAAGGGAGTGCACTCTCTAGTGATACAAAATTGGAAGAATCAACTTTTTTAATGGATGGTGGCAATTCTGGAAGAGAGTGAAGTCTCCCATAATTTTTCAAGTAAATGCATTTTAGATTGGAAAGATGCTTGATGCTAGTAGGCAAGTTCTTTACATTACTTCTTTCCAAATTCAATGAATGTAATGAAAAAAAGGATTCAAAGAATTTAGGAAGTTTATACAATTGTTCACAACCATCAAGAATAAGCTTTATAAGATTTCTAAGATAACCAATTAAGGAATAGGGTGTTAAACCAAACATGATTTCATCAGCCAACAATAACAAATCTACTTGAGAAGTATGTATTAGTGACTTCAATGATGTGCAATTGGAGGCATGTAATTCTTCAATGGATGGTGGAAGCTCAGGCAAAAATTGAAGGCTTTTACAATTTCTTACATAAAGATATTGTAGCCTTGATAGATGCTTGATGTTGTATGGGAGTTCAGTCAATTTGAAACTTCCATCCAACAAAATAATTTCTAGAGACTGTAAAGCATTAAATAAGACATGTAACTTCAATTTGTCAATTGTTTCTCCACAATTAAAAAGTTGAAGACTCAAAAGAGATCTCAAGCAACACATTTCTTTCAATGGAAGAATCTTTAGTGTTGAGCCATTGAGAGAGAGGATCCTAAGTTTCTCTATATGCCCAATTGACGAGCCCAATGTTTTAATGTTTGTCTTATGTAGAGAAATATTTTCCATTCTATCAGATGATAATGAAAATTCCTTGAGATTATAGCAACCATCAACCTTGATACACATTAGAGATTTTGAATGACTATCACTTCGCAAATTCTTTAAGCTTCTACATTTTGTGAGTATCAAAAGAACTAATCTTTGTAAAGATAAAATAGATGAATGAAGATAGAGTAAACTATCATAATGCGAAAGATTCATAGATACAAGATTTTGAGCCTTAGAAAAATCAAGCAGCTGTACCAATTGATTAGATCCAACAAGGTTTATTACCCTTAAGTTCACCAAGTCCTACCATAATAATGAAGAGAAACATTACACATAAACAAAAGGTCACCAATTTCAATTAAAGTGAGAAATTTAGACTCATGTTTGCATATTATACTTGCACTCCATCCCATAGCTTTTTAAGGTGACTGCCACACATGTGAAGTTTAACAAGCTTGTCAGCACAAAATGATGATGGTAAAGACTTTGAAGGAAAATTGTACCACTTAAGATACTTCAATGAATTAGAAAACAAGTTAAGCTCAGAATGAAGATTTACAATACATGATCTTTTATCTCACAGTGAATAGACTTTGAGAAACCTTAAATTTGTTATCTTTTTAACGGTACTATCATTCAATTGAAGATCTCTAATTTGAGACAAATTTAAAATCATGCCTTGAATTGCATAAGTTCCCTAAATAATACAAAAATTCAAATAAAAGTAAGTAAATTGCATTATATATATAATAATCATTAATGATTTTCTTTCACTTGCAGTTGCAAGCCTAGTTGGCAAAGTGATTTTCTCTTTACCTGATTATTTTTTAGTACATCATAGATCTCATCAAGATTTCATAGTCGACTACATCTTCCAAGATCATTCCTACACTCTTGACGAACAATTTTCAAAGCCATTACTTGAATTAAATCATGCATTTGCACCTTATAGTCATCAATACTGATCAATGCCTTATCCACAAAGGGTTCTCAAACCAATGCTTACATGAAAGCCAAAACTCTCTAATCTTGCTATTGCATGATCTCTACCTTCACTATTGAAAAAGCAAGCAATATCCAGAAAAATCTATTTTCTTCATCATCTAGTCTATCATAGCTCAATTCCAACACAGCTTGAATATCCTGATGGGTAGTGCTTTTTGATTTAGCCAATGCACTTTCCCATTTCTCTATAGTTTTGAAATGCAGAAATGAACCCAATATGTTCAAGGCTAATGGATTACCTTGTGCATAAGCCACTGCTTTTTCAACTAATTCTTTATATTCACTTTTATAGTTAACTTTTCGAAAGGCTTTGAGGTTGAAAAGCTGAAGGGAACTTTCATAGCTCAATGCTATGGCCTCATGTATTTTGTCAACCCTTCTATTAAGAACATGTCTATCTATCTCTACTAGTTATGAGGACTTTACTGCCAAGTCCCAAAGTAGGAACTTCACTCTCCAAATAGTCTAATTGATTTGTATGATTGACATCATCAAGCACAATGAAAAACTTTTTACCATTGAGCCTTCTGAGAGATGTACATCTTAATAGTTCATAAAGTTCATCAAGTATATATTTTAACCCGTACTTTTCTGACTCTTCCCTTATATTTTCCAAAAAGCAGCAACTATCAAATTGAGAATGTAATTTGCAAACACAACCTTAGCAATGGTTGTTTTACATATTCTGCCCATATCCCAAATTCCAATTACAGAGAATTTTTCCAATAAGGATTCAATAGAATCAGAATTATCCTCAATTCCAACAATATTTGCATAATGTCATCGACAATATTTTGAATTAGTTTTCCTTCATTCCTAATATAAGAAAAAGAATTCATAAAAATCAAAGAAAGCATAATGCATCAAAAAGAAAAGGAGATAATAAAAAACGATTTATTGAAGGAAGTGATAGCCAACATGGATTATTACATGTAATAATATTAAACCTATTTTCTTAGAGTTTTATCATAATTGTATACATTTTTTTATTTATGTTCAAAACTATGTTAAGAAGAACTTAATTAAAATTATAGTGGTTTCCCTTACAAAAACAATAAAAAAGTATTAATACATCAAATATTGAATCAAATAACACATTTCTTTGGAAATTTAACAAAATTGTACTTGTAGATCTTTAATTTTCCTCCGTTTCCAAAAGTATTAAGAAGAATCTAATTAATATACAATGACTTCTCCCATATTAAAGCACAAATCATACAAAGATATCCTAAATATATTCTACTAAAATTATGAATAAGTCCCGAGAGACCTATTTACAAAAAGAAATCTCCGTGAAATTCAAAAATAGTATAGCTAAATTCTTGGCACCTAAATGTAATTGGAATTTTAAGTGAAAAGTCATATTGCCTCAAGAATAATCACACATCTCCCATCCTTTTCAAATATGACTTTTCACTTAAAATTCCAATTACACATCTGGTTCCAAAGTTTTATTAACTATCAATGCCAAACAAACTTATCAATTAACATTGGTATGAATTCACGAAAAGAAAAAGCGATTATTTATTGTCAGGAAGATGAAGCAAATGAATACACCCCCCAAAAAAAAATAAACATGTGAAACTCCAGTTAATTGCTAATGAAGCTCTGATTTAAATATTTAGTTTTAAAGAAAGAAGATTGACATATAGTTCCGAGAATCCCATCCTGCTAAACTTGCAATTTCAAAAAGAGCATGTCTCCAATTACTCACCATCTCTGGATAGTGCATGAAGTCTCTCTCATGCTTTGCAAAAGCGGCCTGGTAAGCACCCTTCTGATTTCGTACATGTGATAGATCAACTTCATAAAAAATGGGAACAATAGCTGTCCCTAGTCTTCTCTATACTCAAGTATTTTGGTGAGTCCTTTCAAACACCATTTTGATGAGGTATAATTTGCAGAGAGAATATCACTACAGATATAAATGAATCCTTAATTGCTTGAACGAGTGCGTCCAAGATGTCATCCCCTTTAGGGAACTCATAATCTATGTAGGTTTTAATACCTCTCAGGCACAAGGCAGTATGGAGACGATTGGTGAAGGATCTGTGAGTGTCCTCACCTCTAAAACTCAGAAACACTTCATATTTCTTAGAAGACGAAGACGATGATGAAGCTGCTGCTACCATGATTGATATGCTATGCTAATTAGCCACTCAAATTAATAAGCGCACAACTACACAATGATCGATCTGTCTTCTTCCCTGAGAAATGGTTATGGTACTGAATTATATGATGATGGAAGAAGTAGCTGACTAACTGAGTAAAGCCATGATTAATGGAATCAACTGACTTTTAAGTCTTTACCACGTTGATACAGGTAAGATTCAAGGAGGGACGGTTTTGTGAGTAATGATGGGACTTGGGTGGTAAACCTAACAAATGAGTGAAAAACGCATCCCAGTTCGGTGCTTGTGGGGAACAGAGCTTAACTTGGATCCTTGAGATAATGAAAAGGAAAATGACAATTAAGTCCCAAAGGACTAATTTTATACCAGTTAAGTCCCAAGTAATTCTAAAAGGCCAATGAAGTCCCCAAGTCCTTAAGTGGTATTTTGATATAATGAAAAGATGAAAATACCCTTATTTAGCCAGTGAATTTAAGCTTGGTCGTTCTTTTCTCTACCCTAGAGATCTCTTGCAACTAAGTAGAGAAGAGTTGTCCGTTCCTTCCTTGCCCTACCGTCAGCAACAAACACTAGCGATCATTCTCTTTTCTGCTCTAAGCGATCATTTGCAACTAAGTAGAGAAAAGCTATTGATCTCTTCTTTGCTATAACTGCTAGTGACAAACACTAGCGATCAAGTGAATAGGGAAGTTGTTAGTCTCTTCTTTGTCTTCTCTCTGCTGTAAGTTTATATGTTAGGCCAGACATTGCGAGCTAGTGCTTCTCATCTTTATTGTTTAGGGTAGAGATTTTACATCTACCATTTTGTGTGCTATTCCTCCCAATTATATTTCCTTTTTTTATCGATTATGTCTGCATAATTTCTAGTACATTTGCTTTATTGTCTTTATCAATTATGCCCGCATAACTTTTATATGGCTATCACCATTATATGGCTATCACTATACAACATTATATACCTAAGATACGAGTAGGTCTTGATAAGAATTATATAAAGTTTTCAATATAAAAACTAAATTTTTGTTTCCATTTGTTAATATATTATTATACTCTGTTTCCATAATCACCAACTGTCATTGTCGATATCATCTTTGCTTTCATCGCCATTTTTTCATCCACTATTGCTGTTGCAGCCACAAACACTATACTTACAAGTAAACCACTGTCACGATTGTCGCCAATACTACTATCACCTCTTCCTTGCATTTTGCTAATGTTACCTCAAACCTTTGTTAACATTACCAATATTTTTACCAACAGTTGAATTTTATGCTGACTAGACTTGTGCTCTTCATTTCCACTTGTTATGCAATTTGATGTGTTTTACATTGACACACTAAACACATGACAATATGTAGATTTGTACAATGAATAGCATATGTAATACTATTCTTTGCTGCTTGCTTATACTTCAAGAAAGAATTTTTAAAAAAAATGAAGGAAAATTTAGTGGTCTTATAGAAGCCAATGATTCAATGCGAGAGAGTTGGCAAAAATTATCTATATAACATGTATTTCCTGCCAATTGAAACAATTAGGCTGCTACTTATATTACTTTAATCATATAGTGATCTAATTCAATGTAACAAATGAATCATGAAATTTTCTAATTTCATTATTATTTTAGGACAAGTGAAGTGATATAAAACACTCTTTGTGACTATCAAGCAAGCTGAACAAGTAACCAAATCAATTATATATAGCCAATATCGCAACTGTTTGTCAAAATTTTGGGTGGGGTAACTATTGAATTTCTTAAGAAAGTTATTATTCTAGGACAAAGCTTCAGTAATTTGCAACTGAGATATCAAATTTTGCAACTTCATTAGGAAAATTTTGCAACTGGTACTCAAAATTTTGGATTGAAGAACTATTAAATTCCACAAGAGTTAAATCTTTTACGACATGGCTCCAGTAATTTGCAACTGAGACACTAAATTTTGCAACTTCTTTGAGAATAATTTACAACTTGTACATGAAATTTTGGATTGAAGAACTATTAAACTCAAGTTATTCTTTTAGGACAATGTTCTAGTATTTTGCAATTGAGACACCAAATTTTGCAACTTCCTTAGGAATAGTTTGCAACTGGTACTCAAAATTTTGGATCGAAGAACTATTAAATTTGTAGAAAAGTTAAATCTTTTAGGATAACATTCCAGTAATTTGCAATTGAGACACTAAATTTTGCAACTTCCTTAGGAATAATTTGCAACTGGTAGTCAATATGTTGGATCGAAGAACTATTAAATTTCTAAAAGAGTTATTCTTTTAGGATAATGTTCGAGTAATTTGCAACTAAAACACCCAATTTGGCAACTTTCTTAGGAATAATTTGCAACTAGTACTCGAAATTTTAGATCAAAAAACTATTAAATTTGTAGAAAAGTTAAATCTTTTAGGATAACGTTCCAGTAATTTATAATTGAGACACCAAATTTTGCAACTTTTTTTAGAAGCATTTGTAACTGGTACTTGATATTTTGGATTGAAGAATTATTAAATTCTTACATGAGTTATTCTTTTAGGACAATGTTCCAGTAATTTGCAACTAAGACACCAAATTTTGCAACTTTCTTAGGAACAATGTGCAATTGGTATTTGAAATTTTGGATTGAAAAACTATTAGATTCTTACAAGTTATTCTTTTGGGACAACGTTCTAGTATTTTGCAATTGAGACACCAAATTTTGCAACTTCCTTGGAGATAATTTGCAACTCATACATGAAATTTTGGATCGAAGAACTATTTAATTCTTGAACTTGCAAACTTACCAAATTAATTTTGGACATGGCTCCAGTAATTTACAACTGACATACCAAATTTTACAACTTCCTTATGAATAATTTCCTACCTCTGATAGAAATTTTAAAACGACACCCTTTTAGTGATTACAGAAGATATGAACTGTATATGTAAGAAACATGTATTAATTCATCTAATGCATCTACACATATTAGCTGTCCACATACACAAAAGCATGAACCTGGATTTACAAACGAGGGGTTGGTATGTACCAAAAAAATCTCCTAATAATACCAATATATATCTACATAAACCTATATATGTCAACCAAATCCAAGTTGATGTAATCTCATATTATAGAAGCATCAACTTGGATTTTCAAAAAGGGGCTGCTATATGCAAAAAAAAACCTAAAACTACCCATATGTGTATGTCACCCAAATCCAAGTTCATGTGGTAACCCATTTACAGTAACATCAACTTGGATTTAGATTTCTATACCTCTTCCGCATATGACCTGCTTCATGGCAACGAGAACAATGATAAAGCTTCTTTTGTTGATGTTGAGACTCGATCCTCACATGACGAGGTCTACCAGCTGGTCGAGATGTTCTAAGAGGCAGTAAAAAGGTTTGGTTCATGAGCTCAGATATTATCAATGCATTTGGCTTTGGTATGTCATGGGTCTCAACAAGATGCATAGTGCCACTGTATATTTTCTCCTTCCACTTTGTTGCATTTAGCTCAAGCATTAGTGTTGTGATACTTTATATTGCACATAGTAGAACTTCAAGATCTTGTGTAGCATGTGAATTTCCAGTTGAACATCCTGCTCTACATTTCCCTTCAAATCATGTTTATTACTACTATTCATATTCATATTAGCATAATATTAATCATGCAACTATTAAAAAAACTTACCCATTAATTGAATCTCTAATTGCCTTTGTACTTTGCTGTATCTTCCCAATGATGTACACATGAGTAAAATTATCATTCAATTTCATTAATTGATTTATCCCTTCATCATTTTTAAGGTCTAAAAGAGCATTACAATCAAACTTTATTATGTACTTCAACTCTATTCCATTTAAATCACAATTCAAGCATGATAAAATAACCTAACAAGTCCTTTAAGAGACATTCCTTCTCTAATCATTCTTCCATTATAACTCCCCCCATCATAATGCATTTTCCCATGCATATCTTTTACAATATCTCCACTAAAATGAAAATAACAAAAAATTTTCTTTAAACAACTATTTTTCATCATATCTAATGATATCAACCTATAATAAACAAAATAAAATATAATAATATATCACTTAGAAATAAGTTACTTTTGACATAAGTGATTTTTGTATCAGTGAGACAGTGACAACGTTCCATCTTAAAATATGGGCACTCGATGATAAATTCTTACACTTTCAGTTGCAAAATATCGAATCTTCATGCCAAATCTTTAGAGACGTGAAATAAAAAAAATATTTCATGTTCAGTTGCAAAAAAGCGTTCCATCTTTTTCCTTACGAGAGCCATTTTGCAAGAAATCAAACCTTAATGGAGTCAACTTTTTTGTTTAGATGTAGGGATTTGTAAAAAAAAAACATGTCTAAACACACCAGCCAAACAAACTCAGCAGAGAATAAAGCTTCCTTGGATCAATAATTAAGGCAACTCCACCTCTTCCAAGCACAACTCTGTTTTAGGAATGAATATTCTTCAACGTGCAACTCTAACACTTACATGCAGCTCTCAGTAATGACAGGAAAGAGAAAAATCGAGACGAAAATGTGAAGCTAATGAGTATACATGTTATATTTAATCATAAGGGCATTTTCATCATTTCTATCAAAACTCTGATTTGTGAAAAACAGCATGGGACTTTATTGGCCTTTTAAAATTACTTGAGACTTAATTGGTATAAAATTGATCCTTTGAGACTTGATTGTCATTTTTCCATAATGAAATTTGAACCTTCTAGATTTTTATATATACAGTCGCATTTTAAAAATTTTAATTTTTAATTTTTAATTTTATATTTATAAAAATAAAAAAAATTATATAAATCTATTAGTTATCAATATAAATAAATTTAATATATACAGTCTAATTTAATATTAAAAATTTTGATAATTTTTATAAATTAATTGTTCAATTTACTTTAAACAGTTTAGATTTAAAATTTAAAAGTTATAATCTTTTAAAAAGAATAAAAAATATTTTAAAAAAACTTCTCATTAAGATATGGATTATCATGAACAAGTTTAGATATTCAATTTATAAAAATTATAAAAAATTAAATCTATCTAGATTAGTAATGAACATATTTGTTAACAATTTAAAAAATTTATAAATTTTTATTTTAATAAATATAAAAATAAAATTAAAAAATTAGGAAAAATGATAATAAAATCCTTAGGAAATATACAAATAATAATTTGATCCCTTAAAATATCATAATTTCACTGAAGTTTTTAGATTTTTTTTTATCATTGATGAATTTTTATAAATAACCAAATTGTCTTTGTTAAAAATAAAACGATTTACAAGTTTTGTTTAAATAATCACAAGTTTTTTTCTTATATTCGCAACAATATAATAACAAATCAAGAAGGAAAGTTGTGATTATTTAAATAAAACTTGTGAATTATTTTATTTTCAACAAGGGCAATTTGATTATTTATAAAAATTTATCAATGATAAAAAAATATCTAAAAACTTTAGTGAAATTATGACATTTTGAATAATCAATTTATCATTTGTATATTTTAAAGAGATTTTATTATTATTTTTTCTTAAAATTATCCAAATTAAATTTCAATGGCCTAAACTTTTTTTTTTTTTTTAATCAAGAAACAGTGGTGTGTAGCAATTGCTAAGCACTAGGGTACTTATCAGTTAATATTTTGCTGAGTACCAAAGACAGGGGCTCGGTTTTGGTGCTCATTTTAAGATGAGCACTATGGTGCTAAGCACTAAAAATACTGTCAGTTTGGTAGTGTTTTTTTTTTTTCTTTTCAAATCACAAACTCATTATAATAATAACAAATAAATATTATAAAATTATTATTTTAATATTTAATAAACAAATAAATATTAAGATGTTAAAATTGAACCTAAATACTTTTTTGACTCATTAAAATTTGACTTAAACAATTCATATATAAATTTTGATCTAAACAAATTAGAATTGTATTGAAAAAATTAAAATTGTAACAAAAAAATAAAAAATATTTTTTTTTATTTTATTAATTTTGTATAGTTGTCTTTCTATGAAAAGTAATATTATTTAAGGCATGATCGTGTATTAAATATAAATATTTTTTAGCAGGAATTCAAATATTGATTTGTTGTAATGCAAGAAACTAACTCATTTTGCTAAATTCAATCTCAATTTTAAACTCTTTAAATCATTTTTTATTTGTTCAGTATAACTGTAAACTGTTCAAACTAAAATTTTATTTGAACTACTCTGATTTAATTTTAACATATTAATATTTATTTATATATTAAATATTAAATTAATAATTTATAATATTTATTTATTTTATTATAATGAGTTTGTGCTTTTTGGTGTTGAGATGAGCACTGAAACCAATTTTCCAAAGATAGACGCTTGGATCTTCTCATTGTGGCTTTTCTTCACGGCTTCTCATAATCTTTAAAGCGAGCACTGTGGTCATTAAAGTCATCAGTTGGTCCATGATGCACCTCGTCACAAAGATTTTAAGAAAGGAAAATGATATTAAAGTATCATAAAAAGAAATTAATGATAGTTATATACTCATCAAAAGCTTATGAAAAATAGATTGTAAAAATTAATTCATATAGTTGTAAACAAAATTTTCAATTACGAACTGAGAATTACGTGTAGAATTTAAATATGTAATTTTTAATTAGAAAATCTGAATTTGCAAGTATTTGAATAAATATTTGCAATTAAATTTTTAGAGAAAAAATTAACAGAAGCCTAATTGTCATTAATTCTTTCTTCTAAGACTTAGTTGTTCTAAGTCCTAGAAGGAATTAATTACAATTAAGTTCCCGGGAAATTTTTCTCTGAAAAATTAGTAACAAATATTTATTTAAATAATTTCAAGTTTAAAAATTCTAATTATAAATATAATATTTAAATTTTAAAAGTAACTCTTTGAGACTAAGATTCATGCTTGTAGCTTTCTGAATCAATTTTTACAACCCATTTTTCAAAACTTTTTACTGTGGATATAACTATCATTAATTCCTTTTTTTCTTTTGGACTTTAATGTTATTCTTTTTTAAAATCCCTTTTGATCAAGGATGGATCTACAAATCAATATATGGGGGCCAAAAATGAAAGATTACAAGAAAGGGGGGACCAAAATTAATTTTCATGTGTTCCAAATAAAAATATATACTTTTTACGAAGTAATCTTGTATCATGGGGGCCCAGCATCCCTGCTTGCCCCTCTTGTTATATCCGGCTCTGCTTGTGATGTATGTAGCGCATCATGGACCAACGGGTCATTTAAGGGGATAAGATTTGAAGATTTTCGGAAAGCAGTTGAGAAAAGTCAGTGTGAGAGAATCTAAGCCCCTACTTGTGGACTTCTTAGTTTATTTTGAAATGATCCTTGGTTGTCTGTAACTTGATTTTTAAGTATATTTATTACAATAAAATTTTATAAAAATTATAAACAAAAATTAATATTAAACATGAAATGTCTTCTGAGCTCATTTCTCTTGATAAAATCTGGACCATTCATATTTTAAAAGTTTTTATTTTTTATTTGATATCTATAAAATTAAAAAGTTTAAAAAGTTTAAAAAAATATATTCATTCCCACGCTGATCAATACAGATATTTAATCTGACTAATGTAATTTAATATTAAAATTTTTAAGTTGGCGTGTAAATGTACTACTAATGTATGAACAGTCCAATTTAATATTAAAAAGTTTTATAATTTTATAAATCAAATATCCAAACTTATTTTGAGCAATACAAATTTAATATTATATTTTTTAATTCTTATAAATTTAATTTTGATCAATACAATTTTAGAAATACCTAAAAACCAATTTAAAATGAACAGCGTGGATCATTTTGAAATAAATGAAAGACCCATATTAGCCTTTTGGCTAATGAGCACCAGATGCAAACCCTTGAAAAATGCATCCGCATTCAGTGCTCGCCACTATAATTTGTAAGGCATTTTGTGACAACCTAATTTTTTATTCCTATAAATTGAGTAAAATCAGGATATGGTTTAATAAAGAAGTCGAGGTTTAGAGTAACTTAATTTATGTTATTTGATATGTAGAGGCAGAAATGATTGTGATTTAATGAAGTAGAATATGAAATTAAATTAACTCTAACTATATTCTTAAATCATCAAATTATTATTTTATGAAGAAGTACAAAATTGAAGGTAGTAAATATTTATTAATATTGATTTGAAATTAACGAGATTATTTCATGATAATTGGATGTTAACGTGAAATCAATCGAATAAAGACAATTTACTCAAATAGTTTAAATTTTAAAGATTTTAGCTATATTTAAAAAAGTGAAAAAAATAATTAATCATGGAAGAGGACTTGAGGACACTAGCCTCGCTTGGTTCTTTAGAAATAATTTTGATGAATACTTGAGAATGAGATTTGGTTTTATAACATATATATGATTTGGAATATTATTGTTGTATGGATTTATATGAGTTGTCATTTAGAGAATCTGTGAATATATTGAGAAATTTAAACATCATACTGTTGCCATCACATTGGAGCTCAATGTTTGGTTTTTATTGGGACCCTTGGTATTATATTTGATCATTTGGCCGGAATTGGATAAGCTCGTGGGACTTTATTACACCTCTCTAACCTATAGTGTATGAGAGGGAACTCATAGTTTGGTTGAGTTCTGTAGCCTATGGCTCGGCTACATCTCTTAGAGAGCTTGATGTAAATTCAATAACATGAATGAAACCTATTATTATAAATAGCACATGAGTTCTTTAAGAGAGAATAAGAAAGTTATAAGGGAGGTTAATAAATTATCATGTATATTTATTATGATTATTATTGTTGATTAATTTATTTCCCCACTTTACTACTTGCAATCCATTCCTGCATTTTCTTTTAATTTATTGTTGATTAATATTTACAATTGAGGAGTCTAATAGCAGCTGATAAGTCTCATTGTTTGCACACATTTCGTATCATATAAGATCTAGTGTATGCATTCAATTGAGTTTTTAAACATCTCTTTGTGCTTATTATTTGCAAGTGTTGGTATATTCTTTATTGAGGGCATTTCAAGTATAAAAGTGAGTTTTTCCAAACATTCTATTTGAGTTTTGAAATTGTGTCTTTTTATATGCCAAGATGATTGGTAGAATTGGTTTTTTTTTTTTAATTCAATCTAGATTGAGAATTATTTAGAAAAGAGATACTTTAAGGTTATCTCTATAAGGGTGTCAATTTGCCTTTAACTTGAGAGTCAAATGTGTGTTCAACTCTACACTTTTGTCTTGACTTTACATTTCACTTTATATTCTTAAATTTAATATTTCCACCTAAGTTGAATTTAATTATCACACAGTATGATTGAATTGATTATTTTTATTCTCTTCTGACATAAGTTAAATAAATAAAGAGGATGAAGGTATGTAACAACATTTTATCAATTGGTCACTTGGAACTTAAAAGAGGCACCACATTTACTAAGCACAAGAGGTGTAGACTAAGCTTCAAAAGGTGGAACACACTAGATCAAGTTAGCATTGGAATCATCACCTTTTCCTCCAATTTCACCTAACAACATTCAATTATGCTAGACGGTTTCAAACATACATTTTCAAATCCAGAATAAGTAAAACAAATCAAGCCTTTAATGAGCAAAACATTGCCACGTGGTTTATATACATAAGAAATAAGAAATGATATAAAAACCAGTAATTTTTAGTATAATTTCATAGTATAATATGTCAATATATATAACACAATTCAAAATGTTAATTAACTAAAATATTATAAAATCGCATTTTCCCTAAACTGGGCTTTATTTTAAAGTTAGTTCCTATTTGTAAATTATTAACCAAAACCAACTTATTCTAATCATTTCCATACCACAAAAACCCCTACTCTCAATAATCATCAATCATTTCATTCTTTATTTCTAATTCAACCTCCCATCCAAATAGCATTCCAATGCATTTAACATCTCAATATATTTCCAATAGTTATTTCCAAACCATAAAATTCATAGTTAAATCCATAATTTCGTAAAATCATTAAAATCTGCAATTTAATTTCCTCCTTCATCATTTTGGTTCCTAATTCCTCAAACTCAACTATTTTTGTTAGAATCATAGATTACTAGTGGATACTCTAATTTATCAAAATCTTCACTTCCCCCAGTTAAGATTTAATATCCAATATTCATCTTCAAAATTTATCATCAAACACCCAATTATTCTTTTAAAATTTTAATTCAAGCATACCATATGAATTTCACAATCCTAAACTTATAACTTTTTATTCATTCGTAAATCATTTTTTAAAAACTACTAGAAAGACTACAAACTTGAACTGTTACAATCGTGCCAAAAAGTCTATTTTCATACTAAGAATCTCAAGTATTCAATGGTAATTGAAGTCAAATTCAATTATCATGAAAATTTAAATATAAGATCCTTATTACTTAAAATTCTTAACCAAAATAAATTTGAAATTACACTGTGCTGTTGAGATTGAAATAAAAATAATTTTATACAGAAAATGACAAAAGTGCTTTGAATAGAAATGAAGAAATAGAAGAGAATAGAAATTACTGCTTAACATGACTTGTTAAATGCATAATATGAGTTGTTAAATCCATTACTTAACCTGCTAAATCGGTAACTTTATTTGTGGATTTATCAAGCCCAATTAAATTTGTAACTTATTAAATCATTATTTTAACTTGTACTAAAATAGTTTCATATTTTTTATCAGGTAAAGAAAAAGTTACATTGCTTGTTAATTTCATTACTTTACTTGATAAGCCCATTGGGTTGCTTGTTAATTATCTAACTTCTGTAAATATTTTAAAAAAAATAAAGAACATTAACAAGTAAGATAAAGAAATTAACAAGCAACATAACTGACTTATCAATTAATATGAGAGAATTAACAAGCAATGTAGTGTTTTTAACAAGTATAAGTTAAAATAAAGATTTAACAAGTTATGGATTTAATTGGAGCTTGATATATTCACAAGTAATGTTATAGATTTATCAAGTTATGTAACAAGTCATGCTAAGAAGTGATTAATGTTCTCCTTCTTCATTTCTATTAAGGGCACTTTAGTTATTTGTCTTGCAAAATTATTTTCATTTCAGTTTCAATAGCCTGAAGTGTATTTTCAAATTTATTTGATTATGTTTTTTTAATTAAATCACATCCATGGTTCTAATATGAAATTTTTCATAAAAACAATCTAATTTAAACTAAAACCTAAAAGTTTTTATGTGAGTGTACTTTTCATATAGCAATTAAATAAAAATCTTGATTCCAAAAGCGTTCTTAGGATGGATACATTTGTGAGTATAAATATTCAATATACTAAAACTAAACTTGTATTGAAGAAACATTTCTACTAAACGACTACTGTTAGGTTATTAGCATAATATAATGATTTCCTCTCTATTTTACCTTAATTATAAATTCTTTTTATTTTTAAAACCCATGCGAACCTCCCTTAAAATAAATAGTTACTACTTACAAATCTTTCTTCTACTTTTAAAATTTTATTTTCATCCACCTAACTGTTAGCTGATTATATATATTAAATTAAAATGCTCATCTTTAAATATAAATGTTATCTAAAAAATATTTAAATTATACAAAAATTTAATGGTATGTGTATTTTACTTTTACTTTGGGGAAAATTAATTCATCTCCCTATAATTTTATTTGATTTTGGGTTAAAGTTCAAAAATGCTCTCAAAGTTTTCAAGCAGATACATCCCATATTCTAAAATATTTGTTGGCACAATTTTTTTCCAACATTTTTAATTTAAATACAAGGTCACCTTGCAGTTAAGTTTGACCCTAATTGATTGTTAAGTCAAAGAGTTTGACTGAGGCTTTCAGATCTTAGCAGAGGCAGCCACAACAAAGAACTAATAGATCTAGATTTTTCTAGTTGTTCAAGCAAAACTACAGTTCTGATTTTTTATGTTTCCATCCTTACTCTGATTATTCGCACTATGATTTTGTTCAAGAATTGTGGAATTTTTGTGTTTGTGGTATGTTGGAATTCTTGGGTTTTGTGGTTTGATTCTTTGTGTAATCAAATAGATCTTAGCAGATATATTGCAAGCTAGGGTTTTGAGGGGACTTAGTTTCATCCTTGTTCATGTGTAATTTTTGTTGATTGTAGTTTGTTGGAATTTGTGGCTTGCTAGTTGCACCATTGTGGGAACAAGAAGAAGAATAGTTGAAGAGGGGAGAAGAACGATTGATATGTAATATAAGTTGGAATTTTGTTTTCTTTTTATTTTTTAGTTACTAAAATATGCCACGTGCTACATACATGGCAAATCTAGAAAATAATAAAAGCAGTCAAAATTTCAAAAATAACAGTCAAACCAGTTAAAAATAATGATAGGGAAACTAAATAAAAAATGTTAGGGTGAAATTGTGATAAAAAATACTTTAGGATATTGAATGTGTTTGACTAAAAACTTTGAAAACATTTTTGTACCTCAACCTTTAATTTTCAACCAGGTCCCTAGAATTTTATTTGTTTTTATTGGATGCTTAAAGTTATTTGTATCAGTGGTTCTAGTCCTCCCATCTAAAAAAACGTTAAAGAGAACTTGATCAATGCAGCTAGAATTGATCAAGTAGTTAATAGGATGGACTCTAGTTGTCAAAGCTACAAATTGAACAATATATAATTCATTTTGCTTCGACTGAATGTTTTTCTAGCTTTCTACAAACATCAAACTGCTTTATATACTTGGTGAAAGCCTACTTGAACTACACCAATCCCTATAGAACCTACGATTCACTTCCTCACTTAAAAGCCGACCCCATATTGTGTTCAATCCTAAAAAGCCACATGATGTTTTCACAAGGTTTTGAGAGGGTGGGGGTGTATTTTCCTTAAGCGTAAACATGGTGGGTATAGCTACACCTACAAATAGAGAATTCTTTCAATCATAGAAAAAAGTTTATTGTTAGAGATCATGAATAATAGAAAAAGAAAAAATGAATGAAATGTGGAAACTAGCATGAGTTACTCTATTGTTCTCTATTTTTTCTTTCAAAAACAGAGCATTTTAATTACCAAGAATTTGTCATGTGAATCTTGGTCCTATATATGTGAAAGGCTACTTTTATCAAGTTACACGAAGGTGATTAAAATTCATTTGGTTCATTACAGTTTTAGCATAATAATCTAAGAAGCACAAATACGGGTATCGGTGTCGGGTATGATACGATACGATACGCGGATATGGCTATTTTCAAAATTTTAGGATACATGTATGGCTATATAAATAATTAATTATTAAATATTTGGATGTCCAAAAATACAATTTCAAGATGTCCAATGCCATCACAAAATATAATACAATAAGTAGTTAAGCACTTAAACACTATCAAGTGGCAAAAGATAATTATCAACTTAAAGTAATTCTAATCTTCCCTATCTTCATTGACACTGTTAACATCTAGAAATTCATGTTATTTCATCACATTTTTCTTAGATTCTAATTCATTTTGGTTCAATTGTATATGTTTTTATTACCCAAATTAGGAAAATGTGCATTTTGTTTTCGGCTTGTGTTCTTGGCTTTAATTTAATATTTTTAGCCTAATTTCATGTTATTTTGATTGAAATTTTAATTAGAAGCATTTCTGGAGCTTTGTGGATGTTTTTGGAAGGATTTTGAGTGAAAAAATCAAGAGCAAAATGAATGATTTTCATTAGCTGCAAAAACAGTGCAAAACTGCTAAAGTCATCCTAAAGTCGTAACTTTCGTTCGCGACTTTCGCCACTGTCAGAAAAACGCTGCATTTCATTTATTAGAAATTGGTTGGCTAGGACATATATATGCTGAGAGCTCAACCCAGAACGCATTCTTCAGACTTTTAAACACTTTTGGAGCTTGGTTGTGCTAGGGTTTGGGCATTGGAAGAGTTGGGATCAAGAGATTGAAGCTTTGAAAACATTTGGAGCTCATTTTCTTCGGTTTTTCTATTCCTCTTCCCTTTCCTCTCTTGTAATCTGAAATGGGTCCACTTATTTTGTATATTTGTAGCTTGTGGATGATTATGAGTAGCTAAACCCTTTGTTCTAGGATTATTTGGAACCCTTGTATGGATTAACATTATATTTCTCCTTTCTTTTTGTGATTAATGATATAATGTGTTTATTTTACTCTTTCCTTAATGCTTCTACTTGATTGTCCACCATTTAGATGTTGGGTTCACTTAATTAATGCTTGAGAGGGTTAGGTTGAGTGTAGAACTTGGGTAATATTGTGCAAGAACTTGATATTTGCATGTTGAATGGATGGTTTTGCTAGTAAGATAGAGATCTACTTACTAGCCTTGCATAACCACATTAGGGTTGGTGTTCAAAATTGAGTTTTATTAATTGTAACAAGAGATTGGGCAATTAATTTAACTAAACACTTGTTCATGACTTGAGAGAGCTTGTCCAAGTATTTTTAGAACCCTAGGTTAGTACTTATTCTCATTAAAAGCATTTATGAGAGGAGGTAATTTTGGTGTTGTGAAATGCAAAGGGGTCCAAATAATCCTAGGTTTCAATTTGTGTTGAAAGTTTGTGAATCACTCACTTTTCTTTATTTTCTAGAGTTAATTTCATTTGCAAAATCATTTTCACCTAACTTTGTGTAGCTCAACTTGATCGAATTTACTTATTCTTTTGCTTGATCATTGTTTTTGAACAAATCCTCGAGGGAACGATACTTTACTTTCATTATATTACTTGCTACGATCCGTACACTTGCGGTGAGCAACAGACACCACCACTTTCTCCTATAAGTTCTCTCTCCAAAATTGGCTCTTCTAGAGATAAACTTGCAACTTCAAGATTTTCAGCATCATCTATTTCTCAACAATCTCTACTAATATCCCACAATCTACTTTCTCTAGTGGAATACTTCTCACTCTTTCTTGAAAGAAGATGAAGATTTGAATAAACAAAAACTAAATTATCTTCTCTTTTTGGAAGCATCTTGTTTCTCTTTAGTGAATGAATAAAAGAGTAAGTGCTCCAATTTCTTTCACAACAAGATGATGAGCATGGTTGATTGAAAAGTTTCAATGCAGTCCCTTGAAGTTTAGGAGCATCAGCACCATGATTACTCCACCAAACCTTAGGCTCTAATATCTATCTATCTTGTATGGAATCAATAAAATAAAACTCATCTGAACATCCAGAAAACTTTGAAAATTCATTCATAACCAATTTCCTCTATTTTTCATCTAGAAACATCCTGCTAAAGCACTTTTTTTCCTCTCAGTTGATATTTCAGCATCTCTATGTGGAGAAACTCTATTTGGTCCATCTTCAAGCCATTGTGTTGTATAATACCTACAATAATATAATAACATCAATTGGAGTTGTGATGTAAAAATGGTATAGAAAAGAATTTCATGATCAAAAATAAGAATAACACACCTAGGATTCAATGAGTGGGCAAGACAATGTAGTGGAGTGGCACTCTTTTTCCATCGATCAATGATGATGTTGTAAAGAACTTCATAAAATGAAGAGTAATTAGAAAGTAATTTTCTCTCATGCTTATAAATTGATTCCTTGATTTGCTCTACTATTGAATCCCACATCTCATAAATCAAATGAAGTGTGGGTTTATTTGTGTCAGCAAATCTCAGCATATTATAAATTGGTTTAGTGAAAGAGAGAATATAATCAACCTTCTCCCACCAAAGATCATTAAGAATTATGACTTTCACAGTAGTAGCCTTTCCAACATCATTATCTCTATAAGCATTCCATTCTTCACTAATAACCAGTATATGAAGAGAAGTTTTGATAAGTTTGAATCTCTTCAACATCATAATTGTTGATGAAAATCTTGTTTCGGCTATTGCAAGAAACTTTAATGGCACAAATTCATTAAACATGGCCAATCTCATAGAATGATTCATGATAAATGTTCGGATAAAGACTGCATAATCCCTTACCTTAGTGATCCAACAGCATTCTCTATAAACAATTTCATTTGCCTCTGTATTTTTGGTTGCACATATATTCTTCAAGGTAAGATTAAGTGTATACACCACACATGGTGTCCAAAATATGTGAGGATATTCATCTTCCACCATCTTACTAGTAGACTTACAAACAGGTGCATTATTAGTGATTACTTGAATAACTTTATGAGGGCCCACTTCTTCAACTACTTTCTTTATCAAGTTAGCCATGTAAAATCTGTCTTTATACTCACTAGTTGCATCAATTGCCTTCAAAAACATGGGATTTCCATCACTTACAACCATCAAATTAATTAATGGCCTTCTTTGTGTATCTGTCCAACCATCTATAACTATACTTACCCTCTTATGATTTTAAGTCCCTTTGATTAATTCAAGTTGCCTTTCAACATTGGCCCTTTCTTTTTGCAACAAAGTAGATCTTAGTGCATTATAACCAGGAGGTTTAAAGCTAGGAATTACATTGTTGGCAGCATATTGAAATGCACTAATAAAATATGGGTTACATGCCAAATTGAAAGACAAGCCAGCCGAATAGAACATTCTAGAAATTTTAGTAGTTAAATTATCTCTAGCTTCTTGTTGAAAAGCTCTTTCTATTATATTTATTGCCTTCCTTTTTCCTTGATTGTGTTCACTTTGAATAGGGGCAGAACCCCTTTGACATAAGGGGGACAAGCTCTCAGTTGGAGTTGGCAATGGCACATGTCATGGTTTTGTTCTATTCCCAGCCTCCTCTTGAGCTTTTCACTTTTCATCTAAACAACTATCATCAAATTTTGGCATATCGCAATACCCTTTCTAGAGATCCTCAATAAATGAAATTTAACTCTAGAATAAGAACCATTATATTGATTATTACAATAGTTACAATTCTAACTTCTATTCCCACCTTCCCCTTTATTTTCTTAAGGAACCAAAGTTACATAAGCCCATAAAGGAGTACTCTCTTTCTATCTTTCATTACTAGATTGAAACTGAGAATTCACGATTCTTGAACTACTACTGGGTCTAGAATTAGAAGCCATTGCAGATTTAATTTATATTGAAAAATTATAAACAATTTCTGTAGTTTTAACACGAAGAGAGCTAATAAAAATTTAAAATAAATCAATGTTTAAATCAGCAAAATAATCCATCTAAATAAAAAAATTTAAATCAGTAATTTAGCATTAAATTGGGAAAACTAATCAGGTAGCTTTGCCTCTCTTGGTTCAACAGTGACTTGCAAGCATTAAGCAATAAATATCTAACACAGCAGTCATACTAACTAGGAGATAGAGAGCAATAAATATCTAACATTGAGCATTGAACAATAAAAGAAGTGAAGAGATAGAGACGCTGCTTAGAAGCACCAATACGTGAAGATAAATTACCAAGATTAAAGACTGAAGACTAAAGAGATAGAGATGTTGAGGCAGAGCTCAGACGATGAGGTAGCGAGTGAAGTAAGAAGTGAAAACATAAGTTAAAGAAGGACGATAGCTGACGACGCAACAAGCAACAGAGCAACAAATGTGAGAAAGGGGTCGACTAGAGCTTAAAATCTTAGGATATTGGGTTTTTGGAGTTGGGATTGAGTAAAAAGAAGTGAAAACGTAAAGTTTCGTATCTACCTGTGTCCAACCCATGTCTACCTATCTCATCTCACGTCCGCCTGTGTTCGTTGAAAACTGGGAAAACGGACGTGCTATTTTCACATCTTGAATGCGTGTCCGTGTCGGATACATGCTAGCCATTTTTCATGTATCAGTGCTTCTGAGATAATAATATAAAAATGTATTCTATAATTGAATATTAAGATATTATCAATTTATATAGAAGAATGCTTCACATGCTAATACCAACAAGAAGTGATGATGCGGAAGCCATGATGAATTGCAAAAGTAGAAGTGTAATGTATCCAAGAGGTTTTAGACGGGCAGGGCAGATTTTAATTAAAGTAATCCAAATAACAAATGATACATGATAATTGAAAAAAAAGTTAAATCTATATATATACTCCTTCGTTTAAAAATGTAAGGCATTTTTTAAGTTAGATGTTAAAAAATATAAAGCATTTTTAGTCTTTTAAGGTGTAATCATTGCATTTTTTTTCCCAAAGTGCACCTATTAATAATGACCTTATATTTATTATTGGGTGTTTAATAAGGTAAATATAAAAAGATAGGATTAGTTGAAAAGTAGATAACTACTTTATTAAAGGGTGAGATTCGATTAAAAATGCCTTATATATATCATTAACATTATATAAATATATGTTAATGTATATATTTATATTTAATATAATTTTATAATATATAAAAAATATATAGCTTATAATTTTTTAAATTTTGCTCATTGATTTTTTATAGTATAAAATTATTAGTTATTATGCCTATAATAAATTTTTTAACAATTTTTTTCTCAATATAAATTATCATTAACTTAGTGAAAAATATAAGTTCCTTTTGAGTATCAAATGATTTAAATGCATATGCAAAGTTGTGTTCAATTAGGAAGTTATATTGCTTGTTTACTGAGTTTAGTGTTTATTTCTTTTGAATAGGTGAATTTATGATAAATATTAAACACATTACATTTAATATATCTTGAGATTTTTGTTACAATGTTGGACAAACACTACTACAAAAACATAAATAAAAGAAGCCATGAAAAATGACGGTCAAATAAAAACACGTCGTATATGAGAGAGGCGGGTGACGGTAAGAAAATAAATGACGGGCATTCAAACACCCGTCATATATTGTAAGACTTTAAATGATGGGAATTAAAAAAACCCATCATTTATTTTTGCCTAACGTTTCATTTACTGGAAGGAAAAAATAAAAAATAAAATTGAACTTTAAATGATGGGTATTTGAACTACCTGTCATTTAAAGTTTACACAGTATATGATGGTTATGCAAACAACCATTATATATTGGTGCCCGCCGTTTTAGATTCTTAAATTTAAAAAATAAAAAATTTTAAAACTTTAAATGACGGGTGTTTCAAACACTCATTATTTAAAGTCCCAATAATTTATGACAGGTTTTTTAAACACCCGTCATATATTGGGGGCCAATGTTTTGGTTTCTTGAATTAAAAAATAAAAAATTTTAAGCTTTAAATGACGGTTGTTTTAATTGTTTAAAACAACCGTCATTTAAAGCCTCAATGATATATCACGGGTGTTTAAAACACCCATCATATATTCATGAATAAATGATGAGTATTAGAATACTTGTCATTTATTTTCATTTTTATTCATTTTTCAGACTCATTTTTTAATTTCTTCTCGTTCATCGTCTTTGTTTTCTCTCTTCTCCACTTCTACATGAAATCAGTAGAAATCTCTCAATTTGCCTCCATTGTTGCTGTCAACCACTTAGTCCCTCTTCGACGTGAAAGTGCTCCTCCTACACCATCCGTTGCCTCTCTCATTTGCTTCCTCTTTGTGTTTCATCCTCTCTTCTCCAAGGTACATAGGTTTGTGATTTCTATAGTTTTTTTTTTCATTTTCTTCCAATATGCTTAGATTTCTAGATTATGGGATTGATTTATTTAATATTATGGATTGTTTTATTAGTTGATTTTTATTGTTTAAATTTCTCCTCATTTGTTGCCTATTTTAATATTGTGGAGTGTCAAAAATTGTTAATGTTTGATGTTTTATTAACTTGAGAATGATAGTAGATGATATGCTTAGCCTTAGGATGATTATTAAGATGAAAATTAGTGATCAAAATGGGATATTTATGATGACTGTATTTTTCTATGAATTTTGACTGATTTATTTCAATAATTTTTAATTTAAATTCTGTGCATTGCTTGATCTGAGTAGTTTTATCATTCAAAACTACATATTTAAATGTACTAGTGTACCAATTTTCATTACAATTGAAGTTCATGTTAGTGACCAAACCTGACGCACAGTTTCTCTAAAAATCATTGCTATTTTATTGATATTTTTACAGTTGGTAAGAATGATTTGTTCTTCGCTTGAGATTGCTAATATAGGATATGTATAGCCTTAGAATGATCAATGAGACAGAAAATATTGATTCAAAATGATGTTTATAATGTTTTTCTTTTTTCTATGACTTTTGAATGAATTTTATATATAATTTTATAATAATTAGAGTTAATTTAAAAATGCTATTTTGTGAGAATTTTGTTGGTTTTGTGATTGTATATGGTTGGAATTAGTTTGTTGAGTGAGATGCCAAGATTGAAAAAGAGGGTTTTACCCCGAGAAATACTTTCTTTATGCCGTTATGCTGCCGAATTTTTTTTGGCGGTTGAAGGAGTATGTAAATGCTCATGCATTGTGACTCATGATTCATTAATTACTCTATATTATATGTAGAGTAGTCAATTTCTTTATTGATAATCTTTCTATCATTCCTTTTCTCTTCATATTCATGAGTCACTGATCACATTTCCTTGAATGAATTGTCTTTTAGATTAAAAAGTTATGGATAAAAAATGGATGTCTTCTAATCAATTAAGTAAAGAGTATTTGAATGGTATGAAAGAGTCTATGAGGTTTTCTCTTGAGCATGTAAAAGACCCTAAAAGAATAGTGTGCCCTTATGTAAGATGTGGTCTTTTGAAGCAAATTAGTGCATCTAAGATGGAAGACCATTTAGTGTGCTATGAAATTGATGAAAATTAAAAGTGTTGCCATAAGCATGGAGAGACTAGAGAGGATGAGTCTACTAGTAATTGGGAGTATAAAGGAAGCTTTAAATCAGATGATCATGACACAAATACTTATAAGGGTGATTGTCTTAAAGAGATGGCCAATGCAATTGAAAGGGAACTTGAGGATTGTCCTAAAATGTTAGAGATGTTGAAAAGTGATGCAGAGAAGCCCTTGTGCGTTAGTTACACTGAATTCATAAAGTTGTCAGCGGTGTTGAAATTGTACAACTTGAAAGTGAGCAATGGATGGAGTGATAAGAGCTTTACAGAAAATCTTACACTTATAAAACAACTTCTACCTGCGAACAACGAGCTTCCAAGGACTATGTATAAGGTAAAACAAATGCTACACTCAATTGGCATGAGTTATGAGAAAATACACGCTTGTCCTAATGATTGCATATTATTTAGAAATGAATATGCATCATTAATGGAGCATTCAAAATGTAATGCCTTACGCTACAAAGAGAATGGGAAGAGTCCAAAGAAGGTGTTATGATATTTTCCCATTGTACCTAGATTTAGATGATTGTACAGTAGTGTAGAGGATGCAAAAAAATTTGACATGGCATGTGGATGAATAGATCAAAGATGGAAAGCTTCGACATCCAGCTGACTCTTCTCAATGGAAAAAAATTGATCTTGATTGCCCTGACTTTGGAACAGAAGATAGAAACCTTCACCTCATATTATCTACTAATAGAATGAATCCACACGAGCTTCAAAGTAGCAGTCACAGTACATGGCAAGTTATTTTGGTAATTTACAACTTACCTCCGTGGTTATGTATGAAGCTAAAATATATGATGTTATCTATTCTAATTTCAGGGCCAAAATAGCTGAGAAATGATATAGTCATATATTTGGCTCCTTTAATTGAAGATTTAAAATTGTTGTGGGAGCACACAGTGTTGAGGTATATGATGGACATAGAGAGGAAAGGTTTAATTTAAGAGCATTGTTGTTTGGTACAATCAATGATTTTTCAGCATTTGATAATTTGTCAGGGTATAGTATCAAAAGAAA
This sequence comes from Prosopis cineraria, assembly GCF_029017545.1. NCBI lineage: Eukaryota > Viridiplantae > Streptophyta > Magnoliopsida > Fabales > Fabaceae > Prosopis > Prosopis cineraria. The sequence goes on along the minus strand of NW_026555343.1, from coordinate 24,120,976 downwards.
ATTCAGATGTCCTATTTGTGAAAAGGGCACATATTCAGTGAGATTAGAATATAGAATGAAGAATGCCTATCTCAGACATCCTTGATGGTTGCATCCTGATCATTATTATCGACGCCTAAAAAAAGCTTTCAATAGGAATTTAGAAGAAAGTAAGGCACCTTTGCCATTGATAGGTGAGCAATATTTTGACAAGGTTAAGAATTTGAATATCGAGTTTGGCAAACCTTTTGCAAAGCATCTTGGGACATGTGGGTGGAAGAAAAGGTCTATTTTTTTGACCTACCATATTGGCAATCTTTATATGTGAAATATTTTCTTGATGTTATGCATATTGAGAAAAATGTGTGTGACAGTTTGATTAGTATAACTTCATATTTCAGGAAAGACCAAAGATGGCATCACGGCAAGACTTAATATGATTTCTATGGGGATAAGGGAAGAGTTGGCTCCACAAGAGAAGGGAAGTCACACATTTTTTCGTGCAGCGGCTCATACATTGTCTAAAAGAAAAAAGAAGACTTTTTATGATTTGCTTGCTACTATTAAAGTTCCAGAGGGGTACTCTTTAAATATTAAGGGCCTTGTGTCATTGAATGATTTGAAGTTAAAGGGTTTAAAATTGAATGATTGCCATGTGTTGATGAAAAATTTTATTCCAGTGGCTATACATTCTATTTTACCTGATACAGTTCGAGCCACGATTACAAAATTGTGTTTCTTCTTCAAGTCTATATGTAGTAAAGTGAATGACCTAACAAAATTGCCAAGATTGCAAAGCCGAATTGTGTTAATCTTGTGTGAACTTGAAATGTATTTTCCACCTACATTCTTTGATATAATGGTACACCTTACTATTCATCTAGTTAGAGAGACACATATGTGTGCCCCAGTTTTCTTGAGATGGATGTATCCATTTGAGCGTTACATGAAGATACTAAAAGGATATGTGAAAAATTAGAGTTGACCTGAAGGTTGTATAGTTGAACAATACATTTGTGAGGAGGCAGTTGAATTTTGTACTGATTACTTATCAAATGTCAACCATATTGGTCTTCCGACTTCACGGCATGATAGTAGAACTAATGGAGAAGGAATTATGGGCAATAAAGTAGTTAAAATATCTAACTTAAAATGGGAACAAGCACATTTATATGTATTACACAACTCTGTAGAGGTTGAGGAGTATATAGAGATGCACATGGTTGAGCTTAAGCAGGATAACCCTAATAGATTGAAGATTTGGTATGCAAACAAGCATAATAAGAGTTTACAGTTTGGTTGAAATAGCACATTTTTGAGAAGTTGACTGCCGATCTTAATTCAGTTTCTAAAAAATTAAAATGGTTGGCAAGAGGTCTAAATAAACAAGTTCTTTCCTTCATTAGCTATCTCATTAATGTGTACAAATTTTATCCCAAAGACCAAGATGATCAGAGCAAAATGCAAAATAGTGTTGTAACTCTTATAGCCCAGGCAATGCATATATCTAATACTAAAGACAAAAATTCCTTGTACGCAAAAATGTCATACTTTGGGGTAATTGAGCACATTTGAGAGTTACATTACATCAAATTTCAAGTTCCAATTTTTAGTTGTAAGTGGGTTGATAAAAAAAATGGTCTTAAAGTTGATGACTTGGGGTTCTTTATAATGTCCACCTTGACATTACCAAAATTCACCATACAATCACAACAAACAATCATAATTAGGAGCAAGGATTTGCTCCTAATCTCACATTATATATATAAGGGTTAAAATTAATAATATTTTAGAAATAATTTTGAAAAATTCAGGATCCCATAAAAACCCTTCAAATTGATGGTTTGAGCTCAAACATAATGATTTATATAGGTATTGGAAGCATGAAAACGTTTTGGGAAGCAAAACACTTTGAAACAGGGCCAAAAATGTTATTTTTAAGTGTTTTGGTCTATGCACCGTGGCTCGTGGTCTATGTGTTGCAACATGTCGCACAGAAAGCCAAGTTTTGTTGTTATACCATGCATCGCGACTTGCGCGAAATGCGCTGTGGCACATATGTCCATGACAGCAATGCTGTCATGATAGCTTTTCTGGATGAACTTCAAATGCGCGCCATTTTCGAATCCGATGTCTGATTGGAGTAATTCAAGCACCCACGTGAAGCTTATTTAATAAGCTAACTAATAGTACAAGTTTCATTACGATCTAACATTGTATGAGAATTTTAAATACTTGGATGCAAAAGTCAGTTTTTAAAGTGATTTTCAACCATCCAAGTACCCAAAACTCATAACTTATACCATTAATCCATTGTGAGGCTTGAACTAAGTCCAATGGACCAAGATATACTTGAGCAAGCATTCAAACACATAAAAACATACTAAACACAAAATTTGGCCACTCAATAGACCTTTCACCTAATATGGCCAAAAATACACAATCAATACTACAAGCACTATTTGGCCTCTATTGTCACATAATACGCTACATATATATTGTCACCACATAGATAAAACGTTCCTTGTACTTGTATTAGTATTTTAGCCCATCACTAAAAAAATTGTCATATATTCACATCATATACAATATTGGGCTAAAATATAAAATAATATAGTGTGAAACAAGTGCAACCAATCAAAATGATATACATTCCTAGTGGGCAACATATAATATCATCTATATAAGTTTATGTACATTACTCAAATTGAAATCGGGCTTTACAGTGAGAATGTAGCAAGTATGCTAGCCCTTGACCGATTCCTTCCTTGGCTCAATTTCACTGGTGGAACCTGTAAAATGATACTATAGGGGGTAAGATAAAAATCTCAGTAATTAAGATAATCTACATTATTGATTAACATGCCAAGTTATAAACAAGCCTTAAATCAAGCAAAATAAACACACCATATAAGATCACCACAAGTTACATGCATGATCCCTAACCATCCAGTCCTCTAATACTCCCGACCAAACCGGTAGGCTATTTCACAGAACCAAACCACATGTATGGCCCTCAAGCTCACCATCAATGGTAGGACGACCTAGCTAAGGTGTCCTAAATCACTTCTGGACTAGTCGTTACTCTAACACTATATCCTATAGATACTAAGGAGCATATTCTCCAACTTCACACCCTTTTGGGTACTAGGGATAGTAAGTCTCCAACACCGCACCCATTTTTGGGCACTAAGGAGAGTAAGTGTTGCACTTGGTGGCACCTGGCGTCCCGAGGTGCCAGCAATGCCATATAAACTTAATCTTCACTAACTCTACTAGGGTGACCTCCCACCCTCTAATATGTCACATTTCACTACATATCTCCACTTGACCATACATAAACAACTTTCCAAAATAAATATAACAAATCATACCATTTACTTCAAAAACATAGAATTTCACAAACCAATACTCCACTCATTTTCTAAAATAGTTAACCTTTCCAAAATTTATACATATATACACAACAAATTATAGAAAAGCAACTTGAGAATGACTTATTCAAGGTAATAAATAATGCAAATTATCTAGTTACTTCAACCTTTTTGTTACTAAAAGGGTTACCTGTGGTACTAAATCTCTTCTTGTGTCAATGTAACTCTTCCCACAGCACAATCTACATCAACAAATACTATATGTTAATTTTCAATTAATACAAGCACTATTAGCTACCAATAACTTCCTAATTCTCCCACTTCTCACTCATATTCTCAACAAAGAGGTTAAGATTAGAATTTGTTCACACAATCCATTCAAGCCTCCCTTTAACTCAATCACACCATAACACTTAATATCTTAACTTATCATGCTTCAAAACCCCATGATCAAGTTAGGGCTTGATCCAACTTTCACCAAACAACAAATTAGCTTTCTATTATCACATATCCAAGATCAATAAACCTAAATCAAATCTTTAGAGTTAATAGAGAAAATTTTCACTCTTCCAAATCCCATAGAAAATGAGATGAAAGGGTAGAGGAGAAGGTAGGAAACTTACTCAAGAGTTTGAAGGCTCAATTTATTTTCAAAATCCTCCCAAAATGATGCCTTTACAGTATTCAAAGTTGCCCCCTTCGTGCTCTAGGTTTCCCACCATAAAAACTGACTTTTTCTGATCATCTTCAAAATTTCAAGTTGTCTACTGTGCCGTGCACTACAGCGCACGCCACATAAGCCGCGGCTCACGACACAGCGAGCAAAATGTTGATTTTGCTCCTCCTGATGCCATCTGACTTGATCCGCCTTCCATCCTTACTCAATTTAGAGCCAAATATAACCCAAAAATTCAATTAGCAAGCCAAAAACATAATTAAATAAATTAATCATATTTTTAACTAATTTATCCCTTAATTATTCAATTTTTTTAGATTTGAAGTTTTTGGATATTACATTCTTAATAGTGGATCTTAATAGAGAAGGTTATAAAGATGAGCCTTTGATTTTGGCTTCACAAGCTCACCAAGTATTCTTTGTTCCTGATCCGGCTAAAGTAAATTGGTATATCATTTTATTGAGTAGTAAAATGAATGAAGATATAAATGATTCTACAATTGAAGATGATCCCTTTATGGGGATATCATTTGAAAGTTACTTCATTAAGAATGAAGCCTTTATATGAGAAGTGATCACAATGAAGGTATTTGGATTTCAAAGAAAAGAGGTAGAAACATTGGAGCAAAAAAGGAGAGCAAAGATAAGGAACGTACAAGAAAAAGAAAAAGAACAATTTAAACCTGTAGGTTACTGTTTTGTGTGATTTAAAAATTTATCATTATTTATTATGTGCTATATTTATTTTGTAATGTGTGATTTACATTAAATTTGGAAATTACTTATTATGTGCTTTATTTTTTTATATTGTTATTTATTATTTATTTTGTTTTTCTACTTTTATAAGTAAATGGTTTCTTAAAGGAGTGTTGGTCTCAGTGGACCTAGTAATGTTGATCCTAACATTGATGACCGAGGTGAATAGAAGAAGGGCTACTGGACAGAAAAATGAAGTTGAATGGAATTTTAAACATCAATCTATCAAGACTAACAGAAATAAATTCATCAGCTACATAGGGGTTGTGGCAAAAGCAAATGTGCTGATTACAATTAGGCACTAGAACAATGTTAGTCCAGCTACGAAAAATTATATTTAGGAGCAAGTAGATGTAAAATACTTTACTCACATTATTGTAGTTAATTGAAATTACTTGACCGAAAATCTAATTAATTGTCTTTATTTACAGTTAACATTTGCAATTGATGCTAGTTGAATGAAATTTATCATCCAACAAGCTGGAAAGGCAATGCAGACATTGTGGTATTTCGTGGGTGCGAAATACATTAAAAAAATTAGGAGGAAACATTAGTGTTGAGGTCCCCAACTTGATAAGGCGATTAGTTTCACAAGAATAGTGGGATGAATTTGTTGCTCAACATCTCGAGGGACAATTTCAAGTAAGAATAATGAGATGAATTAATTTTTTATTATTTTCGATATATTTAATTTTATTGATATGATTCTATGTGTTTTGCATAGGAGTTGAGCCACAAAAAGAAAGAGTTGCATGAGAAAGATCTATACCCTTACAAGAAGGGGTGCATAGAATATGCAGGAATTGAGCAACAAATGGTAAGTTAATATTTATACTATATAATTTTAGCTTATTTCATGGATATATGTACTATATTCACATTTAAATTTACTTAAATTTGTAGATCGAGTGAGAGGGTTTAGGGGCAAGCTTAGTTTCATATCACAAACTCTTCATAGAAGGCCGAACCAATAAAGAAGGAAACATTGTTGATGAACATGTGATAGGAAAATGAGTCACTTATCCTCAAAATTAAACTAAAGCTAACCCTAATGCAATATAAGGCCAACCCTAGGTCATTACCCAAGGAATGGTCTTAAGTCTAATTGAAAGTTATCTAGTGAAATAAATCAACCAAAGTTTGTAGGAATTTAGTTACCTAGCTAATTATCTAAACCAATTACCTAATGTGCAAGTAATTAAAATGCTTGTGAAAGTGAGTGAAATGAACTTCCCTTTTCATAAAAATGGAACCCCAGTGATTAGTTGATTTTGAACACATTATCTTCTCATGATTAGGCTAAATTTAGCTTCCTTTTTCTCTTGACTGAAGCTGTCATGACTTAAGAAAATTATCTTAAGCCAATTAACCTAATTAGCTAATTTCCCTAAGTCTTAGATTAAAGTTTCTATTTCAATTAACCAATTGGTGAAGAAATTAGCCAAGTGATTCACTCAAAATCTCCTTTCAACAGCCACAGTCAAAACAACAATGTGAGTAACCATAAGATTATGTCAAGCTACTCAACAATACAAGCATTAACACCATAAGATTATGCAATATTAACACAAGTAATTCACTAATTGAAAAACACAAGATTATGTGCTAAAAAAAGAGTGGCAAAATTCAGTCATGGCTGTCCAAGGAAGAAAGTAAATGAAACAATCCTCTCTCTTTACATCAACATCAAATTCAAATTAGAATTTACAAGCTAAGGTGATTAAACCCTAGATTAAGAAATCTAACCATCTAGTAAAAAGAGAAGAGGATAGGAAATAAAAGAACTTAGCCAATTTGAAGCTTAAGACTCATCCTCCGTCTTCATCTCTTTAGGATTCCACAAAGAAACTTAGCTAATCTTCATCTTCAAGAACCCTAGTGATTGTTTGTGAAGGCCAAACTCCATAGCTCTTGAATGATGGAAATGAGCTTCAATCCTTGTAAAAATGGAAGGGATGGAACGAAAATGAAGAGAGGAGAAGAATGGTATGAGTTTTATGGAGGTTTGGTGGCTGAAAATGGAGGTTACAGTGCTGGAAAATGAAGAATAAAAGAGAGAAAATGAAGAACACTATGAATAAGAGAGAGAAAATGTGGAAGATGAATGAAATGAGTGTTGGATCTGAATTGGGGGGTAAAATGGTGTGCTTCTAAGTATTTCCCATCAGCTGAAGCTAAATTAAAAAAAAGGAAAAGAAATTAAAATGAAAATGGGAGCCTTGTCACACTTGCAAGGTGGCAACCTCCTATTGGTTGGTAGATGATTCTAATATGTGTCTAATTTTTCATGTGTCATCTACATCATTTAAGCTGATTTAATCCCTCAAAATAATCATAATTCATGTGAAAATGATCAGCCATTGACCTCAAGGAGTGTTGACCTCAATTGCCCAATTGATGCACAAGTCACATGCCACTTATGTCACATAAATCACATAATTCAATTAAGTAGCATGTGATATAATAAAATCTAATTAATGTTCAGAATTAAATTCATAATTAAAAGGGAGAATTAATTAAAATAATCAAGTTTCAGGCTATACAAAATTATATAAAAATTTTCACACAAAGGCGAATCGAAAATTAGGTCAAATTAAGACTTTAAGAAAGTATTGACTTTTTATTTAATTACTTCCAAAATAAAATGAATTTTAAAAATTTAATTTCACCACTCATCAACTGGACATAAAATGCACCTTTTCAATTCATCTTCCACATTTTCTCAAAAGTTTATTTTTTAGACCAAAATGTCCCTAGTGCACTGAACCTAGAAACTTAGGTAAAATTTCAAATCTAATGCAATGTGTGCACTTAAAGGTGATAAATCATTAATAAAAGGATCCTAATTGACAAATAAAAGTGGGTAACAAATGTGTTCTATCAATATGTTCAAGAGCTTGCTGACAAGTGTGTAAGTATGTTAACTTAACAATTTTTTTTATACTCAACCAACTAATTTAACTTTCTTATTATATATTGCACAAGCCGAGATCGAGAAAAGTACACCTAATGATGATGTCTTGGGCAAGGCATTGGGTAATCTCAAACACCCTGGTCAAGTTAGGGGATATGGCTTTGGTGTCTCAAAAAAACAAATATTTGAGTCACAAAAGAAAGCAAGGTCAACGGAGGATGTAGGTGCAAGGGATGAGATTGCCACCCTAAAAGAGGAGCTATCTAGATAATGGGACATGATTAAAGCTTTGCTAAAGGACAAAGAGAGGCGGGAGGCAGAGTGTCATATTAGTCCTAGCAGGAAAGGTAGTTACAATGTTATGCAGCCTATTAAAAATCTCCCTGAGGTAAAACATTATTAATTTATTTCACCTATATTTCACTATTTCTATTTCCCATAACTTTAATATAGTATATTACTTATTAATATAAGGTAAGAACTTATGTGAGTTATTGGCAAGTAGCCTGAATCATCATGTGGTTGCTATCAGTCGAGTGTTTAATTTGCCAGGAGACATGTTACATAATATGCCACTCCCTACGTCTTATGTACGTGTTGCTATTGATGTGCCAAAGGATTTGAACTATCTACTACCTATTGCCACTAAGGATGTAGGGATTGTTGGAGAGGCAATGGGTAGTTTTGTTAGATGGCAAGCTAGTTAAGTTAGGATGCCAAGTCCAAAAAAACCTAGCAAAGATGCACAGTAAAAAAAAGATGATACCTCGATCTATGCTTTCCTCTAAAAAGGCAGGTTCCCATAAAGCTGTGCCTGAACAAGAGCCTCAATTACTAATCCAACACAGAAATTTGCTCCAGGCATATGCAACGGTTCATAAGTCTAATCCTCTAATCCTACAAATCTTGTTTGAGGTTGGTATATATGGAGAAGACTGATATGATATGCTTTCGCTTGATGTTATTGATGAAGTGCTTCAACATGATATGACTAGTCTCACTGTTCTCAACTTCTACATACGGTAATTTTTTTCCATATATAAATAGTTAATATTTTAAATATAAACTAATCCATTTCTTGTATTTATAATAGGTGCTTGTATGACAAATTTGTTGTCCCTTTTAATCTACAAATGAAGTTCATCTTCATTAGTCCTCATGAAGTGGGTGCACATTGTAACACTTGCCCCGAGTGTTATCCAAAAATCACACAATTTAAATAAACTAAGTGTGGTTAAGGAGTTAATCTTAAAAATTAACTTAGGAAACAAACCATTTAAATCAATAAAAATTTACATAATAGAAAAACATACGTATAAAACCTCTTATAAAAGTTTAAAGGATTAATATGTAGCGCACGGAAGCAAATAAGGCAAATAGGGGCAGTTAATTGATGTCATGACAGCATTAATTAGCCTGAGATGTTTTGATTCACTGTTTGGCCTCCAATCAAAGTAATTTTAAAGCTCACACGTCACATTCAAAGGGTACTATAAGTGTATCAAATTTCAAACAAATCCAACGGTCGGATTAAAAATTAGACATGTTAAAAGTTTGGTCATTTTTGCTATGACAACACCTCCAAACTAACTTTTGGGGTGCACCATTTCATCATCCGACCTTCAATCGGAGCAATTACAAAGCCCACATGTCACTTTTAAATAGTACTATTAGCATACCAAATTATGGAAAGATCCAACGGACGGATTAAATATCGTGCATGTTGCAACATCAACAAATATTGTTGTCACTGAAAACCACATGTCGAATAGACTCATCCAACAATTTTTTTCGAATAGACTCATTATTGGGAATACACACCCTGTCCTTGAAAACCACATAGCCATCATTACTAAATCAATAGTCCATTGTCTCACCATTCTCGATATCTTGGCTTATTTTTAATAAAATTGGATCTTGAAGCTGAGCATCTCGTATCTCTTTCCAAAATTCATTAGAAATAACTAGTCTTAAGACCATTCAAGGAGAACTCAATCATACCCAAAGAAGTGTCAACTTAAGACTCTATCAATCTATGCTCCTGAACTATTAAATAGGCTACATGTAAGGTCTTGCGACTAAGAGCATTTGTTACCACATTTGCTTTCCCCGGATGATACTTGAATTCAAAATTATAATCTTTAAGAAACTCCATCCAATGTCTTTGTCTCATGTTTAGCTCTTTTTGATCCACCAGGTACTTGAGACTTTTATGGTCGCTCATGACCCTGAACTCTGTTCCATAAAGATAATGATGCCAGATCTTCAATGCAATGACTACCGCAGCTAACTCGAGATCATGTGTTGGATAATTCTCCTTATGTGGCCTAAGTTGTCAAGATGCATATGCCACTGCCCTCTCATCTTGCATTAGAACACAACCAAGACCCTTATGAGAGGCATCAGTATACATGTCATAGGGCTTTTGAGGATCCAAAATCACCAACACCGGAGTTGTTGTTAACCTTTCTTTCAACTCAAGAAAAGTTGTCTCGCATTATCATCCCAGATAAATGGCCTATCCTTCATTGTGAGTCTAGTCAAAGGCATAGAAATTTGAGAGAAACCTTTGATAAAACACCGATAGTAACTTGCTAATCCCAGAAAACTATGGATCTCTGTTATCGATTTTGGTCTTTCCCATTGCAAGACCACTTCAACCTTATATGGATCAACTGCAATACCATTTTTCGACACGATATGTCCTAAGAACCTAACCTCTCTCATCCAAAACTCACACTTACTGAGCTTGGCATATAGTTTATGATCTCGCAAAAACCTTAGGACAATCCTCAAATGTCTAGCATGCTGCTCCTCATCTTTAGAGTAGATCAGTATATCATCATGAAAACCACCAAAAACTAATCCAAGAAAGGTCAAAAAATGCAGTTCATATAGTCCATGAAAATCGCAGGTGCATTAGTCAGCCCAAATGGCATAACCAAAAACTCATAATGATCATATCGAGTCTTGAAAGCCGTCTTTGCCACATCCTTCTCACTAACCCTCAACTGATGGTACCCTGAATGTAAATCAATCTTAGAGAAAATCATGGTACCAACCAACTAATCCAAGAGATCATCAATGTGAGGTAGTGGGTACTTGTTCTTCACCGTAACCTTATTCAACTGCTTATAATCGATACACAATCTCAAACAACCATCCTTCTTCTTCACAAATAAGACAGGGCATCCCTAAGGAGAAACACTAGGTCTAATAAATCCCTTATCTAACAGCTCCTCAAGTTGCTTCTTTAACTCAGCTAATTTTAAAGGAGCCATTCTATAGGGAGCCTTTAAAATTGGTTGTGTCCTCGGTACCAGGTCAATCGAGAATTCAACCTCACATTTTGGAGATAATCCTGACACATCCTTTAAAAACACCTCCAGGAACTCCCTAACAACCTCAATTTCATTTACTTTACCTGATTTAGATCTTTAGGTAGCAAGCACTACCATGTAAGCCTCACAACCCTGTTCAATCAACCTTTCATCTTGCAAAGAAGAAAGAAAACAAGAGTGATCAGGGTATTCCTCGATCACCTCTGGTACTTCAACTAAAGTTACTGTCTTAGCCATACAATCTAAGACAGTACCATAAGCTATCAATCAATCCATACCAATCATTAAATCAATCCCTTGCATAGGTAATTTGACCATATTAACCCAAGTCGATCACCTATTAAAAGTCATCTTAGTCTTACACATCACACTGGATCGACCAACCAAACCAGAAGTAGAGGAAACTTCTATATCATAGGGCAACTAGTCATCAGGCATACCCATTCTATCTAAGCACTCGGCAGAAATAAAAGAATGTGTTACACCACAATCAAACAAAGCTTCTAAATCAAGGCCATAGATAGAAACTATACCAGTGATCATATTCGATGACTTCCTAGCCTCCTCCTGAGATACTGTATACACTTTATCGGGAATGACGTTCCTCCGATCTAAGCTCTCATGCAAATCAAGGCGGTCACGGATCAAATGGCCTAACTTTCCATACTTGTAGCAAGCAAAGCAATGACCAGAATGAACCCTACCACATCTATCGCAAGGTGACCTCACTGTGCTTAGAATTGGGGCCTGACTGGCCTGTGAAGAACGTGCTGGAGCATTCCCAGAGAAATGAGAACCCCCAGATCTCATATTACCACCCCGATTACCTTGAAATCTTGAACCCCTATTTAATTTTGATTAGCAGAAGCAGAAGAAGACCCAGCTCTAAAGGAGCCATCAGAAGAAGAACTAGAGTTAAAACCCATTCTCTTAGATACACTACCAATATGAGCTAACCCAAAAGAAAATCGACCTTGTGTATCCTTGCTCTAGCTATTCTTTGTGTCTTGGCCTTGGCGAGCAGCAATCCTCAGATAATTACACATCTCATCATATGTCGCCTCGCCCAACAAAAATAGCTGCTAGTTGTATTCTGGCCTCTTCTTTTCTAATAACCTCTTTGCTTTTCACTTGCTATCATTAGAAGCCTTTAGATATGTTGAGAACTTAGACTATTGATTGAATTTTCTCATAAAAGTCTCCTCGTCTATGTCCCCCTACTGAAATGCATGAAACTCTGCCTCTTTCTTATCTTTGAAAGCTGGTGGAAAGTGAAAATCATAAAATCTTTCTTTAAATTCGGCCCAAGACATAGATCTTCCATCCGTGGGCTTAACAGAATCCCACCAATGCTTGGCTTCACTAACAAGCTGCATCATAGCCAAGATAACCCTCTGCCCAGATGTACACCTCAAAACAGTAAATAACTATTCCATCCGATCCAACCACTTCTCAGCTTTCCCATCAAGCATACTACCATTATATGTGGTCGGATTAGAGCGAGAGAATTCCTTCTAAGGTCTGGATATGTCATCCTCTAGGTTATCAGCAACTGGTCCATGAGCTCCCACAATACTAGAAGATCCCTTCCTAGTACTTGGGTCAAAATGCTGATCTAGAATAGCACGACCTCTAAGATTTCATTGTATATCCACCATCACTTCAAGTAGCCTAGCCATAACTACATCCGTCCCCTATGGTAGTGGTGGTGGGGGCAGAGGCAGTGGCGGAGGAGCTAGAGGTGGTAGTCGTTCCTCATTCCTTGATCTACTTCTTTCCCTTCGAGCTATATTAGAATTGAAAGGTGTATGGCCACAAGTGTATGGACCTTTCTCCCCTCCTAAATGAACAAGCTAGAGAAAGAAAAATAATATTAGTCCAGGTTAGTGGGAGAAGGGAAAGAGCATAAGAGTAATGTATTTAAGGTGCCAAATAGGAAAGAGGAATCATAAACCTAAAACTGATACCAAATGTAACACTTTCCCCGAGTGTTATCCAAAAATCACACAACTTAAATAAACTAAATGTGGTTATGGAGTTAATCCTAAAACCAACTTAGGAAACAAATCATTTAAATTAATAATAATTTACATAATAGAAAAACACACGTATAAAACCTCTTAGAAAAGTTTAAAGGATTAATATGTAGTGTACGGAAGCAAATAAGGCAAATAGGGGCAGTTAATTGATGTCATGATAGCATTAATTAGCCCTCCTGGGCAGACTTTCGGGAGGTTCCGATTCACTGTCTGGCCTCCGATCGAAGTAATTTTAAAGCTCACACATCACATTCAAAGGATACTATAAGTGTACCAAATTTCAAACAAATCCAACAATCGGATTAAAAATTAGACGTGTTAAAAGTTTGGTCATTTTTGCTGTCATGACAGCTTTCCAACAGTCAGATTAAAAATTAGACGTGTTAAAAGTTTGGTCATTTTTGCTGTCATGATAGCTAAAAAGCTGTTATGACAGCACCTCCAAACTAATTTTCAGGGTGCACCATTTCATCATCCGACCTTCGATCTGAGCGATTCTAAAGCTGACATGTCACTTTTAAAAAGTACTATTAGCATACCAAATTTTGGAAAGATCCAATAGGCGGATTGAATTTCGTGCATATTGCAACATCAACAAATATTGCTGTCATGACAGCTCCTCCAGACCAAATTCTAGAGTGCACCATTTCTCTGTCCAGTATCCTATCGATGTGATTCCAAAGCCCACACAAAGCTAATAAAGGGTTTTACTTGTGACCTAAATTTTAGAGAAATCCAACGGTCGGATTAAGATTTGGACACCAGGATGCAAAAGTGTAGTTTTTTTGGTAAAAACCATTTTCAAAATTGTCCAAATCTCATCCTAATGGTCACAAACTTGTGGGAACACTTTGGACACGTCAAATAGGACTAAAAACACCTGATAAAATATTTAAATGATAGAAAAACCCTTCATACCAAAATTTGACCACCCGGGTGCCATTTCCCAAAATGAACCCTAAACCCCCAAAATGCATAAATCACAGAAGAGTAGCCAAAAACTATTCCAAATATTATATACACATATTAATACACATGATAAACATTTTTACTTGGCTCAGAGATCTCTGTGGGGCCCACGCATCCACTCTCTCTATCCAAGGTGTATGTTTGCCTATAGCACACCATTTGTAATGCAACCACTTTGCATTTGCTTGTGGAATCACATATATACCAAAATAAATATTTGCTTGTAGTGAAAACTTGGTCTACTAAATAAATCCATCAAAACCACACACCATAGCTAAGTTTCCTAGCCATAGGTCTACAGGCAAACAAAAATTCACACACAAGCCATACAATCCACACATACTCACACACATATACATAATCATATCCTATTGGCACCCTAATCCTAAATACATTATAATAGATTTGCTCAAAAGAAAGGGGTTACAGTTCTTTACAATTCACAAACAACCCCTAGCTCTGCTCTTTTCCCCATCCTCCATTGGTTCCTTTACCTAGACCTAGAAATATTGAAAAGAAAGAGGTGAGACAACCACAGTCTTAGTAATAGAGAAATCTACATTGATTATTATAAAGCAAGGTATAATCGAATAAATGAATAATAAATTCAACATAGTATAATTTAGCCATTTAAAATGCATGAATGCATGACATAGGCCGGTATGGCCTTTCATGACCAACAAAATGCCCCCTGGCACTTTTTAACTCGCAGATAAACCTTATACCTATTTGTACCTCCACAGTCACAAAACATAATCTAAGGCATGATCTAATCCACCAAACTGCCTATGCCCCTTCGATGTGAATCCTGAGTAGTCAAAACTAACTCCCTCCCAGAGCCAGCCCGACTTACTCTCCATGTGAGAGCTACCTTGGCCTAGGCACTCAACCTCACACTTTATATGTCAGATTCCCTTCCTTATTGAGAGGTGTCAAACACTCAATACACTAACCACTTTAGTGCACTGAGCCCACAATACGTAAGGCAACACTAAGTACTGGCAGTGTGCCATAGAATATCAAAAGTCTACACCTTCCCATTGGTGAACTCCCACTAAGATCATGCCTTTTATTCATGTTTACCTTTTTCGAGTATTGACCACTACAACACTCTAAGGTAGTATAACATTTATAAATCTCCCTTAAATGGTTCCTTAGCCTATCTAAGATACCTTACTTAGTTACACTTCCTTAAGTGCAACTTCTATTCTTTATGATTACAATACATGCAAACAAATTTTGTTTCCATAAAAACATTGTTGTTAAACAATTAGAAAACATATTTGCACTATAATCAAAGTAGTACCCCATAACCCTTTATAATAAATTCAACATAGTATAATTTAGCCATTTAAAATGCATGAATGCATGACATAGGCCGGTATGGCCTTTCATGACCAACAAAATGCCCCCTGGCACTTTTTAACTCGCAGATAAACCTTATACCTATTTGTACCTCCACAGTCACAAAACATAATCTAAGGCATGATCTAATCCACCAAACTGCCTATGCCCCTTCGATGTGAATCCTGAGTAGTCAAAACTAACTCCCTCCCAGAGCCAGCCCGACTTACTCTCCATGTGAGAGCTACCTTAGCCTAGGCACTCAACCTCACACTTTATATGTCAGATTCCCTTCCTTATTGAGAGGTGTCAAACACTCAATACACTAACCACTTTAGTGCACTGAGCCCACAATACGTAAGGCAACACTAAGTACTGGCAGTGTGCCATAGAATATCAAAAGTCTACACCTTCCCATTGGTGAACTCCCACTAAGATCATGCCTTTTATTCATGTCTACCTTTTTCGAGTATTGACCACTACAACACTCTAAGGTAGTATAACATTTATAAATTCCCTTAAATGGTTCCTTAGCCTATCTAAGTTACCTTACTTAGTTACACTTCCTTAAGTACAACTTCTATTCTTTATGATTACAATACATGCAAACAAATTTTGTTTCCATAAAAACATTGTTGTTAAACAATTAGAAAACATATTTGTACTATAATCAAAGTAGTACCCCATAACCCTTTATAATAAATTCAACATAGTATAATTTAGCCATTTAAAATGCATGAATGCATGACATAGGCCGGTATGGCCTTTCATGACCAACAAAATGCCCCCTGGCACTTTTTAACTCGCAGATAAACCTTATACCTATTTGTACCTCCACAGTCACAAAACATAATCTAAGGCATGATCTAATCCACCAAACTGCCTATGCCCCTTCGATGTGAATCCTGAGTAGTCAAAACTAACTCCCTCCCAGAGCCAGCCCGACTTACTCTCCATGTGAGAGCTACCTTGGCCTAGGCACTCAACCTCACACTTTATATGTCAGATTCCCTTCCTTATTGAGAGGTGTCAAACACTCAATACACTAACCACTTTAGTGCACTGAGCCCACAATACGTAAGGCAACACTAAGTACTGGCAGTGTGCCATAGAATATCAAAAGTCTACACCTTCCCATTGGTGAACTCCCACTAAGATCATGCCTTTTATTCATGTCTACCTTTTTCGAGTATTGACCACTACAACACTCTAAGGTAGTATAACATTTATAAATCTCCCTTAAATGGTTCCTTAGCCTATCTAAGATACCTTACTTAGTTACACTTCCTTAAGTGCAACTTCTATTCTTTATGATTACAATACATGCAAACAAATTTTGTTTCCATAAAAACATTGTTGTTAAACAATTAGAAAACATATTTGCACTATAATCAAAGTAGTACCCCATAACCCTTTATAAAGCACATTTAATCTTTTAAAACATGTAATGCATGATAGCTAGTAATATTTATTCAAAAATAGCTAAAACAAAGTAATAAGAAATATAAATTCCCCTGTTACCTCAACCCTTTGGTACCAAAAGGGTTCCTCCTGTACAAAATAGGACTCGGCTTGTTCCTTAACTTCCGAACAAATTCCACCAACAATCCCTACAACATATAAGTGATCCACATCACTTATCTTGATAAATAGCATTAATGAAGACTATGACTCATACCACACAACTTGAGTCAATGAGTTATAATCCATCCTAATGGTCCATATATTAAACCAACCATTCACATAATACTACTTAACCACCAAAACCATTTATTAGCCATTACTATGCTAATTTCCAATTTATATAATTTTTAATCAATTAAAAACCTTCACTTAGTGTCACCAACTTTCACCATTAGCCTTATAATGAAAACCAAACCTTAATTTAAATCTTCTTGGGCTCAAATAGCAAAATTATAACTAAATCAATAGGCTTAAACTATTGAGGAGCAAAACCCAATCTCTCAGGGTTTAATTTGTGTCCAAAACACCTCTTTTCATCTAATTATCCACTCAAAATATTAGATTACTATATAGAAATTGAAAACATCCTCCCTAGGATCCAAAGAAACAAAAGCTTACAAGAATACAGCCTTTGGGATCAAAATCTAGAAATTCCCTCTTCCAAAAATTAAAGAAAATCAAGAGTAAGGGAAGAGGATTGAAGTAGGGAGTTTACCTATTATGTAGCCGAGCTCGTAACGGTCGTAAAGACTCCTAGATCCAAGCCTAACTCCCTCTCTTTCTCTTCTCTTCTTCCTCTCTCCTGTTCATTTATGTGTTTCTTTCCTTCTTTCTTTTTAGTTTCTGTGTTCTATTTTTGTTTAAAAAAGCTAATATAAGACTTTGGAGAAATTACAAGAAAGGGCCCAACATTTTTTATTATAGCACAAAAGCCCGAGTCAACTTTAGTAATTTTTTCCATAGTTAAAAATAAAATAAAACCCAACTTTTACTTAGTAAAATTCAAACTCTAGACCTCTATCAAATTATTTTAAATTTTAATTTAATTATAGATATTTTATTTATTTTGAAAATAAATCCAAGTCTTAAATTTTTTTTTTGGGATGTTACACACATGCCTTAATTAAAAGCAAGAAAATTTTAGAACAAGCAAAGGCATAAAGCAAAAATTTCAAAGCAAGGGCTCGAAAGGGAACATTACTCATAATATCATACTATCAAAGGTAACAAAATTCTCACTTATCTTAATAATTTTTTTATTTTTAATTTAATAAATTAATTATAATTTTGTAACACTTGTTAATACTATTAGAGACCATTGGATGTTGATTACCGTCGAACCATTAAATATTTTTATTAATATTTTTATTAACAGTACTATGATGATTCTTATGTTAAAGAATTCAGGGATGCATAAATAAATAAGGTAATTGAAGGATGGTGTCAATATATTTTTCAAGTGTGGACCTCATACAAAGAAAATCAATAGAACTAACTACCTTGAAGAAGTAGCTAGGAAGTTTTTTTTAATAGGTAGTTTATTTTTGAAAATAGTTTACTTTATGTAATTACATTTGTTTATTGATTAATTTTGAAATTAAATACAATAAATTTCGTTGATATTCAAATCTGGAATGGATGGCTACTGCTATTTTGATTTTTTTTTTGCAGGGGGCTGGTATAAAAACAACTCACGTATAAAAAAATCATATAAAAATTGACGGTTATATAAATAACCATCATTTATACTAATATAAATGACGGGTAACAAAGATAGCCATAATTTATACCAACTTTAAATGATAAGTAACTTATTTACCTATCATTTATATTCTCATTTCACTTGTCCTTCTGTAAAAATTTCATTTTAAATGACGGTTATTGGTAGACTTTAAATGTCAGCCAAATAAATGACGCGTATTAACTGTCATTTATAGACTAAAATAACCGTCATTTATTCTCTTTTCATTTATTTCCTTTTTATAGTAGTGAAAGTTTGTCAGTAATAATTTTCAAAATTTCTTTTATCAAATAATGTGAAATGAAAGCAAAATTAAATCATTGCATCAATGCTTTAAGAGTATATGTAAATATTATTTCATTAAAATAATTAGATTGTATGGAAGATATTGTCATTTGTCAAGCTACTGAAACAATTATACTATACATGCATAAAAAAATTGCATATAAAATTGAAATAAGAAAAAATATAATAGAAAATTTTAGTAAGACCTCTTGACCCAACTTAATTTCAATCAAAGTCTCTAAAATTCTAAAATTTTACTATACAAGTGGGGGACTGAAATGACATTAAACAGTTAAATAAAATGGCCTTTTGTCCTTGGTGAAATGAATAGCAGATGTATGAAAAATAAATAAGTGATGTATGGAAAATGAATAACTAACATAGGAGGAATGTTCAACTTTCATTAAGAGCATAATATCGCTATGATTTTACAATTCTCATTCCACCAATATTAGCTATTAATTTTTAGAGTAAAGGGCCAAAAATACTCATAAAGTGATTAGCTAGGGACACCCAATAGCCTAAAGTGAGAAAAATGGCATAAATACCCATAATGTTACACGAATGAGTGTAGAAGTGACCAAACCATTAACTTTATCTTAATGCTATTAGTTTTCATCATTAAATATTGACTATACTTGTTACATGTCAATCTTCTGATGTGGACTAAAAAAGGAATCAAAATACCCATGAAGTTATCATCTAGTAGTCTAAAGTGAGAAAATGGCAAAAATACTCATAACATTGTCAAAGTTGGTGCAAAAGTAACCAATCCATCAAATCCTTAAATGTTAACTGTTTAGCTGACATCTAACTAGAAGTTGATCATTTTTTCCATTGATGCAGACAAAAAATATTCTCAAGTTAATTTCTACGTGTTATGATAGGCTGGCATCCAAGAGGGGGGTGAATTAGGTGACACTTAAAAGTTTTCAAAACTGAAAAGAGTGAAGAGTTAAGGAGTGAAGGAAGAAGATGACACACTGAAGATTGTATACTGGTTTAGCCATAAACTTGGCCTATATCCAATCCTCAAGATTACACTTGAAATTTTCAACTAAAACACAAGCTTCAATGGGTGCTTGCAACCACAGTATAATTCTCAAGACTAACTTTGTCTTAAATCACTTAACACACCTTGCTATGATCTTGCAAGTTGTTACAACACTTGAAAAATCCTTTTCAAGATTTCTAAGATGATGATAAAAGATTTTTATAGTAAACTCCCTAAAATAGTAGATGTAAATACAAATGAAAGCTTATAAAAATTTGAGAGCTTTTCACAATTATTTTCAAGAATAATGAATGAATGCAATATATAAAATCACAATTTGAAAGCTCTTTTAATACACAAATGATATTATGTTCACTTAAAGATCATTAGTCTCTGTTCTAGTTCAAAATCAACCACTTATATAGTTTTTGGAAGTTGATAGACTATTGGAATAGTGATTCTATCCATTGGTGCATTTTCTTGTGAGTGACTAGCATAATCACGCATGTTTTTACACTAAGGAAGTTTCTCAAAGTTGATTGTGACAAATCACACATGAACATCTTGTTCTATCACATGTGATTTTGCACTTCTAAAAGATCATTCAATTCTGTGTGCTTAATCACATATGGTACCATGTTACTCTCTCATGTGGTTTTACACTTATGAATATACTGCCATAACAACGTGCTAAACTTGTGAGTGCACCAGTTGCTCTCATGCATGGTTTTGCACATCAAGAACTATCATTAGTTCTATGTGAGAAGTTACCATTAGAACCTTTACATTCTCTTGTGTAAAATGGCTAGCAGAGGCCATTCAATGTGATCAAAATTGTATGGAACTAGATCCATATCATGTGTGAAATTGCAAGTACTAATATATAAACTTATCTGATGCATATTCACGTGTGGAACTCAGCATAGCTTAAGTAAGATTTTGTATGATCAAGAGATATGAATTTGTAAATCAATGATCATACAAGTAAACAATTTTAGCTTGGCTTTAGAGGTTTTAACACTTAACAAAAATAATGTGTGAATGTCTGACAAGTGACAAATCACACGTGATATCATCAGTATCTCACACGTGGTTTTGCACTTAGTTATATTTCAATAAAGCTCAAGTACCAAAACTTGTGTAACACCAAAGTCTTTCATACATGGTTTTGCATCCAGAGACAAGGCATAAGACAACATACCATACAAGTGCTTACTCACGTGTGAAGCAGTTCTTCACACTCATATGATCTAGATGTTAGTATGCCTAACATGCAAAAACTCATAAATGACATGTGAAATCACGTGTGATTCTGCCTTTTCACTATGCAAACTTTTTTATGAAAAACCATATGCAAGAGGGCCAAAGTTTGCAAGCTTTAACATATTTATATGAATCTTAATGCATATAAAAGAGATATATGATGCATCCATTTAATGATTTAAGAAAGGTGAATAAGCTTTCTAAGTTTTCACATTGAATCTAAGAGAATTTAAAAATACTTATTCTAAACTTCTTGATCTTCTCTTGATCTTTCTTGCTCTTGAGGTTTTGTCTTCATCCAAGATTCTTTATATCTACACACATAACAAATACCTTTTCTCTTAGTTTTGTAATCATCAAAACACATGATCCAATAATCTCTCTCTTTGTGATGATGACAAAACCTTAAGATCGAGGTTCTTAATTCTGTTTAATATAAAACTCCCCCTTAAACTAATATGAGAGATTTCAAAGATAAAAGGGCAGAACTAAGTAAAGAGATTGAATTATATAAATGAAAAACATAAAATTTCATTTATAATTGAAAATATTACAGTTATATCATCAAAGAAAATTTTCTTCCTAAGGCTTAATTATATAACTCCCCCTTAAGCTTAGCCTATCTCTCTACTTATGTCTTCTCCCCTTTTAGCATCATCAAAAAGATATAGGCCATCCCAAGAGAGACAAAACTTAATATCTGAGATAGGCTTCTAAGATTTCTCTATCAGACAGAGAATTTGGATTAAAGGCAGGAGTTGATAGAACAATTGCCCAGGTAGAAGAATCATTTCGATCCATGGGTAGAATAGGATTCAATGCTTCATTTAAGCCATCAACAACTTGAGGAAGGGATGGGGATGAATCAAGAGTAGTCCTCACTGTGGCCTTCTAGAGGAATAGGAGCTTGATGGTGCTGAGGTTGATCTTCAGGTCTATGATCCTCAGGTTCTTCAATAATGGGCTCCTTAATAGTTTAGTAGAGAGAAGGCTTGGTTTGTCTATTTTTAGGTATGGATTTCTATTGGATAGGAGGTGCAACAAAAGATTAAAATTTTAAAATTCCTATCCTGATATGGACTAAATGAACTTGTTTAATTCAAGGTGAATAAAAGAGTTACCTTTTAAATCTTTGAACTTGATGCGTGTTCTCTTCAAGTTTGGATCTCTAGAGCTGATAACATAGATCTACTCCCTCTACCAGTATCTACACAAATAGTTCTCTAACTCGAGCAGTGTGCTAGCGCTCCCACCATCCGTTCTTCTTTGAACATTAATTTTCCTTTCTTTAGGGTGTTTCATGGCTCTCAAAATGTTTTTGCCGTCAGGATTTTTTTAACTCTCTATCTCTCTCTCTCTCTCTCTTCATAAAGCATATCTCTAGCTATATATAGTATATAGATTAGGATTTTCGTCTTCCACTTAAAGAGCCCACAAAAATTTAATTAAATTTATCTCATAAATTTAATCAACGATATCATATCTAATGCAAATTTATCTTATAAATTTAAATTATAAAACTGACAAGATATTCTCTCATATCTGTTAGTTATTAAATTTAATCTATTATATAAAATTAATTTTAGAATTAACACAATATAATATAATATAATATATATCACATATACCTATTATATTATATATATATATATATATGAATATATATACATATATATTTCAAAAGTTTATATATATAATATATTTAATTTTATATATCCTATACATACATATATATATATATATATCAGACACACACACTTATGAATATATATTTCATATATATATATAACATTATATTTTAAATTTTATATTTCATATAAATAGATATACACAAAAAAATATATATTATGTATCAAGGACGATAAAAATGTGGATATAGTTGAATGGTAAAATTTCTCTTTGCCAAAGACAAGATGCAGGTTCAATTCTTGCTATTCACCCTATGCCTCTTATTTATGTATTTAATAGTATAAGGGATTAAATAGAGTTGACTTTGATATATATATATATATATATTAGATACACACACACACACACTTATGAATATATATTTCAAATATATATATATATAAAATTATATTTTAACTTTTATATTTCATATAAATATATATACACACACATAAATATTTATCAAATAAATATTCAAATATATATATATAATTCATTCACCCTATATTACATTAATTAAATCTAGACATATTCTAGATTTAATGAACTTAGACATTATAGCTTGAGTTGGGCTGTTCTTGTGCGCAACCCTGTAGGCCCATATAAAGTTGGCAGTAGGCTAATTATGCTATTAGCCCACAAGTCACAAGTGGCCTCTAGCAAGACATTACAACTCCCCAATTCACATGAGCATTGATGATCTGATGTAACGTATCATGCAACCATATCACATCTCTTTTATCATGTGATATTTCAGTTAAGTGTGAGATATGAAATTGTCATTCTCCTTTACCCGACTATTACTTTCTTGATCTTTGAGTGGATTGACTGTAGCAATGAAAAAAACCCTTTTCATTATAGTATGGCTATATATTTTCTCCGTCTTACTCATCAAGGGGCCTAATAATATCTCTCACTTAATGTGAGGGATAAATTTTATCTTGACCACGCATATTCCTCTGCATGAATATCACTAAACTCAATCATAGCCTTTATGATCACTCAATCAAAGGTGACTTTTGACTAGGTCAAAATTTAGTGGTCATCATGTAGGAATCCATGGTAATCTCAGGTCAAAGAGCTTAGTGATATAGTAACATAAGAGATAAGCTTATAACTTGTACCATGCAACTTTTTAATAGCGAGTCAGTCTAGCACCTTGTACTTTTTTATGTGCCTATGAATTTAATTTGTATCTCTATAATTAATCAAAGTCATACTAGTCTTGTTTCATCTATGATCCCTCATAGATAACTGATAGGGACATTTAGGACTATCATTATAGTTTGTCCAAGGATATAGATGTCATAGTGAACATGCAATTGATATGATAACAAAAGAAAAATTCATTAAATAACAATGTACATAGTACTATGATTGGCCCTAGGGCACAATTTCCAACAACCTCCTACTTATACTAGGTACAATCATTAATTTGTCTAATTTCCATTGTCCTAACATGATGGTCATGCTTTACCTATACAAGAGGCTTTGTGAGAGGATCAGTAATATTATCTTCTCTTACTACTTTGCATATTTTTATATCATCTCTATCATTGATCTCTTTGATAAGGTGGAAACGCTTGAGTATATACTTGGTCTTTTGGTGTGACCTTGGCTCCTTGCTTTGTGCAATTGCATTGCTATTATCACATAATAAGTTTATTGGATCTGAGATGTTAGGCACTACTCCTAGTTTAGAAATGAACTTCCTAATCCAAATGGCTTCCTTAGCTACATTTGATGCTGCTATATACTCAACTTCTATTATAGAATCAGCTGTTGTGCTCTGCTTTGAGCTCTTCCAGCTCACTGTCCTACCATTTAAGGTGAATATATATCTTGATTGCAATTGAAGGTCATTCTGGTTAGTTTGAAAGCTTGCATCTGTGTAACCTGTTACAACTAGCTCGTCATTCAATTTGTCATATACCAAGAATAAATCCTTAATCCTTCTTAAGTACTTTAGGATATTCTTGATAGTAGTCTAATGATCCTTTCCTGGATTTGCTGGTCATACTCAAGGCAAATGAAACATCTGATCGAGTGCACAACATGGCATACATGATAAATTCAATTGTAGAGGCATATAGAACCTTACTCATACAATCTCGTTGATTTTGTGTACTAAGACACTAGTCTATACTGAGATGAATGCCATCAGACATGGGATGAAGCCCCTCTTTGAATCTTACATACTAAACCTATACAGTATCTTGTTTGTATATGTGCTCTAACTTACACATATAAGCTTTTTGGATCTGTCTCTATATATCTTAATCTTAAGAATGTAAGTGGCTTCACCTAAGTCCTTCATAAAGAAAGATTTTCCTAATCAAGACTTGACATTTTGTAAGGTAGGAATGTCATTCTTAATAAGTAGGATGTCATCTACATATAGCACCAAAAATATAACTGTGTTTCCATTAACCCTTTTGTAAACACAAGATTCATCAATGTTTTAAATGAATCCAAACTCTTTGATTACTTCATCAAAACATTGATTCCAGCTTTGAAATGTTTGCTTCAATTCATAAATGGATCTTTGAAGCTTGTACACCTTTCTAGAGTCTTCTAGACGCACAAAGCCTTCAGGTTGTGTTATGTATACTTCCTAAAGTAGACATCCATTAAGGAATGCTATTTTAATATCCATCTGCCATATTTCATAGTCATAATATGTTGTAACGGCAAGGAGGATTCTGATTTATTTAGCCATTATGACTGGGGAAAAGGTTTTATCATAACCAACACCATGAGTTTGGGTGAATCCTTTTGTAACCAATAGTGTCTTGAAGACATTTACTTTGCCATCTATGTCAGTTTTCTCCATAAAAACTTACTTGCACTAGATGGTTTTTATACTTTGAGTGGATCGACTAAGGTCTATATCTTATTATCGTATATGGATTGCATTTTAGACTTTATGGCATTAGCCATTTCTCAAAATTTGGTCCCGCCATGGCTTCTTGGTAGGTGATTAGTTCATTGTGTTCAATGACCAACACATCACGACATTCATTAATCAGAAACCCATATCTCTGAGGATGATGCCATGTCTTATCAAACCTTCGTGGGCATTGTATTATTTAAGTAGGCTCACTTACTTCTTATGAGTCTTCTCAGTTTTTCATCTGTGACTGTGCTATTTTATGGTTCTCAAATTTTTTCAAGATGTATCTTGCTCCTACTGGTTCTTTTAGAGATAAATTCTCTTTCTAGAAAGACTCCATTTTGAATTACAAACACTTTATTATCGGTGAAATTATAGACATAGTATCCTTTTGTTTCTTTAGGGTGCTAACTTGTCTGAGACCTGTTTCTTAACTTGTCTCCATTTTCAAAAGGCATTTTGTGGATTTGGGTGCTAACTTGTCTGAGACCTGTTTCTTAACAAAAACCTCACTTTCCCAAATCTTGAGAAAAGACAAACTAGGTTTCTTCCCAATCCATATCTCATGTGGTGTCTTCTTAATTGGCTTAGAACATGGTTCATGATGAATGTAGCTGTTTCTAGTGCATGGCCTTAAAAAGATGGTGGAAGATCTACTTGACTCATCATAGATCGAACAATATCTAACAGTGTCTGATTTCTCCACTCAAAAACACCATTCCATTATAGTGTTGCTAGAGGAGTTAATTGTAAGATTATCCCACAACTCCTAAGATGATTAATGAATTCTTAGCTTAAATATTGAGCTCCTCGATCAGATCGAAGAGTTTTAATTGTACTTTATTTTGAATATCTCAAAAGATTTAGATTTGTGTTTTATTAGGTAGATATATCCATATCTACTATAGTCATTAATAAAAGTAATGAAGTATAGATAACCCTCTCTAGCAGTTATACTCGTTAGTCTACATACACCTGTATGTATGAGTCCTAGTAAGTCATTAGCCCTCTTACTATGTCTAGCAAAAGGTACTTTCGTCATCTTTCCTAATAAACAAGATTCGCAAGTGTCATAAGATTTAAAATCAAATGAGTTAAGAAGTCTATCTTGTTGGAGCTTAGAAATGCATTTCTCATTTATATGGCTGAGACAACAATGCCATATGTAGGTTGGATTTAAATCATTCGATTTGATCCTTTTGATAGTTATGTTATAGTTATTTTCATTACTAGGATGTTTTAGTTTTAAAAGATAATTACTAAAATGCAAATCACCATTAGCATAAAAAATGTCATTTCGATAAATAGAACATTTACCATTCTTAGTAATGGAAGTAAAATCTTCTTTATCCAAATAAAAAAGAGAGACAATGCTGCTACTCAAAGAAGAAACATAATAGCAATTGTTCAAAACTAACAAAAGCCCACTGGGCAAAAATAATTCGTAAGTACTTACGACTAAAGCAGCAACTCTTGCTCTATTTCCATCTTATAGGTCTACTTTACCCTTCATCAACTTTCTACTGTCTTTGAGACCCTACACATTTGTAGAAATGTGACAACCACATGCAATATCTAATACCCATACAGAAGAAGTAGAAAGGTAAATGTCTATAATCCTTCTTTTTCAAATCTTCCAGGTAGAGCTTGCAGTTCCTCTTTTAATGACCTGGTTTATTGTAAAAGAAGCAAACTCTTTCCTTTGGAGGCTTTGCCTTCTTACCTGGAGGCTTGGTTTTGGCTTGTTTGACTCTTTAGTCTTACCATCTAAGCATTTACCCTTTCCCTTGCCCTTGCCTTTGCCTTTCTTTTTCATACTCTTTCCTTTTTGAACTATCAAAACAGTGCTAGGCTTTTTCTTAATGTTTTGCTCAGTAGTTTTAAGCATCCCATGCAGTTTAGAAATAGATTTCTCCATGTCATCCATGTTATAGTTCATAACAAATTGGCCATAACTTTTTAAGAGTGAGTTCAAGATCAAATTTATAGCTAACTCCTGGCGTAGGGGAAATCCGAGCCTCTCAAGGTGATCGTATAGCTCTTCATCTTTAAAACATGAGTACTAACTGATGCACCTTCAACTATCTTGTAGGAGTGTAAGGCCTTTGTAATCTCATACCTCTCTTGCCTTACTTATTGCTGGAACATTTCCTTGAGATGTACAATCATCTCATAAGCCTCCATGTGTTCTAAATCTCTTTAAAGTTCTGAAACCATAGTAGCTAGCATTAGGCATCCTACATCCACTGAGTCATTAGTATGCTTTGTGTATGCATCCCTTTGAGCTCTTAGAGCATTAGCCGTAGGCTCCTCAAGAATAGGCTCATCTAGGATATAAGCCTCTCTTTTCTGCTTGAGAACAATTCCTAAGTTCCTAAACCAGTCAAGAAAGTTTATCCCATTGAGTTTGTCCTTCTCAAAGACTAATCGCAATGATAGTGTAACAGTGTTACTAGTCAACATAATTCTATAATAAAATACACAAAGTTAATTTTATATCTCCCACTAAAACTAACAACCTTTAAATTTAATTAGCAGGTTAAGACCCATATTTCTCTTAAATTTAAGTCCACTTTAGCAGGACACTTAAAATTAAATTATTTAGGTAGGTAACTCATTTACCAATTACATTACATGTAACTCTTAGATCTTTATAGGATTCAATCATCATATGATTCGGCATGTTCAATCCTATCTAATGCCTTGAGATCTAAAATCATTTTGATAATCTCAATTAAGTCAGACAATAATGAATCTTTGTGAGTAGCAACATTAGTCACGCTTGCTCACCAAAATAACCCAAATGTATCCACTTTAGTGGATCCTACATTTGAGTGATCTAGGTTTTAAAAAGTATTCATTAATTGATGGGATTATGACTTAAGATTTTGATTAGTAGGTTTGATTTATTAATTTAATAACCGTGTAAATTGAAAGTAATTATATCTCATATAAAATCATGCATATTATGATCTAATCAAAAGCATAATTAAACATGGCACAATATGGCTCACCTAATCTATGTCCACCTTGAGTCAATGAGAGGACCTCTCTAAGAAGATAAATTACATCAAGAAACCTTGTTTACACATACGAGGGGATTAAGATGAGAAGAGAATGTACATTCAAAGTTTATAGAGAGAGGCACGACACACAAGCTATATTTAAAATTTACAACCCTAGTAAAATTACAGTCATATATGTCATCATACCTAAACAACTTCAAGGCTAAGAAAACACAAAAATAAACAATTTATATATAATGAAAGGCTATAAATTGTGAATTAGGTTGTGTTACGCAGAGTTGGCCATGGTTGTCTCGTTAGCTTATTCTCTTTAAATTAGTTGCTACCTCAAACCTTTGGATTCATCAATCATATTGACAATCCAGCCTAAACCATATGAGAATGTGGACAAACACTAATGACATTGTGAACGCACATTATATAGACAAACATTAGTCATATTGAGAATGCACATCATATAGCTAAATATTAATCATATTAATTTATTTAAATTCATATAAATTTGAATATATAAAATGAGTTTATATATATATATATATGTTTCTAAAATATCACATGAAAAGCATATATGGTTTTCAAAAATATCACATATATATTTTGAAAATATCAAAGCCATATTTATATAAAGAAGTTCATCATATGAAGTTTTAAGAATATAATCAACCAAAATTGAACTTAAATGAAAATTCAACCTGGCTCTGATACCATTATTGAATAGGAAGGTGCAGTGAAAGATTAAAATTTTAATATCTCTATCCTAATATGGACCAAATGAACTCGTTTAAGTTAATATGGATAGAAGAGTTACCTTTTAATTCTTTAAACTTGACGCGTGTTCTCTTTAAGTTTAGATCTCAGGAGCTAACAATATAGATCTACTCTCTCTACTAGTATCCACACAAATAGTTCTCTAACTCAAGCAGTATGCTATCGCTCCCAACATCCGTTATTCTTTGAACATTCATTTTCCTTTCTCTAGAGTGCTTTATGGCTCTCAAAGTATTTTTTCCGTCAAAACTTTTCTAACTCTCTCTCTCTCTTCATAAAGCACGTCTCTAGCTATATATAGTATATAAATTAGAGTTTTTGTCTTATACTTAAAGAGTCCATGAAAATTTAATTAAATTTATCTCATAAATTTAATCCATGATATTATATCTAATTCAAATTTATCTTATAAATTTAAATTTAAAAGTAACATGATATTCGCTCATTTCATGTTAGTTATTAAATTTAATCTATCATATAAAATTAAATTTAGAACTAATATAATATAATATAATATAATATATACATATTATATTATATATATATAAATATTTATCAAATAAATATTCAAATATATATATATAATTTATTCACCTTATATTACATTCATTGAATCCAGACATATTTAAGATTCAATGAATTTAGATATTATAACTCGAGTTGGGCTGTTCTTGTGTACCTATAGGCCTATATGAAGTTGGCAGTAGGCTAATTATGCTATTAGCCCACATTTCACAAGAAGCCTTTAGCAAGACATTACAACAACCTAATTCACATAGAGATCAATGATCCGATATAACTTATCATGCAATTGTATCACATTCCTTTTTGTCATGCAATATTTCGATCAGGTGCGAGACATAAAATTGTCATTCTTCTTAACTTGACTATTACTTTTTCAATCTTTGAGTGGATTGATTGTGGCAATGGAAAAACCCTTTCCATTATAGTATGGCCTACATTTTCTCAATCTTACTCATCAAGGGGACCAGTAATATCTCTTACTTAATGTGAGGGACAAATTTCATCTTGACCACTCATATTCCTCTACATGAATATCACTAAACTCAATCATAGCCTTTATGATCACCTGATCAAAGGTGACTTTTGACTAGGTCAAAGTTTAGTGGTCATCATATAGGAATCCATGACATGCAACTTTCTCATAGCAGGTTGGTCTATCACTTATACTCTTTCAATTGCTTATGACTTTAATTTGTATCTCTATTATACTAGTCTTGTTTCATCTATGATCCCTCATAGATGACTGACTAGGGACATTTTGAACAATCACTATAGTTTGTCCAAGGATATAGTTATCATAGTGAACATGTAATTAACATGATAACAAAAGAGAAAATCATTAAATAATAATGTGCATAGTATAATGATTGACCCTAAGGCATAATTTTCAATAATTTCTTCCTTTGGAAAGTTTTTGTTAATGATTATGCAGAGGAAATAGCAAGAGAGGCCATAGGCATAGGCATGAATGAAGGTGTGGTAGGCTCTTCAACATTTTGTGTGAGTTTATCAACAAGTTTTGTAAGACTCATATCATCAATATCCTTAAATAATTCCTCAAAGGAAGGTGTTTCTGTAGGTTTGGCTATGTTTGAGGATTTTAGAGGAGAGGGGATATGAGGATGTGGCATGCCATCAAAAGGATAAATAGGCTTTGAGGTGGCAAGATGGCTTTGATATTCAGGCTGGGAGTCTAGAGGTGGTGTTCTTATTGAAGATAGATAGAAGATCCTCAATCTCTTTGAGAAAGAGGATTTTCTTGCTCTTAAGAAGAAGGGTCAATTGGTGAAGGCATTTTGAAAGGTGAGTAGGGGGATCAAAGTATGTTATAGAGGTTGAGGAGGAATTTATTATGTGCACCGAACCTTCTTTAAATCTTGAAGGACCAACCTCATCTTTTTTTTTGGTATTTCCTCCTTATGTCTCTGAGATCCCAAGGTGATTCATGATTCTATCCAACTTGCCATTCAGGTATAGCATCATGTAACCAAGCCCTTTGATGTCATTTTTGAGATGCACTATAGCATTGTCAAGCTTTCCTTTAATTCCATTTAGGATTTTGGATAGGAAAACATTTGACATGTCAGGTAGAGTAGGCATCTAAAGAGAGGGTTGAGATGAAGATGCTCTAGCAGCTTTTGATGTTCTAGTAGCAGCTTTCTTATGTGACTTTCTTTTCTTTCTTGCTATAACAGGATCAGCAAGATCTTTTTCCTCCTTTGGAACAAAGATATTACCTTCCAGATTAAACTTCATTTTATAAAGAGCAATGTCCTTAAATTCTTCTAGCTTAAGCATTACTCCTTCAGTGTATTTAACTCAAAATCTCTTTAGGATAGCCGATACAAATAATGCAAAATAGAGATTTCGATCTTTTTTTTTTGTTCCTTCTTCCTCTTAATATCAACTTTGGAAACATACAGCATTTTGGTCAATATATGGTAACACATATTGATCCTTTGCTTCTTGATTATTCATGTGAGGAACTCAGTCTCAAACTTAGTGCAAGTGTTGAAGGTTGTCCTCTTGTTGAAGAAGAACCTTATGTAATATCCTAAAACTTCAAATCTGGAAAAATGGATTAATTAAGGGATAAATTAGTTAAAAATATGATTAATTTATTTAATTATGTTTTTAGGTGGCTAATTAAATTTTTTGGGTCATATTTGGCTCTAATTTGAGATAGGATGAAAGTTGGATCAAGTCAGGAGGCATTGGGGGGAGCAAAATCAACTTGTTGCTCGCTGTGTCATGAGCCGCGGCTTATGTGGCATTTGCTATGGCACACGGCACAGCAAGCAACTTAAATTTTTGAGAATCATAAAAAATTGACAGATTTTAGGGTGGAAAACCTAGAGCACGAAGGGGGAAACTTTGAGCACTACTAGGGCATCAATTTGGAAGGATTTTGAAGATCATTTGAGCCTCCAAACTCTTGGGTAAGTTTCCTACCTTTCTCCTCTACCTTTTCATCTCATTTTCCATAGGATTTGGAAGAGTGAGAATTTAGTCTGATTGGATTAAGCCATGAGTCAATATTTTGAAGGTTTTTATTGACTCTAATGGTTTAATTTAGGTTTATTGATCTTGAATATGTGGTAATAGGAAGCTACTTTCTTGTTTAGTGGAAGTTGGTTCAAGCCCTTACTTGATCATAGGGTGTTGAAGTGTGATAAGTTTTGATATTAAGTTTTATGTTGTGATAGAGTTAGAAAGTGACTTGAAGGGATGATGTGAACAAATTTTAATCTTAACAAGCCTCTTTGTTGAGAATTTGAGTGAGAAGTGGGAGAATTGGGAGGTTATTGGTAGTTAATAGTGCTTGTGTTAATTGAAAATTAACATATAGTACTTGTTGTTATAGATTATGGTGTAGGAAGACTTACCTTGACACAAGAAGAGAATTAGTACCACGGGTAACCCTTTTAGTAACAAAAGGGTTGAGGTAACTAGATAATTTGCATTGTTTATTACCTTGTATAAGTTATTCCCAAGTTGCTTTTCTATGAATTGTTGAGTATATATGTATAAATTCTTTAGAGGTTAATTATTTTAGAAAATTAGTGGAGTATTGCTTTGTGAAATTCTATATTTTTGAAGTAAATGGTAAGGTTTTGTTATATTTGTTTAAAAAGTTGTTTATGCATGTTCAAGTGGAGATATGTAGTGAAATGTGGCATATTAGAGGGTGGGAGGTCACCCTAATGGAGATCGTAAAGATTAAGTCCATATGGCATTGCTGGCACCTCGGGATGTTAGGTGCAGCACTCACTCTCCTTAATGCCTGAAAATGGGTGCAGTCTTGGAGACTTACTCTCCTTAGTACCCAAAAGGGTGCAGAGTTGGAGACTATGCTTCTTAGCATCTGTAAGATGCGGTGTTAGAGCAATAACACCCCAATTACTTGTAATAGGGGGAAATAGTAGTCTAGAAGTGGTTAAGGACACGTTGGCCGGGTAGTCCTAATATGGATGGTGAGCTTGGGGACCATACATGTGGTTTGATTCTATGAAATAGCCTACTGGTTCGGTCGAGAGTATTGGAGGATTATATGGTTAGGGATCATGCATGAAAATTTGTGGTGATCTTATATGATGTGATTATGTCACTTATTTTAATACTTGTTTATAACTTAGCTTGTTAATCAATAATGTAGATTATCTTAATTACTGAGATTTTTATCTCACCCCATGGTTACTATTTTACAAGTTCTATAACTGAGATTGAGCGAGGGAAGGAATTGGGCAAGGATTTGTAGATTTGCTACATTAAATAGTAATGCCTGATTTTGGTTGAAGTGGTGTACATAAACTTGTTATATGATATTACATGTTGCCAACTAGGAATGCATATCATTTTGATTGGTTGTACTTGTTTCATACTATGTTATTGTGTATTTTCGTGGTGATGGGCTAAATAGTTGCACTTATTACATGAATATGTGGGAATTTTTATGGTGATGGGCTAAAATACCAATACAAGTGTAAGGAATATTTTATCTATGTGGTGACAATGTAATTGTAATGTATTATGTGGCAATAAAAGCCAAATAGTGCTTGTGGTGTTAATTGTGTATTTTGGCCATATTGGGTGAAATGGCCAATGAGTGGCCAAATTTTGTGTTTGGTATGTTTTTGTTGTGTTTGATTGGTCACTCAAGTGTACTTTGGTCCATTGGACTTAGTTCAAGCCTTACAATGGGTTAATGGTATAAGTTGAGTTTTGGGTACTTGGATGGTTGAAAATTTCTTTGAAAAACTAACTTTTGCATCTGATTGTCTAAAATTCTCATACGGTGTCGAATCATAACAAAACTTATACCATTAGTTAGCTTATTGAATAAGCTTCGCGTGGGCACTTGAATTACTATAATCGGACATCGGATATGAAAATGGCGCGCGTTTGAAATTCATCTAAAAAAGCTGTCATGACAGCATTGCTGTCATGGACAGGTGTGCCATGGCGCATTTTGCACAAGTTATAGTACATGGTACAATGAGAAAACTTGGCTTTCTGTACCATATGCCGCGGCGCACGGACCACGAGTTGTGGCGCATGGACCAAAATACTCGAAAATGACATTTTTGGCCCTGTTTTGAATAGTTTGCTTCCCAAAACTTTTCCATTCTTTAATACCTTATAAATCATTAAGTTTGAGCTCAAATTATCAATTTAAAGGGTTTTTATGGAATCCTAAATATTCCACAATTTTTTCAAAAGATTATTAGTTTTAACCCTTATATGGATAATGCGAACTTAGGAGCAATCTTTGCTCCTAATTATGATTGTTTATTGTGATTGTGTGGTAAATTTTGATAATGTCAAGGTGGACATTACACTTGCTACCACGTATGCCAGCATTCGATGCTTAAAAGGGAATGAAGTTGGTCTGAAGATGAAACTAGGCTTTAAAGCCTCTTCTGGTACATCTTCTGTCATTATTATTGCTTTGTATTTCTCTTTATTTATGAGTTATCTGGGAGTATTCCTTTGATTGGCACGATCAAACTCTTGAATCTCCAGACCCCTTACTTCAAGACCAAGTATATGTCTTAAACTCCTTAGAGTATATTGGACATCCTCGAACAATGGCTTTGTAAGTCTTCTTTTACTTATCCTATCTGAAGCTCTCATAGAAGCCTTTACTACTTCTGTTGAGTATGAGAGATTGAGTTCTAGTAATCCTTTCTAGTCACATAAATATTCATCTATATCAAAGTTATGAACTTTGATAAACGAATCATATTTAGTGCAATGGCTTGTACACCACAGTAGAGGAGAAATACTAGTTGAATTTGGATTGATGCTCGGAGCTTAAAAGTTTCCCATCTTTGATACTTGCCTTTGATACTTTACTAAGAGGCACATTGTTGCCATCATTGGACAGGTCTCTACCAATACTAGTCAGAGCTTCTTCTTATTGATTTGTTGTAGCTGGTGCTAAAGTAAAAGTAGGCTTCTTAGTTTTTCATAGAGTTTTGAGCCTCTTTGATGATAGAGAAGGTGATTTGCTGCCTTCTCCAATCAGAGCTTTTGTGAACTTTCTCTTCTTCATAACCTTATCATTAGTTTTCTTTCTAGTGTCTTATGTTCTTGCCATCACAGAGAATTTTTAAAGAATTAAAGAACTTAGGTCGAAGAAAGAGATGATTTCTGAGTTAAATGAGATGCGAGAAGTAGATTAAAAGTGATGGGCAAGGAAATTCGAATGCCAAAATGGCCAAGAAGAATCAGGAAGGTAGTTAAGAATGAAGGATAGTGTAATGGCTATGAAGAGTAACGTTGGTTCATGCGTGAGAATGAAGGCATACAAGGAAGATATATATAAGTGATGCAGGATCACATATGAGACAAGATTGGTTTCATGCATGATTTAGCACTTTTAACCAACAAGGGGCTAACTCTCGTCTGTGACCAACAGGTTTCACACGTGATATGGTAGCCAGAATAATGTTCAAATAATGCATAATAATGACAGGTAGAGTCACACATGATCACAAATTACTCTCATGCATGAAATGACCAAAATTGAAAACCATAATCTTAGGAAGGATTTTTACGTAAGTGAGCCTTCCACTATTATGCGTGATTTTATACTTCTTAGGGAGAAAGATTCACTAAGTGTTATTTCATGTAAGCAAGACTAATATCTTCATGTGTGATTTAGCACTACTCAGTAGTGAAGCTTTCCTAGGTGCTATTTCACATGAGTATACATGTTTCATGCACGAAAATGCAGGCAAAACAGAGAGAAACACAAAAGTAGGTAAAATCATGCAAGACATGATACTTATCCTTTAAACGAATTATACTTAATCGTCTGACCTATTTCTTTAAAATTTGCTTTAATTTATTCCAATGAAGTTAAGATTCAAAGATTTCTTCCTGTAAAAACACCTTAAGGTAACTTTAAAGCTTAAGTTAGTAAAAGATTCAAAATGAAATTTATTTGAATTTAGAAAACTCACAACTTATTGGGGATTTACCATTCTTAATTCTCTTTTGATAAAAGTGAACTGTTCTTCAACTAGAGGTTTAGTGAATATATCTACCAGTTGCTCGCTTGTATGTACAAATTCTAGTATGATGTCCTTCTTTTACACATGATCCCTTAAGAAATGATGTCTTATGTCAATATGCTTGGTTCTTGAGCATTGGACAAGATTTTTAGCCAAGTTGATGGTGCTGATGTTGTCATATCTGATTGGAATTTCCTTGAGATGAACTCCCAAATCTTTCAATTGTTGTTTTAACCATAAAATATGTGCACAACAGCTTCCAGGTACTAAGTA
Source organism: Prosopis cineraria (assembly GCF_029017545.1). Taxonomy (NCBI): domain Eukaryota; kingdom Viridiplantae; phylum Streptophyta; class Magnoliopsida; order Fabales; family Fabaceae; genus Prosopis; species Prosopis cineraria. Next base: position 24,084,166 of record NW_026555343.1, on the reverse strand, counting down.
TTTAGCTTCGCATGGTGATAAGGACATATTATTTTGTTTATTACTGAACCATGACATTAATGAGCCATCAAAGAATTGACAAGTTCCACTAGTACTCTTTCTATTTATTTTGTATCCTCCATGGTTAGCATCTGAGTAAGTAATCAATTCAAGCTTTCCTCCTTTTGAAAACCATAATCCTAGTTGTGTAGTTCTATTTAGACACTTAAAGATTCTTTTCATAGCCTTTAAATGTGATTCCCTTAGATTAGCTTGAAATCTTGCAGACATACAAACACTAAACATGATATCAAGTCTATTAGCAGTCAAGTAGAGTAGTGATTCAATCATTTTCCTAAATTTTAATTGATCCTCCTTTTTTTCCTTTTTCGTCTTTATCCTTTTTTTTATGCACTCATGGGAATGTTACTTGGATTTGAATTTTTGAATCCAAACTTCTTTAGTAATTTTTGAGTGTACTTGGTTTGGCTTATGAAGATCCCATGCTTCATTTGCTTAATTAGCAATCTGAGAAAGAAGTTTAACTCTTCTATTATTGGCATCTCGAATTCTCCTTGCAAAATCTTAGCAAATTTCTCACAAAGAATCTCATTAGTAGCTACAAAAATGATATCACCAATACAAATTTATATTACAATGATATCATTACCTTTAGTTTGACAAACAGTGTTGTATCCACCATTCCTCTTTTGAAGTTATTATTTAATGAAAAAGTACTTAACCTTTCATACCAAGCTCTTGGTGCTTGCTTTAATCTATACAATGCTTTTTTAATTTATAGACATGATTTGGCATTAATGGACCCTCAAATCCTAGAGGTTGCTCTACATAAACTTCTTCATTGATTAGTGCATTCGAGAATTTAATGCAAGTAAAAGCAAGTAAAAGACTAATAGCCTCTAGTCTAACAATAGGAGCAAAGGTTTCATCATAATCAATACCTTCTTCTTGATTATAACCTTTCGCTACTAGCTTGGCCTTATTCCTTACCATAATACTAGTTTCATTAAGTTTGTTTCTAAAGACCTATTTCATCCCAGTGGCAGGATAATCACTTGGTCTTAGTACTAAATCCCAAACTTGACTTCTCTCAAACTGATTTAGCTCTTCTTGCATTGTTATGAGCCAATATTCATCAATTAAGGCTTTTTTGATATTAGAAGGTTCAATATTAGAAAGAAATGCACTGAAATGGCATACTTCTCTAAGTAAACCTCTTATTTTAAGTTTATCACCAACTTCTCCAGTGACTTGATCAATAGGATGTGACTTACTATATCTCTAAACTTTTGAAAGATTATTTATCTCTCTACTTTGATCAATAGTCATGGTATCATTGTTAGTTTGATTTTCCTCCTTTTCTTTCAGTGAGAGATCATCAAGAGGAAGATTCATAATTTCTTCTTTTTATTCTCATTTGATAAGGATTCATTAAATCTAACATGAATTGACTCCTCAACAGATAAGGTTCTTTTGTTAAAGACTCTAAAAGCTTTACTTCTACTAGAATAACTAAGAAATACAGCTTCATCACTTTTATAATCAAACTTATCTAGATTATCCTTACTATTGTTGAGTATAAAATACTTACAGTCAAATACATATAGGTGGGAGATATTAGGCTTTCTTCCTTTATAGAGCTTAGAAGTAGTTTTATTTAGAATAGGTCAGATATGTGCTCTATTAGTTCTGTAACTTCCAAATAGAATTGCCATAGACCTCATGGAATCACTTTTTGCTTCCTAAATGGTAGTAATTTTAGGTTGCCATTTAGCTGGAAGTTCTTTCATAATTTTTCTGACTTGCTCCTTTTGACTATAATTTTTTCCAAGTGCCACATGCTCCTTCATCATGTGAGTGTATCTAACTTACATGTCTTTGATGGTTTCTCCAAGCTTTATCTTGAATAACTCATATTGCTAAGTCAGGGTGCTCATTTTATTTTCCTTAACTCCTTCAGTACCTTCATGAGCAATCTCTAAAGCATCCCACATTTTTTTTGCAATCTCCAGATTGCTCACTTTGAAATATTCTTGTTAGCTTAAGGCACTTGCAATAATAAGCTTTGCCTTAGACTTAAGTAGCACAATTTTGTCTTTCTTTTCAGTAAATTCACTCTTTTCTTTCCTTATAAGTTGTCCTTTGACAATTTTATATGGAATGTAGGGGCCATTTTTGACAATCTCCCATAAATCAAGGTTTGAGGCCTCAAAGAATAATCTTATCTTACTTTTCCAGAAAGTATAGTTTTCACCATTGAATTCGGGAGGCTTATTAATTTCAATACCTTTAGCGAGAACACTATCATGAAAACTAGCTATAGGATCGTCTTAGACTATTAAGTTTTTTATCAAGAGTCCAAACTCTAATACCAAATTTTACGATAGACTGGCACTCAAGAGGGGGTAAATTAGGTGACACCTAAAACTTTTTAAAACTAAAAAGAGTAAAGAGTTAAGGAGTGAAGGAAGAAGATAACACAATCAATATTTTATATTGGTTCAACCACAAACTTGGCCTACGACAAGTCCTCAAGATTACATTTAAGATTTTCAACTAAAACACAAGCTTCAATGAGTGCTTGCCACCATAATATAACTCTCAAGACTAATCTTGTCTTGAATCACTTAACACACCTTGCTACAATCCAGCAAGTTGTTACAACACTTTAAAAATCCTTTTCAAGATTTATGAGATGATGACAAATGATTTTTACAGTAAACTCCCTAAAAGAGTATATGTGAATACAAATGAAAGCTTATAAAACTTTGAGAGCTTTACACAATTCTTTTCAAGAATAATGAATAAATGCAAGATATAAAATCACAAATTGAAAGCTTTTTTAATGCACAAATAATATTATGTTTGCTAAAAGATCATTAGTCTTTGTTTTGGTTCAAAATGAATCACTTATATAGTTTTTAGAAGTTAACAAACTATTGAAGTAGTGATTCTATTTGTTGGTTGATTTCCTTGTGAGTGACTAGCATAATCACTCGTGTTTTTGCACTAAGAAGTTTTACAAAGCTGATTGTGACAAATCATGCATGAACACCTTGTTCTCTCACGTGTGGTTTTTCACTTCTAAAAGATCTTTCTGTTCTGTGTGCTTAATCACATGTTGTACCATGTTGCTTTCTAGTATGGTTTTGTACTTTTGAATATACTATCATAACAAAGTGCTAAAACTTATGAGTACAGCACTTACTCTTACACATGGTTTTGGACATTAAGAACAATCATCAGTTTTGTGTGACAAACCACATGTAGAACCTTTACATTCTCTTGCGTGAAATGGCTGGCAGAATGCTAAGGCCATTCAATATGATCAAAACTTAGGTGGAACTAGATCCATATCATGTGTGAAATTGCAAGTGTTGATATATAAACTTATCTGATGCATATTCATGCGTGGAACTCAGTATAGCTTAAGTAAGATTTTGCATGATCAAGAGATATAAATTTTATGAATCAATACCCATACAAGTAAATAATTTTAGCTTGGCTTGAGAGGTTTTAAGACTCAGCAAGAATAATGTGTGAATTTCCAGCAAGTGACAAATCATGCATGATACCATTAGTGTCTCACGCATGGTTTTGCACTTAGTTATATTTCAATAAAGCTCAGGTGCTAAAACTTGCATGAACATTGAAGTCTTTCATGCATGATTTTACATGTAAAGACAAAGCATAAGATAACATACCACATAAGTACTTAATCACATATGAAGTACTTCTTCACACTCACGTGATCTAGATGTTAGTGTGCCTGACATGCAAAAACTCATGAATGACCTGCAAAATCACACGTGATTTTGCCTCTTCACTATGCAAACTTTTTCTATGAAAAACCATATGCAAGAGGGCCAAAGTTTGCAAGCTTTAACATACTTATATGTGTCTTAATGCATATAAAAGAGACATATGATGCATCCATTTAATGATTTAAGAAAGGTGAATAAGCTCTCTAAGTTTTCACAGTGAATCTAAGAGAATTTAAAAATACTTATCCTAAACTTCTTCATCTTCTCTTATTTTTTATTCTCTTGAGGTTTTGTCTTCATCCATAATTTTTTATATTTGCTCACATAATAAATACCTCTTCTCTTGGTTTTGTAATAATCAAAACACATGATCCAATACTACAGAGGTTGATCAATGATGTATTTTAGCAAGTCTTATTTTTTCACTAACATATCCCACCCCTTTCCTTCCTCCCTCTCTACTCATTTTTTCTTGTTTGCAAAACTTGAGATTCAATATAGTGAAATATATTGTACACAATTAAAGATCAAGACTAAGCACACCTCCTATGCTGCTAACCTTAAGAACATTGTCATAATTTTATGCAATTTCATTTATGATAGATTCAAAATTCTCAAATAGTTTCCATCATTTATCATCATTGCTACAAAGACTAAGCATATTTAACTTGATGTCTCTAAAGACTAAGCACACCTCTATAAAGAAGCGAGCAATTTAACTTGATATTTGGTCAAAATGATATTTTCTCACATTATATTCATATGATAACTGATCAACCTCTATAGAATTTCACTTGAAAATATTTTTTGTTCATGTTAGCAAAAAAAGGGTTAACTTCTACTTAGGTATCAGTAAAACGGTTAAACATTTAAGGGAATTGATAGATTTGTCACTTTTTGCACCAACTTTGATAATATTATGGGTATTTTGTCCTTTTTTCTCACCTAGGCTACTAGATACTCTTAGATGATGACTTCATATGTATTTTTACCCCCTTTTTAGTCCACATCAGCAAATAATGACATGTGACAAGCACAGTCAGCAATTAATGGTGGAAACTAATGATGTTAGGGTAAAGTTAATGGTTTAGTCATTTTTGCGCCAACTTTGGTAACATTATGAGTATTTTTTTCTCTTTTTCTCACTTTAGGTTACTGGGTGCTCCTAGCTAAATACTTTGTGGGTATTTTTGCCCCTTGTTCATTTTTTCTAAAGGAGATGTTCATGCACTTAGTTTCATCATTGGCAATAAAGTCATTTCAGTCATCTTTTTAAACTTTATTTTTGTCCTTAACATTATAGTGAAATTTTATAAATTTATGGGTTTTTGATTGAAATTAGGTTGAGTCAAGTAATCCTTATTGAAATTTTCCCAACATATAATCCAATGCTCTAAATTGCATTCTATACTTTTCAAGAGAGATGGAACCCAAGATAAGATTGCTACAAGATGCCTTTAACTTTAAGGACAAATGCTTCTAAGAAAATTAATTTTGAGGATTCAATTGTGGTTTGGGGTGGGGGGATTCTGAGACCTACTTAAAATTAAATAAAATTATGAGGATTGATTGGTTAATTTTATCCTATTATTTTATACCATTACAAATTTATAATATTAAATCATTTTTATAAATTTTATGAATCAACGTTGTTGTACCCCATTACTCAGGGTGTGAAGTTAGAACTTTTAGTTAGGGGTAGAGATGACAAAATTGAAGGAAAGTTACATGCACACATATTACTAACATAACATAAATATTTTAAGTTATATATTTATATTCAATTTTAAAAATATATAATAATTTTAAAAATATATAATAAAAATAAATATGTAGTTTCATTTTTTAACATTCTCTATTTGACTTTTGATGGCATAAAAATAATCAATTATCATGTCAATGATAAACTTTTTAATAATTTTCTTTTCAATATAAACTACCATTAAATTGATAAAAAATTTATCTTCATTTTTAGCATTGAATGATTTAAACGCATCCTATAATTTAAAGTTGTACTCAATCTAAGAAGTTTTATTACTTGCTCGCTCAATTTACTATTTAATTATTTTAATTAATAATCAACGACAATAGCAACTATATATCTCATCAACATAGTAATAATTTTCAACTGTCATGAAATTTTAATGTCCATGAGATCAACCTATATAAGAGTAAAAACCATTGTTTACTACAAAAAGAAGGAATTTTTTTGGAAGAACGCCTTAACCATAATTTCTTAACTTTTAAATAAGTGATTTTACAGTACATATCAAGCATATAACATTCAATATATCTTAGTATTTTGTTGCAATCCTTGACAAAGTTTGCTAGTATTCTTGTAGTTTCTTTTGTTAAATGTAAAATGAAAATGAAATTAAATAATATCAATTCTAATAGAGCATATCTGTAGCATCATCTCATTGGAAATGAAAAATACATATATATGCATAAAAGACTATACATAAAATTGAAATAAAAATCTCATCTAGTGTCTTCATGTCTCTGTAATATGTCAACTTAGAGGTCAAAAATAGATAATCACTATATGTTACTACCAAAAATTAAAAAGTTAGGGAGGCCATGGTCCCCTTGGTCCCCATCTTCCCTCCTATTGTTACTATAATTAATAATGTCTCTCCTTAATAATGTAATATTGTTTTGGTTGTTGAACAAGGGAAGAATTTAGAGGGGGCCAAGGGCCACTCCAATGTTCCTTGAAAAAATTAAAAAAAATTTACTTGTAAAAATCATATTAAATTAGATTTTTGGCTCTCTCATTTTATGTTTAATTTTCAATTACCCTTCATTTTTGACTCATGTCTGTTATTTTCATTGAAGCAGCGATTTAGGATTAAAAGTGGCAATGATTTTCAACTGGAGAGACTTTTATATTAAGCTTTCAAATTAAACTTGGGTAAATGGGCATCCATTGGGTGTTGAAGCATTTTAATGGAGTAATTATCATCTGTAAATAAAAATTCAAATCTTTAGTAAGATTGCCTGTAGACTGTAAGGAAAGAGAGAAATCTCATATAATTAGCTTTGTACACTTAATGTGCTTATATTCAATTAAAACAATATATGTAGATCTTGTATAGAATATTTATTTTATAGCAAATTCTTGTTATTAATTTTATTATCACATTAAAATTCACTTGTATTATGATCCAATTGAATATGAGTATATTAAGTATATAAGCCCTAAGAAAAGTAGTCCGTAACTGCCTTTCATTTAATATGGTCCACATGTAAATGTTCTCTCCATTTTAATTTATAAAACACTTTTGGAGAAGATTCAACATTCCAAAATATAACATAAATTTTAATAAAACAAAGTTTCATTAATAATATTTTTTAATATTAGCATTCATATTATATTCTCTCTATTTAATATTCTTTTACAAAAGAAATTAAATGAAGGATATTTTAAAAGTTTATATTTTTATTTTAAAAAGGAAAACATAACTTTTGGTCTTTACTCTTTGCTATCATTTTGCTATTGGTTTATGTACTTTTTCAGTGTTTTAAGTCTCTATACTTTTGTTTTTTAGTATATTTGATCCCTTCATGAATAAAGTATAGGAACTATGGAGGGATCTAAAATATTGAAAAACAAAAGCGTAAGGATCTAGAATACAAAAAAATGTACAGGGACTAATAATAAAATATGAGCAAAATGTAGGGATTTAAGTTACATTTTTCTTTTAAAAAAATAAAAATAGGGTACATGATTTTCACTTAAAAAGAATGTCATTTAAATTAGAAGTAATTGATAGAAAGGGTCATTGTCATGATCGAAGGACTAACTAGTAAAGCTTTTTAGTAGGGAGATTGCTTCCAAGCACTTTTGTCCAATTAGTGCATTTAGGGAAAAATCTTATACTAATTTTTTCTTTTGGTAATAAGATCTATTTTGAAAAGTTTATCATCAACTATGACAAAGTACTCATATGAGGGATCTATTCTTCTTGAGGGAGAATATGGGTTTTCATGACAATTCTGCAGGAACTAGCGTCCATAAAGGCTATAATAGAAATGAGCTTATCATATTTGGAGGGCAATATCTGGATTTTGACAATAGACTATAGTAACAATGGTTGATGTGGTGGTTGGTTGAGATTTATAAGGCCTACAGGTGTTGGGCTTAGAGGAGATGAGTTAAGACTTTGAATTGGGCTAGGCCCAATGGCATAAAGGGGTGGATAATAATGGAAATCATATTGCTCATCATCTAAACTATCATCAGAAATTGGTAAAACATGGCAAGTATCTTCATCCTTTTCTAACTATTCTTCCATAATTCATTCAACATCCTAGTCATCATCGAGAGGGATGACAATCTCAAAGGATTGTAATAGCTTCCTATCCCTTTTGAATTTCCTAGGACATTTTTTTCACAAAATACCTTTTTTTCTCCGCAGATGAAACATCTGTCTAATCTCTTAAGTCTTGTATTCCTTTGTTTGAAAAATCTAAAGGAGCCATCATTTTGGCTTGAATGGTTTATGCCTATGTTTGTGAAAATGAGTCTTTTTCCTACAAGAGCAAAGATTAGTTTCTTTACACTTGATCTTCAAATAAGACTTTTTATAGGCTTTCTGAAGTTTTGGCTTGCCTTTTAACATAGACTTTAAGAGATTCTGTTGCTCACAGAGTTTATCTAAGGAAGATGAAGCTAATTTGTAGATTTCACCAAGAGAGATTTTTGACATATCTCTCCTTAAAGCATTAATAGCCCTATGCAACGCTGGTTGAAGTTTGTTGGGTAGTGAAGCAATAAATGTATGCCTGAGATTAACATCACTAGCAACTCCTAGTATATAATATTTTTCAGACACTCATTAAAAATGTCTCTAAAGATCTTCATGATCAAGTGAGCAGTATTTCATTTCAAAAAACTCTTGTTGGCTTCTTTTAATAATGATGTTGAAGTCACTAAGAAATTCTTTTTGAATTACTCCAAGGAACTGAGAGGCATTGAGTTGTGTGATCCTAATCTTTTCATATTCATTAAGAGTTTGGAACCACTCTCTTAAGTTTCTAGTCATTCTAGAAATGAATTTTGAAAGAACTTCATGCATGGTAATATCAGCTCTAATCATTTGTAAATCTATCCAAGCACCAAATTCTTGAAGCTTATCTCTCCATTTATATGGAGGGACATCATCAAATGTATACCAGGGACTGGATGTGTGTTTGAAGTTTGAATCTTAATGAATAGGTGTATGCTAAACGCCTTCTATAGGTTCTGTGTCCAATCCTTCATCAGGAGGGTCTTTGACAACAGGTTCTATTTTAGATTTTCTCTTGGTTTCTCTTTGAGTTTGTTGCCATTAAGGTTGGGGTTGGACCATAGCAATTTTTGATAAATCAACTAGGTAGTTTGTTTTAGAATCTACGTATTATATGGAAACCTCTATTGAAGTTATAGAATTTGAATCTTGTTTAAAAAAGCTTGGTAAAAAATATCATTTCTCATAGAAGCAGTTGTTCCAAAAGGGTTTGAGGATCTGCAATCCCTTTCAACCTTTCAGATGCAGCTGATGGTTTGGTTTTTAGTGGAGATAGAGGTGGTGTTTTTATAATCAAATTTTTTTCTGGAATTTTAGTAAATGATGGTGAGGCTTGGCTTTCTTGAGGCTTTTGGTAAGAAGGCAGATTATAAGTTATAGGTGATTCTGGCTTTTGAGAGGGCTTCTAGGCTTTTGTGAGTACTGGATAAGACATTTTGAACACTTTACTATAATCAGTCTCAATTAGATATGTTGAGGGCATAGTGGTATAAGAAGGGATTCATCTAGTCATGGTAGGAAAAATTGGATAGGATTTATAGATAGTCCTGGACTGGTCTTGGGCTAGGTCTGCTTCTATTTATTGTAACTATCTTTTTACTTTAGAAATTTCTTTTTCCTTTTTGAAGAATTCTAGTCCATTATATCCTTAGACATCTAGCTTCTGTTCTTGTCGGCGGTGTCTGTGATAAAGATTTTATACTGGATCATTGATTTGATTAAACTGTAAAGATAAGTTTTCTGTTGTAAGTTATAGGTGATCAAGTTTAGAATCTATTCTATAGAGGACTTTGTTTTGGCTGACAATATTTTGAGACTGCTAGTTAAGGACTTATTCTACTGGTGTGACAGGCTTGAGAGTACCTTAAGGGGAGACTTTTGTTTGTGGGATGAAGGGTCTACTAGACACTTTAGTTCTTTCATCTGTTTTTCTTTCAAGAAGAGGAAATTCTTCTTCATAAGGTCTTATCATGGCAATACAAGGTAAAGCTTAGATTGGTATAGGTGGAATTATTGAGATTATAGGTTCAGAAGGTTGTAGGACAGTTGGAATCACTGAATTTGGTTTTTCTAAAGGAAGGAGACCTTCATAGCCAAGTTCTTTAATGAGTTTAAAAAGAGTATTCCTTTTTGTAGGAGGATTTAGAGGACCTACCTATTTTCTTTTAACAGGTTATTTTGGGTCCTCATCATCATCATCTTTTGGAGGCCATTTATATCTACATAAAGATCTAGGATGTTTAGGCTTCCTAATATTCCTTCTTCTGGAGCTGTTGTCATCATCATCAAATCAGTCTAAAGATAACAGTCATAATTAGGATCACACGTTTTAGGGCACAATCCTAAAGAAAGTGACCATTGATATGTGAGACATAAATAGACTGGGCATCTGCAACAAACTACTCAATTGGAGGGTGTTCTTTATCTGCAGTAAAATCTAGGGCTATGGACATTATTCTTCTAAAGATTTGGTTTAGATTATGTATTCTAGGATTCTTGAAAATAGATTTTATAGTACCATCTTGTGTCCTGTAAAGGATAGGAGGTTTTGTGGTATAAATATCTCTTTGAATGCCATGGAACTATTTCTCATAATTGTTGATCCATTCTAAAGGCATTATGTCAGCTAGCTATTTTATAGGTAACTATCTCGGGATCTACAGTATTGAAGGATTTTCTAAATTTCTAGCATCCATGAACAAAGCATCACTAGTTGCATTGGGAAAACTAAGATCAAATGAATGATCTTAAAGTCTAAAGATCATTTAATGATGAAGAGTGGCCATAATAATATCAGGCTCTTATTTAACTCCATGAATCTAGATCTAGACTTTCAGTCTCTTGGAGAAAGTTTTGTCATTAAGCTTGATATTGAAATCAGGTGCTATAGTAAGGACTACACTTCCTTAATTAAGGGTAGGCAGCATGGCTCCGATTAAAATGTTTCCATATGACTTGAAGGTAATGTCTAGCAAAGCAACTCTAGCTGTAGCTGCCATTCCCTTTCTTTTATGAAATGTAAGGATAAGGCGGATAGCTCAAACATAGAGGTAGGTGTAACCTTAGTTGATTTAGCCATTAATTAGGGGTTGAGCAATCTCAAGAGTGATGTACTATTCAGCGGTGGTGGCAGGAATACTGTAATGATCAAGACTAGAAGTCTGGATCACTTCTTTAGGCTAAGGTCCGTTTGAGTGTATTAGAGTCCTAATACCTTGAGTGAAAGATTTCCTTGATGGTAAAGTTTTTATAGATTGAGAAAAGGAAGTTAGGTAGTTGGGATATGAGCATTTGCAAGAACAATAGTGTATTCTATAAGATTTTTCTATTTTTTGGGCAAGGGTTCTTTTTATAGTAGAAGGAAGACAATCAAAAGAAAAGGGGCTGAAGAAAGATTTACAGGGTCAAGAACTGTAGTTAGGGTTTCTAAAGAAGAGCTTTTTAGAAATCCACTCATGTTTTTTAGGATATCTCCTTACTCACTTTCATTAACAATATCTAGTATTTTTCAAGAAACAGTGAGGCTCTGATACCATAAGGCGGGACTCATATGTGCCTAATCTTAGAGATCCTTATGGTTCAGTCTACAGGGCATATTGATCGAGGTAAGGCCCCTCAATGCCTTTCTTAGGCAAACTCAAGTTGCTTTAGGATCCTTAGCCCTTTAACACTTTAACCCATGGATCTCTAAATATAGTGACATGGGCTTACGCACATGGATTATTGGTCGGATTCTTTTTGATGCACAAGTTCCTTAGTGAGGCAAGTACAAAGCATACCTAAATTTGAGCATGAAAGATATAGGATATTAGAGAATAAGGCTTTCAAGAGAGAGAAGGGGCTTAGAGAGACATGATTATGGAGCACACAAGATTTTTATTTCTCAAATGAGTTCTGCCTTATAAGAGTAGCTGAATCTTCCTTATATAGACATAGAGTAGAGGATAAAGAAAAACTTCTCATAATTACAAACGGACAACCATAATCACATGCCTAATAAGTAAAAGCAGAGAGGTAAAACAAACTCACACGACTTAAAGTAGATAGCTTTGTCTAAAAGTCAAAGTGACTTTTAACATTACAACAAGACAAATACATAAAAAGTAGAGATAACTTAAAGTAGATTCCTTTTGTGATTAATGCAGGCTCTGATAGATGCACTCTTAATCATGTGACAAATTAAACCATCATTTTTCTTCTCTTTTGTGTCTTCTAGTGGTAGGGTTGTTATGTCTGAGCTATTCCAGCTATTTTTCTTCCCAAGTAACTAGATTCTTATCTTCCTGAGTGGGTCCTGGTGCAGGTGTGTCTTTTAGTTTTGGAAATAATTGGTAGGTCTGGGTCTCTATCTAGTATGGGTCTTGACTGTTTGGTGTGAAATGGACGAGGGTGTCGTTAATGATGCTCCATCATAGATTCCATCTAAGTAGAGTATCCTTTTTGTATAGTAATGCTTGTGAGCCATTCATGGAATCAATATTGGATAGATGGAGAAGGATCACTTGGTAGGATGGCTGATGAGGGATTGGACCAAGGGAGGTGCACTTTAGATATGGATCAAGAATAGGATAATTATTCATTTCACATAAAAATTCTTTTAATTCAATTGAAGTTTGAATTTTCATGTGTTGGTTAGTCAGAGATGGTCTTTCATAGGTAAACTTGGTTGGCAACATAGAGTCTTCCCTTACTATTAAGATGATAAGGATGATAAGGATGAAGAAGGAATATGCCTTTTGTTCATGTAAAGGGACTTTCACTACTACTTCAAAGAGTTCCCTATGCCATCTAGAAATAGGTGAGAACCATTCAAAGAGCTTCCACAGGGTTGATCTTTCAACAGTTGAGTGATAAGCTATGACACAGATAAAAAGAGAAGATAATGACCATATGTACCACATGAATTCTTCTGGAATAGGGCCTCTGATAAATGGGATAGCAAGGTAAGGAGCTTAAATATCAAAATATTCAAGTTGAGGTTAGATATGAGATTTTTGAAGTAAGATGTGGAGCCAGTAAAATAGACTTCTTCTGGCTAATTTTTGTACTTCTGGCATGGTAGTTAGACTATGTCTTGGTTGGAAGACTAAGTTAATGGGTAGTATGTTCAGGATGAAGAGGGGTGACTTTTTTAGTAGAGTGATAAGGCTATTTTTTTTTAGATCTGGTGAGATAATAATGGTATTGTGGTTCCTTTGATGTGTCTGATTGTGAATTTATAGTGGGAAAACTAGTCTTTCCATTAGAGGAGCTGGGCTTCAGGAAGAACTTTCCTGTTTTGGTCTAGGATTTTAAAGAATGACGTGTGCCTATTTTCACTACAAAGTGGTAGGTGCTGAGATGAAAACTAAATTTTTTAATGTCACATTTCACAACTAGGACTTCCTTATATGCTATGTGATAATGCTTTTTAGAGTCTTTGAATCTTCCACTGGCATGTCTACAATAATATCTTTTCCTGTATACTTCTTCAAGAAGTAAAGCTTCTCAAAAGTCATCACTAGTATCAGTTTGTAGGATGCATAGGCCTTTGTCAGGAATCCTAAGTGGTGGAGGATGCTAACAAATTTGCTTTATGTGGTGAATAGCTTTTGTTTGGTCTGGACCACAAGGGGGGTGGATTTTTTCTCATAAGTTGGGACAGCTGGCTAGTATGATAAGACACTTGAGGAATAAAGTTTATGATATAATTAATTATACCTAAAAATTGTTAAAATTGAGTTTTGGATAAGTTTTCATTAGGAAAGTTTAATAATTCCTCAGCAATATGGGCTGGTGGTACTGTCTGTAACATCCTGATTTTTATATAATAAAGAAATTGTGGAATTTAGGTTTTGAGGAAAAAAAATGATAATAATAGGAATTTATATTATTTGAGGTTATTTAGAAATAATATTATGATTAGGTATTTAATTATGAATTTAAAAATTTAAATTTAAAACCACATAAGCAATATTTAGTTAAGATATAATACATAAATAATTTTTTATTGTGTGTGTTAAAAAAAAAGAGAAGGTAGAAGGAACCAAAAAAGGGGGGTGGAAGGTTGTTGTTTCTAAGTCCCACATTGGTTAGATGAGGGAAGAGAAGAGGTACCTTCATGTATAAAAAGGAGGGGGTGTGTGCATTAGGAAGCATGAGAGGCTAAGATGCAATTTAGAGGAAATTGCAACTTTTGGCCCAAAGGTTTGAATAATTAAATTCAAACCTATAGTTTTTTTTAATATAATTTTGGGACTCACAATCCCATTTTTATATTATTTTTCTCTCTTCCTCTCATGTTGTTTGGCGTTTTCTCGCAAGGGGGATTATTTTCTTTTTCTTCAGGTATGTTCTAACTTTCCTATTTAGATTAGCATTTAAAAATTTATTTAATTACAAAATTAATTTTATAGTTATTTTCTAAATAATATTAGCTTTCTAGTGATATGATTATTTTGTAGGATAGAGTAAATATTCTGATTAGGATTTTTCTATAGGATAGTTAATCTAATGATATGATGGATTGAAAATATAGGTTAAAACTCTTAGGGATATAATAAATATTATAGAATATTTTCTTGAGGTTGAAACTCATGTTTAAGAATTTTTGAGTTAAAATCTAGATCGAATTTATTGGAATCTGAGATGTAGGGATGAACCTCTGATTATTAAATATTTATTTAAGTATGCATAGGTATTTTTGAGGTTATAGAAAGGTGATTTGAGGCTTCAGGATAATTCTAAAATTTTTAATTTATTTTTGGGTGAATTTTTAGAATATAGAGGATGAAATTGTGATACTAGAAGTAATTTGAGGTTTAAAAATAGTTTATTAGGGTATGAGAATTTTAGAAAAGAATTTGGGAAGTTAAATGAGGCATAAATCTTAAATTAGTGTTAATATGATTATAATCTAAGACTTTTTAACTCTTTAAATTAGAGGTATGTATTTTAATGTAAAATTAATATATAGTATTATGAAATAGCTATGTAGATTGTGTTGACAAAGATAGTGGTGAAAGAGGAGTTGTGAAGGGGAACTTGTTATTCAAGACACAAGGTAACCATTATTAATGTGTTGTGATGAGTGTGTTTGTGAATGGTTATGTGTTGTTACTTATTGTTTGGAAAAATTATGAATTATTGAAAATAAATACTGTTATATACTTGTTTGAAATTATTGCCAAGTGGGTTAAAAATTTATTTTTATTTATCATGATGAGATATTATTGTTCGGATATATTCCTGTTTGATATTTGAATGATGCATGACTTGTCAGGGTATTTTAATGTATGGTGTTAATGGAATTTCTGTTCGGTTAATTATTACCACGTGGTAAGCCCTCATTGGACCCAATGAGTGGCGTGTCGCTTGGTCCAACTCACCTTTGGCCGGGTGATTTAGCGTCCGAGCATGGTGAAAGGAGGATATAAGGTGCAGTCATGCAATTAAATACTTGTTCGGTTTGTTTGAAAATATTGTTCGGTTAAATGTTTTGTGTGCCCACTTAGCAATCGCATGATTAGTTACATCCGCATGCATCATTACATATTAATTTTTGGTTACTGGGACTTTTAAGTCTCATTCCCCGTGGTTAATATTTTTACAGGAGCGAATCCGGCCGAGAAAGCACCAGAGGTGTAATTATGGTGTATGAGACACCATCTTTTACGTTGCCTCTTATTTTGGATTATACAATGTATCTTGTGCCAACTTAGGACATATCTTGTTTGTGGAGCATGTAAACTCTAATCCTTTTTATTAAATGCATTTATATGTCCAAGAGGATTATGTCTGTCCTTTTTGATTCATGACCTAATTTGAATAACATGCTATGAGGATCATGTCTGTCCCTCATGGTTTTAATTGCTTTTTGAGATATTTTAAGACCTGTGGTATATTATCTTGGATGTATCATGGTAGAAATTTTTCTACCATGATAAGGGTTCAATGAAAAAAAAGGAAAAAAAATGATTTGTTGAATTAATAATTTGCAAAAAATCGGTTTGTAAATTTGAGGGTGTTACATATTGGTATCAGAACATCATGTTTCAAGCCTCTATTTTAGTAATACTTATTTAAACTTTTGTTTGAAACTATTACTCGTGTGAATTTAATATGTATTTATTATGTGTGGCGTATTGCATATAGTCGGTTGGCAATATACATTGTTATGGTGCTTCTCATTATATGGCTATTATGTAGCTAGGCTAATTTTATTATTTATATCTTGTATCCTTTAGGAGGGGAGAGAAAATGCCTGTTACTCGCAGTAACTTAGGATCCCAACATGAGCACCCACCACCTCCACTGCCAAATGAGGAGCTTGATTTGGCGGAATTGAGAATGCTTGTAAAAACATTAACAGACAAGGTTCAAGGATACGAACAAGAGTTGACGGAGCTAAAGAGGCAAAAGGTAACTGAAAATGGAGATAGGGCTCATGTTGAGAGTCATGTGGGGGAAGGCAGTTCCTCACATCCTGCCACTCCGAGAGATCATGAGTCTAGAATGGAGGAAATTAGGCAGGAGGAACAGAGAGCCCCACCGACCATTACTGATGTGTGGGAAACTGTTAGGAAGTTTAACCCTCTACGTTTGATGGTAACCTTAAACCATCCGTGGTAGAGGAATGGGTGAAGAGACTCGAATCCATCTTTTGAGTAGTCACATGCACCAGCAATCAAAAAGTACAAGTAGCATTAGTACTCCTAGTAAAAGGAGCAAGAGATTGGTGGGAGACAGCAGGGCCCAGGGATGATTCTACACTCACCTGGGAGGAATTCAAGGAAAAATTATTCAGGCATTACTTTCCATCAGAGTTAAGGTCTGAGAAGGAAGCGGAGTTTCATGCCTTTAAACAAGGGAACCTCGATGAGGACACATTCATTGCTAAGTTTCAAGAGTTATCTAAATACTCCACGTACCTGTAGTATAGAGATGATTCTGAATGGAAGGCCAAGCGCTTATTGGAGAAGGCTAGACCAGAATTGAGGGAGCAATTAGCTCATCTAGATATCCGAGATTATGACGAAATGTACATAAAACTACAAGTAGTAGCTCGCAGTAAGAAGGAGGTCGAGAGAGAGAAGAGGGGTTATTCATATAGTAGACCCCCAACCTACCCTCGACCCACCGGAAGCATTATGAAGAAAAACCATCAGGGTTCGAGTAGCTCATGAAACCAGGGAAGGCAGAAGGGTCCATTTCAAAAGGCCAAGGACAGAGGAGCTATCATAGTGGTTATCACAAATCATAGAGGGGCCCAACAGTATCTACCCCTGCTTCGAGTACAGTGAGCTCTCAGCAGTGCACTAAATGCGGGTGTCGTCATTTCAGACAATACTGGGTTTGTTACATTTGTGGGAAACCCGGTCACATTGTAAAGTTTTGTGGGGACAATCAAGACTCAAATACGAAGAACCCTTCCCAGCATCCTACTATATCTGGCCATGTGTTTCCCTTACTCAGGACACGAAGATTCCCCAGATTCCATTAGAGGTAACATCAAAATCCTTCATCATGATATTGTTACACTATTTGATTCGGGTGCTACACACTCTTTTATTTCTAAAACTTGTGTAAAGAACCTTGATTTTTCCTGTGTGTATTTTACCTTTTGATATGAATGTGTCTACTCCTGCGGGAGAATCTGTGAGGACTGCTAAGGCATGCCTTAACCTAGTGGTCGAGTTTAAAAATAGGAAAACAACTATGGACTTAATTATCCTACCACTGAGAGGTATGGATGTAATTGTGGGAATGAATTGGATGGCTGTAAATGGTGTTATCCTAGATTGTAGAGAGAGGAGTGTGTCTTTATCTTCTTTGTCGATGACCCCAGTCGAGACTCAAGATCATGTTTTCTTGTCGGCGGCACAAGTTGATAGATATATAAAGAAGGGTTGCCAGGCCTACATGGTTTTCTTCTCTATCCAAGCTAAGATTGATGAAGGCATGAAGAATATCCCAATTGTCAAAGAATTTGTGGATGTATTTCCAGACAAAGTCTCCGGTTTACCCCCAAAGCGCGAGATAGAGTTCTCAATTGAATTGGTACTTGGTACAGGGCCAATTTCTAAGGCTCCTTATCAGATGTCCCCTTCAGAGTTAGCAGAACTGAAAAAGCAAATTGAAGAGCTATTTGAGAAGGGTTTCATCAGACCGAGTGTTTCACCTTGGGGATCTCCAATCCTTTTTGTAAAGAAAAAGGACGGAAGCCTCCAATTGTGCATTGATTATAGACAATTGAACAAAGTAACCATCAAGAACAAATATCCACTTTCGAGAATCGATGATTTGCTAGATCAGCTTGTGGGATCTGCAGTTTTCTCAAAGATTGACTTAAGGTCAGGGTACCACCAATTGAGAGTAAGAGCGGAGGATATACCTAAGACAGCATTTCGGACAAGATATGGGCATTATGAATTCATGGTGATGCCATTTGGACATACGAATGCTCCTGCGGTATTCATGGATTACATGAATAGGATCTTTCGACCCTATTTAGATAAGTTTGTAGTAGTGTTTATTGATGACATTCTTATTTATTCAAAGGATGAGGAGGCTCATGGTGAGCATTTAAGAATCGTCTTGCAAGTTTTGAGGGAAAATAAGCTTTATGCCAAATTAAGCAAGTGTGAATTTTGGCTCCAAGAAGTAAAGTTTTTGGGCCATATTGTGTCCAGAGATAGAGTTGCGGTGGATCCTAGCAAGATTGATGCAGTGATGAAGTGGGAACAACCAAAATCTGTGACGGAGATACGAAGCTTTCTAGGTTTAGCAGGTTATTATCGTCGCTTTATTAAGGATTTTCACAAATTGCGATGCCCTTGACTAAGCTGACTAAAAAGGATGCCCCATTTATTTGGACTAACAAATGTGAAGCTGCTTTCCAAGAATTGAAAAAGAGGTTAACTACTACTCCAGTATTGATTATTCCTAACCCTGTGGTGCCGTACACTCTGTACACTGATGCTTCTTTAAAGGGTTTAGGATGTGTTTTGATGCAAGATGACCGAGTAGTTGCCTATTCCTCTAGACAGTTGAGGCCATACGAGGAAAATTATCCTACACATGACTTGGAGTAGGCTGCAGTTGTGTTTGCTCTGAAGATATGGAGACACTACTTGTATGGATCTAAGTTTCAAATCTTCAGTGACCATAAGAGCTTGAAATATTTATTTGATCAGAAAGAGCTTAATATGAGATAGCGACGATGGATGGAATTTCTGAAGGATTATGACTTTAAATTACATTACCATCCGGGTAAGGCTAACGTGGTAGCTACGCCTTAAGTAGGAAGACTATTCATGCTGCACATTTGATGGTTCATGAATATCATTTGTGAAATAGTTTTCATGATGTTCCAGTAGATGTGATTGAACATCAAATGGCCGTACTCCAGTAGCAGACTTTAAGAGCAAATTCTGGGAAGATCTCAGAGTCTCACAGCAGAGTGATGACTACTTGAGCAATATAAGGAAGGAGATAGTGGCAGGTAAGGCCCCAAATTTTACCATCTCTGATGACACAGAGATGAGGTATAAAGGTAGAGTTTGTGTACTTAATGATCCAAGATTGAAATATCCTTTTAGAGAAGAAGCTCATAAGAGCAAATATACAATTCATCCTGGTATAACTAAAATGTACCGTGATTTGAAGCGAGATTGGTAGTGGCCAGGAATGAAAAGAGATGTAACCGAATTTGTTTCTAGATATTTAACGTGTCAGAAGATAAAGATAGAACATCAGAAGCCAGCTGGAACACTGCAACCGTTAGATATTCCAAAGTGGAAATGGGATGATATTTCCATGGATTTCATCACTGGACTGCCAAGAACACCCTCAAGTAAGGATGCTATTTGGGTGATAGTAGATCGACTCACTAAATCGGCTCACTTTTTGGCGATCAAGTTTATCTCTACATTAGAAAAATTTGCTGAGATATACATTAAGGAGATAGTTAGACTTCATGGTATACCCTCTAGAATCATGTCAGATCATGACCCAAGGTTCACTTCAAACTTTTGGGGTGCGCTACAGAAGGCTATGGGTACCAGACTGAGTTTTAGCACCGCATACCACCCCCAAACAGATGGTCAAACAGAGAAGACGATCCAGACTTTGGAGGACATATTGAGAGCTTGTGCCATTGAATTACCAAGTAGTTGGGATAATCATTTGCCATTAGCTGAATTTGCTTATAATAACAGCTATCATTCTAGTATTGAGATGGCGCCTTATGAGGCCTTGTATGGAAGGAAGTGTAGATCGCCTTTGTGTAGATAGAATTAAGTGAGAGGAGTATCATTGGTCCAGAAATTGTAGAGCAGACCACCCAGAAGATTGCAATGATTAAGCAAAAATTGCTAACAGCTCAGAGCCGACAGAAGAGCTATGCCGATAAAAGGAGATGACTGTTAGAGTTTGAAGTAGGAGATCATGTATTTTTAAAGGTTTCTCCAGTAACAAGCATTGGTAGATCCATTAAGGCAAAAAAGTTGACACCTAGATTTATGGGCCCGTATGAGATCTTGGAGCGAATTGGATCTGCTGCATATAGAGTTGCATTACCTCTACAGATTGCAGGTATCCATAATGTGTTCCACGTATCACAGTTAAAGAAGTACAACCCAGATCCCTCCTATGTTATTGAACTTGAAGAAGTGGAATTGAGGGAGAATTTGACCTTTAGATCCGAACCGGAGCGAATTGAGGACTTTAAGGACAAACAACTACGCAATAAGACCATCTGACTTGTGAAGGTGATTTGGAAGGGTGGAGCCCTAGGTGATGCTACTTGGGAGACCGAGGAGAGTATGAGGCGAGATTATCCACATTTATTTGCTTAGGTACATAGTTTCTAAGCCTATCTATTAAATTTTGAGGACAAAATTTCTAAAAGGAGGGAAGAATTGTAACATCCTGATTTTTATATAATAAAGAAATTGTGGAATTTAGGTTTTGAGGAAAAAAATGATAATAATAGGAATTTATATTATTTGAGGTTATTTAGAAATAATATTATGATTAGGTATTTAATTATGAATTTAAAAATTTAAATTTAAAACCACATAAGTAATATTTAGTTAAGATATAATACATAAATAATTTTTTTATGTGTGTGTTAAAAAAAAGAGAAGGTAGAAGGAACCAAAAAAAAGGGGGGTGGAAGGTTGTTGTTTATAAGTCCCACATTGGTTAGATGAGGGAAGAGAAGAGGTACCTTCATGTATAAAAAGGAGGGGGTGTGTGCATTAGGAAGCACGAGAGGCTAAGATGCAATTTAAAGAAAATTACAACTTTTGGCCCAAAGGTTTGAATAATTAAATTCAAACCTATATTTTTTTTTAATATAATTTTGGGACTCACAATCCTATTTTTATATTATTTTTCTCTCTTCCTCTCATGTTGCTTGGCGTTTTCTTGCAAGGGGGGATTATTTTTTTTTTCTTCAGGTATGTTCTAACTTTCCTGTTTAGATTAGCATTTAAAAATTTATTTAATTACAAAATTAATTTTATAGTTATTTTCTAAATAATATTAGCTTTCTAGTGATATGATTATTTTGTAGGATAGAGCAAATATTCTGATTAGGATTTTTCTATAGGATAGTTAATCTGATGATATGATGGAGTGAAAATATAGGTTAAAACTCTTAGGGATATAATAAATATTATAGAATATTTTCTTGAGGTTGAAACTCATGTTTAAGAATTTTTGAGTTAAAATCTAGATCTATATGGTTGAATTTATGTGGAATCTGAGATGTAGGGATGAACCTCTGATTATTAAATATTTATTTAAGTATGAATAGGTATTTTTGAGGTTATAGAAAGGTGATTTGAGGCTTCAGGATAATTCTAAAATTTTTAATTTATTTTTGGGCGAATTTTAGAATATAGAAGGATGAAATTGTGATACTAGAAGTAATTTGAGGCTTAAAAATAGTTTATTAGGGTACGAGAATTTTAGAAAAGAATTTGGGAAGTTAAATGAGGCATAAATCTTAAATTAGTGTTAATATGGATTATAGATCTAAGACTTTCTAACTCTTTAAATTAGAGTTGTGTATTTTAATGTAAAATTAATACATAGTATTATGAAATAACTATGTAGATTGTGTTGACAAAGATAGTGGTGAAAGAGGAGTTGTGAAGGGGAACTTGTTATTCAAGACACAAGGTAACCATTATTAATGTGTTGTGATGAGTGTGTTTGTGAATGGTTATGTGTTGACTTGTTGTTTGGAAAAATTATGAATTATTGAAAATAAATACTGTTATATACTTGTTTGAAATTATTGCCAAGTGGGTTAAAAATTTATTTTTATTTATCATGATGAGATATTATTGTTCGGATATATTCCTGTTTGGATATTTGAATGATGCATGACTTGTCAGGGTATTTTAATGTATGGTGTTAATGGGAATTTCTGTTCGGTTAATTATTACCACGTGGTAAGCCCTCATTGGACCCAATGAGTGGCGTGTCGCTTGGTCCAACTCACCTTTGGCCGGGTGATTTAGCGTCCGAGCATGGTGAAAGGAGGATATAAGGTGCAGTCATGCAATTAAATACTTGTTCGGTTTGTTTGAAAATATTGTTCGGTTAAATGTTTTGTGTGCCCACTTAGCAATCGCATGATTAGTTACATCCGCATGCATCATTACATATTAATTTTTGGTTACTGGGACTTTTAAGTCTCATTCCCCGTGGTTAATATTTTTACAGGAGCGAATCCGGCCGAGAAAGCACCAGAGGTGTAATTATGGTGTATGAGACACCATCTTTTACGTTGCCTCTTATTTTGGATTATACAATGTATCTTGTGCCAACTTATGACATATCTTGTTTGTGGAGCATGTAAACTCTAATCCTTTTTATTAAATGCATTTATATGTCCAAGAGGATTATGTCTGTCCTTTTTGATTCATGACCTAATTTGAATAACATGCTATGAGGATCATGTCTGTCCCTCATGGTTCTAATTGCTTTTTGAGATATTTTAAGATTTGTGGTATATTGTCTTGGATGTATCATGGTAGAAATTTTTCTACCATGATAAGGGTATGATAAGGGTTCAATGAAAAAAAAGACAAAAAAATATTTGTTGAATTAATAATTTGCAAAAAATTGGTTTGTAAATTTGAGGGTGTTACACTGTCCATGTTGAATCAACATACTTGAAAATTCTATTTGGGTTGCACTAATGTATCCTTTTCGGTCTGAGAGCATAATCTTGCACTATTGAATGATCTTGTAGAATTGAGCCAAAAGGTTTTTATGCTCCTATTCTGTTTCTGAGAATAATAAGATATCATCTATATAGACGAGAGCACTGTAGATAATAGGCTCAAATATTCTAATCATGGCCTTCTGAAATAGTGATAGAGCAGTCTTAAATCCAAAGGGCATGACTGTCTATTGGTATTGAGTATTTGGAATATAGAAGGTTGTCTTGTATCTATCTGTAGGATCTATCCCAAGTTGCTAGAATCTTACTCTGAGATCTAATTTTGAAAATATTTTGTCTCGCTTCAGATGTACAATATGAGTGTTGATCTTGGGCAAAGGAAATTTTTCATCTTGAAGGAAGGCATTTAGAGGTTTATAGTCAAATAGCAACCTTTTTTTCCCTCTTTGTTTTTCAGACCTTTTCTCCACATAAAAAGCTTGGCATGCCCAATTTGACTTTGTGGGTTGAATGAGACCTTGCTTGAGTAGTGCTGTGCATTCTTCTCTAGTGAGGGCAAGATCTTCTAGATTCATTCTAGGATGAGATGCTTTTTTTGGGTTAACATCTTCATTTTTCTTGAAAGGAAGTTTTATTAAAAAAAAAACTCCTTATTTTTTCATAAAGGAGATGAATGCTGAAATTGATCATGATTTTCATAGCAAAATTCAAGAAGTTGATCTCTGATGTTTTCATGTCTTGGAAGAGCCTATTGGATTTCCATTATGTTGGGAATATTATTATACTCTTTAAAGAACTGTTTAAACTGTATACTCCTAGGGAGTATTTGAAGATCAAGTCTTCACAACGAAAAGGATCCAATGCAAACCAAGAAGCTTTTGCGAGTAATAATGGGTAGATGTAATAAAATATTTATTTATGCTTAAATGTTGCATGAATTCTTCATCAATTTTAAAGGGGAACCAGATTGACTCTCCATGGGATGCCTGTGATATTTTAATATTTGAACATAAAAAAAATTAAAATTTAAAAGTAATTTATTTGTTATTATTTTATTTAAATTAAAATTTAGATAATAATGTATTATATAACTCTAGAAAAAATAAAGCGTATATTATATAATATTATTTATTAATCTTATGCATGCTCAGGACAAGAAAGACAATTATAAAGAACTTGAGAATATGTGGAATGGAAGATAAATTCATCAATGTTGTGCGATTAATTTCAAAGCAGATAATTGCAACAATTTTTTTTTTGTAGATTTTCAAGATATAATATACTTTTCCACATATTAATAATAGATAAATTTTCTGCGTTATGTACATTAAAGATATGAACAAGAAATTGTTATTTTAATATGGGTTATTCCAACATATAAATTAAAATTTAAACGTGTGATATTTTAAAATTTTTTATTTTACAATAAATTTATATTTTATTTTTAAAATTAAAAATCTATATGTTCCCTAGACATAAATTTATATTAAAACAACAACATACTTTAATTTATAATTTAGAAGTCTTGTCTATATTTTTTTTGACCAGTTAGTCATTTGTATATTAACCATATAATTTGTACACATGGTTAATATTAAAACATAGATAACATACCTTGTTAATATTAAAAATATACACAAAACTTGTTTTATTTCTACATAAATTACTTTAAAATTTGTTACCCATGAACATTAAAAAATATATAAAAATTTACTATTTCAAATCTGATTGCCCACGTAAATTAAATATTAAACAAAAAAAATTCAATTTTATAATTTGTTCTCTATCTTTGTATTGTATTCTATATTGAGAAAATGACAAATAAGTCTCAAAGAGACCAATTAATTCAAATTAAATTCCAAAGTGCTAAACTCCATGAATTTGCAAATTTCGCTTTTAATTTTGTAATTTTGTTATAATGAATTTGTAATTTATTTTTGAAATTTTAACATGGACAAAGAATAAATAAATTTATTGTCATTGTTAAAATTTAGAACATAAGTTGCAAATTCATCACAACAAAATTACAAAATTTAAAGTTGAACTTATAAATTCTTAGAGTTTGGTACTTTGAGACTTACTTTTAATTAATTGGTCCCTCTAGGACCTATCTTTCTTTCTCCCTCCACCATTTTATCTTATACATATAAAATTTATTAGGAACAATTTGTTTTGAAATTTTTTGATACCTATTTTTTAATATTTTATCTAAATTAATTTTTTAATTTCATCACAAATATCACCTCTATTATTTTTACTATAAACTTTATACTTATCATAATTTTTTTACTATGAATCTCACACCAAATTTTTTAGACCGTTCCCAAGATAATCATTGTTTAATTTACTTTGTCATATGAGTTTAAGTACATCTTGCTTCTTTTTTGTAAAACTTCCTAAGGGGTGAAATGGACTTAATAAAACTTGACAG